>NW_027529687.1:2363-27764 GCF_008692635.1 Crocuta crocuta
AAACTTTCCTTGGCTGCATATTTTTCCCATTCAGTATATTAAATATATTATGCCACTCCCTTCTGGCCTGCCATGTTTCTGTGGAGATATCTGACACTAAACTGATTTGTCTTCCCTTGTAGGATAGGGATTTCTTTTCACTTGATGCTTTCAGGATACCTTCTTTATCTCTGTATTTTTCAAATTTTGCTATGTTATGTCTAGTTTGCTCGCCTTCTTTTACTGACTTTCATGAGAAGTGTCTGTACCTCCTGTATTTGAATATGTTTCTGTCCCCAGATTAGGAAATTTCTCAGCTAGAGTTTGCTGAAATAAACCTACTGCCCCAATTTCACTCTTCTTCTTTTGTGTCTCTTATGATGCTAATGCTATTATTCTTTATGGAGTCACAGTGTTCACTATATGTAGATTCATGATGCAATATTTTTCTTTTGCATTCCTTTTTAGCTTCATTATTTTCCCTAAAGTTATCTTCTATATATTCATCTGTTCCTCTGCTTCTTACAATCTTGTGACCATTGCATTCAGTTGGGTTTTCATTTTTTACTTCCTCCTGAATTTATTTTTAAATGTTTTATTTATTTCTGAGAGAGAGAGAGGCAGCATGAGCAGGGGAGGATCAGAGAGAGAGGGAGACACAGAATCTGAAGCAGGCTCCAGGCTCTGAGCTGTCAACACAGAGACCGATGCGGGGCTCAAACGCACAAGCCTTGAGATCATGCCCTGAGCCGAAGTCAGATGCTTAACCAACTGAGCCACCCAGGTGCCCCTCTCCTGAAATGATATCCTTGGCAATGGACTCCTTTTTTGTCTTCTATGCTTTTCTCAGGCCCAGCGAGTATCCTTTTCTTTTTGGTTAAATTTATATATATAATTTATTGTCAAATTAGTTTCATTAAAACACCCAGTGCTCATCCCAACAAATGCTCTCCTCTATGCCCATCACCCACTTTCCCCGCTCCCCTACATCCATCAACAGTCGGCATGCTCTTAGTTAAGAGTCTCTTATGGTTTGCCTCCTGCCCTCTCTGTAAGGTTTTCCTCTTCCACTTCTGCATCATCTTCTTTTAAGTTTCTCATTTTTCACGTATGAGTGAGAACATATGGTATCTGTCTTTCTCTGACTGACTTATTTCACTTAGTATAATGGCCTCCAGTTCAATCTACATTGCTACAAATGGCCAGGTTTCATTTTTTTCTCATTGCCAAGAAGTATTCCATTGTATATATAAACCACATCTTCTTGATCCATTCGTCAATTGATGGACATTTAGGCTCTTTCATAATTTGGCTATTGTTGAAAGTGCTTCTATACACATTGGGGTACATGTGCCCCTATGCATCAGCACTCCTATATCCCTTGGGTAAATTCCTGTCAGTGCTATTGCTGGGTCATAGGGGAGTTCTATTGTTAGTTGTTTTTTTTTTTTNAAAAGTGTCAGAGGTTTCCCGTTTCTCCATATCCTCTTCAACATCTATAGTCTCCTGAGTTGTTCGTTTTAGGCAGTCTGACCGGCATGAGGTGGTATCTCATTGTGGTTTTGATTTGCATTTCTCTGATGATGAATGACGTTGAGCATCAAGTCATGTATCTCTTGGCAATCTGGGTGTCTTTTCTAGAAAAGTGTCTATTCATGACTTCTACCCATTTCTTCACTGGATTATTTGTATTTCAGGTGTGAAGTTTGGTGAGTTATAGATTTTGGATACTAGCCCTTTATCCGATATGTCATTTGCAACTATCTTTTCCCATTCCGTCCCATTCCCATTGCCTATTAGTTTTGTTGATTGTTTCCTTTGCAGTGCAGAAGTATTTTTATCTTGATGAGGTCTTCATAGTTCATTTTTGCTTTCAATTTCCTTGATTTTGTAGATGTGTCGAGTAAGAAATTGCTGTGGCTGAGCTCATAGAGGTTGTTTCCTGCTTTCTCCTTTAACGTTTTGATGGTTTCCTGTCTCACATTGAGGTCCTTCATCCATTTTGAGTTTATTTTTGTGTATGGTGTAAGAAAGTGGTCTAGTTTCATTCTCCTGCATGTTGCTGTCCAGTTTTACCAGCACCATTTGATAAAGAGACTGTCTTTTTTTCCATTGGATACTCTTCCCTGCTTTGTGAAAGATCAGTTGGGCATACACTTGTGGGTCCAATTCTGGGTTCTTTATTCTATTCTATTGGTCTATGTGTCTGCCTTTCTGCCAATACCATATGTCTTAATGATTACAGATTTTTAGTAGAGGCTACATCTGGGATTGTGATGTCTCGTGCTTTGATTGTATTATTCAATATTACTTTGGCCACTTGGCATCTTTTGTGGTGACATACAACTTTTTGGAATGTTTGTTCTAGCTTTGAGGAGAATGCTGGTGCAATTTTGATTGGGATTGCTTTGAATATGTAGATTACTTTGGTAATATTGACATTTTAACAATAATTATTCTTCCAATTCATAATCGCATAAAGTTTTTCCAATTCTTGGTGTCTTTTGCAATTTCCTTCATAAGCTTTCTATAGCTTTCAGCATAAAGATTTTTACATCTTTGGTTAAGTTTATTCCTAGGTATTTTATGTTTGTTTGTTTGGTTTTTTTTTGCAACTGTGAATCGGATAAGTTTCTTGATTTTTCTTTCTGTTGCTTCATTATTGGTATATAAAAGTGCAACCAATATCTGTACGTTGATTTTGTACCCTGCAACTTTGCGGAATTAATGTATCTGTTTTAGAAGACTTTTGGTGGAGTCTGTCGGGTTTTCCATGTAGAGTATCATGTCATCTGCGAAAAGTGAAAGTTTGACTTCATCTTTACCAATTCTGATTCTTTTTCATTTAATTTTGTTGTCCAATTGCTGATGCTAGGACTTCCAACAGTATGTTAAACACCAGTGATGAGAGTGGAAATCTTTGTCGTGTTCCTGATCTCATGGGGAAAGCTCTCACTTTATCCCTGTTGAGGATGATATTAGCTGTAGGCTTTCAATAATGTCTTTTATTGAAAAACATGTTTAAGTAAGTTCCTTCTGTCCCAACTTGCCTGAGGGTTTTTATTAAGAAAAGATGCTGTAATTTGTCAAATACTTTTTCTGCATCTATTGACAGGATCATATAGTTCTTACTTTCCTTTGTTAATGTGATGTATCACATTGATTGATTTGTGAATATTTAACTAGCCCTGCAACCCAGAAATAATTTAGACTTGGTCATGGTGAATAATTCTTTTTATATTCTGTTGAATTCAGTTTGCTAGTATGTTTTTGAGAATTTTTGAATCTATGTTCATCAGCGATATTGGCCTATAGTTCTCTTTTTTTTCTGGGTCTTTTTCTGGTTTGGGAATCAAAGTGATGTTGGCTTAATCGAATGAGTCGGGAAGTTTTCCTTCCATTTCCTTCCTTCCTTCCTTCCTTGCTTCCTTCCTTCCTTCCTTCCTTCCTTCCTTCCTTTCTTTATTTCTTTCTGAACAGCTTGCGAAGGATAGTTATTAACCCTGCTTTAAATGTCTCATAGAGTTCCCCAGGGAAGCCATCTGGTCCAGGACTCTTATATGTTGGGAAGTTTCTAATAACTGAATCAACTTATTCACTAGTTATGGGTGTGTTTAAATTTTCTATTTCTTCCCATTTGAATTTTGGTAGTGTGTGAGGGTTTAGGATATTGTACATTTCTTCCTGAATGACCAGTTTTTTTGGCATATAATTTTTCATAGCATTCCCTGATAATTGCTTGTATTTCTGANATGCTTTGCGACCCAGTATGCGATCTATTTTGGAGAATGTACCATGCACACTCAGGAAGAAAGTGTATGCTTTAAGATGTAGAGTTCCAAATATATCTGCCAAATCCATCTGGTCCAATGTATCATTCAGGACCATGGTTTCTTTACTGATTCTCTGTCTAGATGATCTATCTCATCTTGTGAGTGGAGTATTAAAGTCTCCTACAGTTAGTGAATTCTTATCAATATGATTCCCTATGTTTGTGATTGTTTTATGTATTTGGGTGTTCCCGAATTCATTGCATAGACATTTATTTTTGTTAGCTCTTCCTGATGGATAGACGCTGTAATTATTATATAATGCCCTTCTTCATCTTTTGTTACTACCTTTACTTTAAAGTCTAGTTTGTCTGAAATAAGTATGGCTACTCCAAGTTTCTTTTGACTTCCAGCAGCATGATAGATAGTTCTCTTCCCCTCACTTTCAATCTGAAGGTGTCTTTGGGTCTAAAATGAGTGTCTTGTAGACAGCAAATATATGGGTCTTGTTTTGTTATCCATTCTGATACACTATGTCCTTTGAGTGGAGCATTTAGTCCATTTATATTCAGTGTTATTATTGAAAGAGATACTGGTTTAGAGTCATTTTGTTATCTGTAGGTATCATGCTTGCAGTGATGTCCCTGTTACCTGTGTTCCTTGTAACATTTAACTCACAGAGTTAAAATCCTTCTTGATTTTCTGCTTAGATGAGCTGTCCATTTGCGTAAATGCAGTGGTAACATCCCTTACTATTATTTTATTATTATCAATTATTTTATTTATGTTTGCTAGTAATTTGTTTATATATGTGGGTGCTCTGAAGTTGGGGCAATATATATTTATAATTGTAAGGTCTTCTTGGTGGATAGACTCCTTAATTATAATATAATACCCNTTTTACTGATATAAGTATGGCTATTCTGGCATACTTTTGACATGCATTAGCATGACAGATGGTTCTCCATCCCCTCACTTTCATTCTGCTGATACTTTAAGTCTAAAATGAGTACCTTATAGGCAGTATATATATATATATGGATTTTTGTTCATCTATTCTGATACCATATGTGTTTGTGGGTCTGTTCAAATTGTCTATTTCTTCCTACTTCTGCTTTTTCTGTTTTGAGCCATTGTATGTTTTGGGGATTTTATCCATTTCTTCCAGATTGCCCAGTCTGTTGGCTTACAATTTTTCATAATGTTCTTTTAGAATTGTTTGTATTTCTGAGTTGTTGTCTGGCCTTGGGAACAAATCTTATTGAAAATTTAAAAACAATATAGTATTACACTATACCTCATCTGCCTATGTTTAAGAATGGTACTTGGTAATAAAAAAGGATAGGTAAAATTACATGCCTACACTTCTCACTGCTTTTCTCTACATAGAGTTCAACTGGAGGAATCAAAGAGGGAAAACAGGCTACTATTTAATCAAATGGACCAAAATAAAGTATTTTTAATTCATTGTTCATGGTAACTGTGTTTCATTTATGCATATCTATAAAATAAAGTTATAAAGGGACTTTACTTCTGGAATGCCAGTTTTTCTGATATTGTAGAAAAAATTAAGATAAAGATATAAATGTAGTTGATTTTGATACATGCATTTGAGAATAGAATGTGTTTATATTTATTTTCAACTATCACAATTTTGGTGTTAAGGCAATTGTGATAAGAGTATCTTCTTTTTCCTTTAAAGTGAGATCCTAAATAGAACATTCTAAGTTCTTTGATGGTAAATTGATTCTGTCAATAAATGGATGTCAAAACAAACTTATGGCAATATTTTCTATATTTCAAGTAACGGTAGCATTTATTTATTCATTTATTTAAAAATTGCGTATTCATTGTTTCCTACATTCCAGGTATTATTCTAGACACTAAGAGACATAGCAGTGGAGAAGGAAAATTACATCTACAAACTCATCTAAACAACTATGGAAACAATTCACTCAGTTTTCTTCTATTAAAAAAATGACATTTCATTTAAATCAAGTAAAAAAATCTTTGTCCTTTAAAAGGAACAACAGTATTTTCTACAGATTTTTTTTTTCTTGTCTTAGTGGAGCTAGGCTGATATAAGGTAATCCATGCATGTATGTGAGTGCTATGTTCTTTTATATGAATGTGGTCTGAGGTACACCTAGATGATCAGCGTTTTTCGAGGTCTAATCTTGGAATCAAGAAAATGAGAAATTGAACTGAAATTCCAGGGAGTCATCTTAGTCATTTATGGAATATACTTATAAATGTAGATTTCATTATTCATAAAGCTCATATAGGACAAGGTACTGAAATTATTTCCAAAAAATAGGAACCAACCTACCCCATTACCTTTTAGGATAGAATGATAGATGGAAAAGTATACAGGTAGTTACTGTATATTTACATTCTGTAAATATATTTACATTCTGTATATATATATGTATGTATATATATAAGCTATCTTTATTTCTATCTATAATTTATCAAATAAGCTTTTAATAGATGTCCTTTATTAAGATTATGTATGTATGTAGTGTAGTCCTTCATTTATATCTATTTGAATAGAACAAACCATAAATATTTTGAGACCTTCATTGATGTCTTACCACATTTTATTAAAAATATTCAAGGTCAAAATAGAAGAAAGTTAAATTGCATATATGAGTCTTAACATAAGTCATTTGAACCACTTAACCATGGGTGAAGTAAATACAAAGTTAGGCAATTATTTTCTGAATTGGTATATCTACATGATACCAGACTTGTTGAAAATTTATATATAGACAAAGCTGTCAAATACATTATTTGTTGTAAAATTCCCCCATGAAATCCAATTCAACTGCTCCATGTACATGTATAGCTTAAGCATGTTATTCTCCTATTTTATAGAATATTGACTTATTTCTTTTTTTTTTTTACAAATAGTTTATTGTCAAATTAGTTTCCACATAACACTCAGTGCTCATCCCCACAAGTGCCCTCCTCCATGCCCATCCCCCCTCCCCCCCACATCCGTCAGTCCTCAGTTTTTGTCAGCATTCAAGAGTCTCTCATGGTTTTATTTCTACTATTTACTTGTGTTAAAAATGATTTAAAACAACTTAGGTGCTACAAACAAACTTTATTTAAACACTTGATGAAGTGAACCGTCTTCTTTTGGATAACCACAAAATGGGGGCAGAAGACAGATAGGAAGCTTTTATAGAATAAAAAATAATGAATATGGAAGATACAAACAGAAAATGTCTGATTGGCTAAGGCTACATAGTCAATCTTATTTGNTGAATATAATACATTTTTGTTAAACCACAGAATTTAGAGAGACACAAAAGTTACAGGTATTGCAGTTTGCTTCTGTTGCACCCCCAGTGGGAGCAGCTTCATTTTGACCCTAGAAATTTATTTCAACAGCCTTCCTTTTGGGGTGCCTGAGTGGCTGAGTTGGTTTAGTGCCCAACTTTATCTCAGGTCATAATCTGGGATTTGAGTCTCATATCGGACTTTTTGCTGACAGCTTTGAGCCTGGAACCTGCTTCTGATTCAGTGTCTCCCTCTCCCTCTGCCCCTCCCCCACTCAAACTCTATCTCTCTAAAAAATAAATAAACATTAAAAAGCATTTGACAGCCCTCTTTTGGATCATCCTCTTGACCATTCAACAGGTTTGATAAAAAGTATTGATCTTAGTGTGACTCTCTTACCGTTGTCTTTTTGGGTCTCAGTGTATTATTCACAAGAGATGATCCCAGATGCCTATTCTTGGGGGTGGTTATGTTCTTTTGTTTTCTTTTGTCATCACAGAAAGAGGGAGACCATNCAATCAATAATCCCGAAGTGGGACATTACTTCTTTAAGGCACTTGGTCTGTTTATGTACTTCATGTAACTATGTCTCCACTTCTGTGGAAGACTTCTTCCAGAGATCTTGTTTCAGAAAAACTGAGGCATTAGAAATCCACTAGGGAGATATTTGTAAAATGCAAAAAGAACTACAACATCACCAGCAATTCACCAAATTAAACCATCAGGGGGAGGTTAGATTATCGTTCTTTGCAATGGCATGAGAGGTGTGAGAAATAGCATTCTCTTTTCAGGCCACGGAAAGGGAAACGGTAGAAAAAGAATCATAAAGAGTTTCATGCTGTAAAAATTAGGAAAAGGATGGTCAGAGATGGAATAAGGAATGAAAAGAAATGTTCTTGATCTAATATTTTGGGGGGAAACCAGTGTACCTCAATGTCAGCTATTTCCTCCATAGTCAAATTGATTTTGAGGTCTCCAGTGTTTATACTGGACCCGATGTTAAGTGGAGCCTTCCTCGGTTTCTTCAGTTGTGAAATATGCGACCAAATTTTAACACCTTGTAATTTGGCAGCAGTGTCCATGGTCAAGAGTACTTTGTAGGGTCTTTTCCATTAATCTCACTTTTGCAAAAGCATCAGAATGAAACAGTAGCTGTCTGCAAATGACAAAAGACTTCAACATGCCCATGGTTAAATAGCTGATGAGAGTAAATTTGATAAAGAAATGTAGTTGCTTCTGTGGTATACAGTAATTTAGGATAATAATTGGGCAATTCGAGTATTGACAAACTTATTAAAAATGTTAATTTCTTGAATACCTATATTAGTAACATATATCCAAACACCTATAACCTAACATGTTGAATCATTATTTCTTTAATGTTTGTGTATTTTTGAGAGAGACAGAGACAGAGCATAAGTGAAAGAGAGACACAGAGAGAGGGAAAGAGAATCTGAAGCAGGCTCCAGGCTCTGAGCTGTCAGCACAGAGCTCAACACAGGGGTTGAACTCACAAGCCATGAAATCATTACCTGAGCCAAAGTCAGACTCAACGGACTGAGCAACCCAGGCCCTAATCATTACTTCTTCATTAACACTGCTTCCCACATAAATTAACATATCAAGTAAACCTAATTAGTTTTTTTCTTTCATATTTTATTGTCAAGTTGGTTTCAGTATAACACCCAGTGCTCATCAGAACAAGTGACCTCCTCCATTCATATCACCCCCCTTCCCTTCTCCCCTAAGTCAATCAGCCTTCAGTTTGTTCTCAGTGTTCAAGAGTCTCTCATGGTTTGCCTCCCTCCCTCTCCCCAAGTATTTTTCCCCTTCTCCTCTCCTATGGTTCTCTGTTAAGTTTATCATGATACACTTATAAGTGAAAACATACGCTATCTGTCTTTCTCTGCTTGACTTATTTCGCTCAGCATAACACCCTCAAGTTCCATCCACGTTGCTACAAATGGCCAGATTTCATTCTTTCTCCTTGCCATGTAGTATTCCATTGTATAGATAAACCCCAATTCTTGGTCTATTCGTCAGTTGATGGACACTTAGGCTCTTTCCATGATTTGGCTATTGTTGAAAGTGCTGCTATGAACATTGGGGTACATGTGCCCCTATGCATCAGCATTCCTGTATCCCTTGGGTAAATCCCTAGCAGTGCTACTGCTGAGTCATAGGGGAGTTATATTGTTAATTTTTTGAGGAAACTCCACACTGTTTTCCAGAGTGGCTGCACCAGTTTACATTCCCATCAACATTGTAGGAGGGTGCCCAATTCTCCACATCCTCGCCAGCATGTATAGTCTACCCATTTGTTCATTTTAGCCACTCTGAAAGGCATGAGGTGTTATCTCAGTGTGGTTTTGATTTGCATTTCCCTGATGATGAGGGACGCTGAGCATCCTTTCATGTGTCTGTTGGCCATCTGGATGTCCGCTTTGGAGAAGTGTCTACTTCTGTCTTCTGCTGATTTCTTCACTGGATTATTTGTTTTTTGGGTGTGGAGTTTAGTGAGTTCCTTATAGATTTGGGATACTAGCCCTTTATCTGATATGTCATTTGCAACTATCATTTCCCATTCTGTCAGTTGCTTCTTAGTGTTATTGATTGTTTCCTTTGCCATGCAGAAGCTTTTTTATCTTGATGAGGTCCCAATAGTTCATTTTTGCTCTTGATACCCTTGCCTCTGGCAATGTGTCAAGAAAGAAATTGCTGTGGTTGAGGTTAAGGAGGTTGTTTCCTGCTTTCTCCTCTAGGGTTTTGATGGTTTCCTGTCTCACATTCAGGTCCTTTATCCATTTTGTGTTTATTTTTGTGTATGGTGTAAGAAAGTGATCTATATTCATTCTTCCACATGTTGCTGTCCAGTTCTCTCAACACCATCTGCTAAAGAAGATGTCTTTTTTTCCATTGGATACTCTTTCCCGATTTTTCCAAAATTAGTTGGCCATATCTTTGTGGGTCCAATCTGAGTTCTCTATTCTATTCCACTGGTCTATATTTCTGTTTTTGTGCCAATACCATACTGTCTTGATGATTACAGCTTTGTAGTAGAGCCTAAAGTCTGGATTGTGATGCCTCCCGTTTTGGTTTTCTTCTTCAATATTACTTTTGTTATTCAGGGTCTTTTGTGGTTCTATACAAAATTTAGCATAGTTTGTTCTAGCTTTGAGAAGAATGCTGGTGTAAGTTTGATTGGGACAGAATTCAATGTATAGATTGGTTTGGGTAGTAATGACATTTTAACAATATTAGTTCTTCCAATCCATGGGCATGGAATGATTTTCCATTTCTTTGTGTCTTCTTCAACAGCCTTCATAAGTTTTCTATAGTTTTCATCACACAGATCTTTTACATGTTTGCTTAGGTTTATTCCTAGGTATTTTATGGTGTTTTGTGCAATTGTGAATGGGATCCGTTTCTTGATTTCTCTATCTGTTGCTTCATTATTGGTGTATAAATATGCAACCAATTTCTGTACCTTGATTTTATGCCCTGCATCTTTCCTGAATTCATAAATCAGTTCTAGTAGACTTCTGGTGGAGTCTGTCGGATAATCCATGTAAAGTATCATGTCATCTGCGAAAAGTGAAAGTTTCACTTCTTCCTAGCTAATTTTGATGCCTTTTACTTCCTTTTGTTGTCTCATTGCTGATGCTAGGACTTCCAGCACTCTGTTAAACAACAGTGGTGAGAGTGGACATCCCTGTCTTGTTTCTGATCTCAGGGGGAAAGCTCTCAGTTTTTCCCCATTGACGATGATTTTATCTGAAGGCTTCTCATAAATGGTTTTTATGATGTTTAAGTAAATTCTTTCTATCCTGACTTTCTCGATGTTCTTTATTAAGAACGGATCCTGTATCTTGTAAAATTCTTTTTCTGCATCTATCGACAGGATCATATGTTTTTTGTCTTTTCTTTTGTTAATGTGATTTATTATATTGATTCATTTGCGAATATTATACAAGCCCTGTATCCTAGGACTGAATCCCACTTTATCATGGTGGATGACTCTTTTTATGTTCTGCTGGATTCGATTTGCTAGTATCTTGTTGAGGATTTTTGCATCCGTCTTCATAAAGGATGTTGGCCTGTAGTTCTCGTTTTTTGCTGGGCCTCTGTCTGGCTTGGGAGTGAAAGTGATGCAGGCTTTGTAGAATGAGTCCAGATGTTTTCCTTCAATTTCTATTTTTTGGAATAGCTTGAGAAGAATGGGTATTAACTCTGATTTAAATGTCTGGTAGAATTCCCCAAGGATGCCATGTGGCCCAGAGCTTTTATTAGTTGGGAGATTTTTGATAACTGATTCAATTTCTTCACTAGTTATGGGTCTGTTCAGATTTTCTATCTCTTCCCATGTGAATTTTGGGAGTGCGTGTGTGTTTAGTAATTTGTCCATTTCTTCTAGGTTGTCCAGTTTATTGGCATATAGTTTTTCATAGTATTCCCTGATAAGTGCTTGTATATTCAAGGGATTGGTTGTAATGAATCCATTTTCATTCATGATTTTTGGCTATTTGAGTGCTCTCACTTTTCTTTTTGAGAAGCCTGGCTAGAGGTTTATCAATTTTATTTATTTTTTCAAAAAACCAACTCTTTGTTTCATTGATCTGTTCACTGTTTTTTGGATTCTATACTGATTATTTCTGCTCAATCTTTATTATTTTTCTTCTACAGGGTTTGGGGTGCTCTTGTTGCTTTCCTTCTAGTTCCTTTAGGTGCACTGTTAATTTCTGTATTGGCGCTTTATCTAGTTTCTTGAAATAGTCTTGGATTGCAATGTACTTTCCTCTTAGGTCTGCCTTTGCCCAATCCCAAAGAGTTTGATTTGCTGTATTTTCATTTTTATTTGTTTCCATATATTTTAAAATTTCTTTTCTAATTGCCTGATTGACCCATTCATTCTTTAATGGGGTGTTCTCTAACCTCCATGTTTTTGAAGGCTTTCCAGACTTTTCTCTGTGATTGACTTGAAGTTTCATAGCATTGTGATCTGAAAGTGTGCATGGTATGATCTCATTTTTTTAAATATTTATTGAGAGCTACTTTATGACCCAATATATAATCTAACTTGGAGAATGTGCCATGTGCACTTGAGAAGAAAGGGAATTTCGCAGCCTCAAGATGTAGAGTTCTAAATATACCTGTCAAATCCACCTGGTCCAATGTGTCATTCTAGTCCATGTTTCTTTCCTGATTTTCTATCTGGTTGATTTATCCATTGTTTTATGTAGAGTATTAAATTCTCCTGCTATTAGCACATTCTTATCCATCAGATTACTTCTGTTTGTGATTAATTGCTCTATGTATTTGGGTGTTCCCATACTCGGTACATAGACATTTATAATTGTTAGCTTTTCCTGATAGAAAGACCCTGTAATTATTATATAATGCCCTTCTTCATCTCTTATTACTGTCTTTACTTTAAAGTCCAGTTTGCCTGATATAAGTATGGCTACTCTGACTTTCTTTTGACTTCCAGTAGCATCATAGATATTTCTCCATCCCCTTACTGTCAATCTGAAGATGTCCTCAGGTCTCAAATCAGTCTCTTATAGAGAGCAAATAGATGAATTTCATTTATTTTATCCATTCTGATACCCTATGTCTTATGATTGGAGCATTTAGTCCATGTACATTCTGTGTTATTATTGAAAAATATTGGTTTAGAGTCATTGTGTTCTCTGTAGGATTCCTGATTGTAGTGGTGTCTCTGGTCTTTGTGTTCCTTGCAACATTTCCCTCATAGAGTACCCCTAAGGATTTCTTGTAGGGCTGGTCTAGTGATGATGAATTCCTTAAATTTTGTTTATTTCATAAGACCTTTATCTCTCCTTCTATTCTGAATGAACAGCTTGCTGGATAGAGAATTCTTTTCTGGCCTGCCAGGTTTCAGTAGATTGGTCTGTAACTACACTGATAGGTCTCCCTTTGTAAGTTAGGGCCCTTTTATCCCTAGCTGCTTTCAGAATTCTCTCTTTGTCCTTATATTTTGCCAGTTTCACTATTATATGCCATGCAGAAGATTGATTCAAGTTACATTTGAGGGGAGTTCTCTGTGCCTCTGGATTTCAATGTTTGTTTCCTTCCCCAGATTGGGGAACTTCTTTGCTATAATTTGTTGAAGTACCCCTTCAGTGCCTTTCCGTCTCTTTTCCTCTTCCGGAATTCCTATGATACGGATATTGTTTCATTTGTTTGTATCACTTGGTTTTCAGACTCTCCTTTCCTGTTCCTGGATCAGTTTACCTCTCTTTTTCATGGATTCCTCTTTTTCTATATTGTGTCTTCTAATTCACCTATTCTCCTCTCTGCCTCTTCAATCCATGCAGTGGCTGCCTCTATTTTATTATACACCTCATTTATAGCATTTTTAATTCATCACAACTATGTTTAAGCTCCATAGTCTTTGTAGCAGTAGCTTGTCTGATGTCTTCCATGCTTTTTTCAAGCGCAGATATTAATTTTTTGACTATTGTTCTAAATTCTTGTTCAGTTATGTTACTTATATCTGTTTTCAGCAATTCTTTTGCTTTCATTTCTTCCTGGAATTTCTTTAGAGGTGAGTTTTTCTGTTTCATCATTTTGGTTAGCTTTCTGTCTCTTGTAGATTTTAAAAGCTTGTTATGCACTCTGCACCTGTGAGTACTTCTATATTAAAGAAGGGTCATTGACTGTCCAGGATCTGTCTATTCAGGAAGTGTTCTTTTAATGGTGTTTTTTGGTCTCTCTTGTTGAGACTTTGGTTATTTTATTTCCATACTCATAATGGTATTTGGGACTCTCCACCATGTGTTCTTTGGCTTGTTTCTTGAAGTAGCCCTGGAAAGGAAAACAGACAGAAAAACACACATGGAACTAAGGCACGCAAATGCACAGACAAGTCCAACAAACAAGCAAACCAAAAGGGATTAAAAAAGAAAAAAAAAACGAACACACAAAATACCCAAAAGACAAAGGAGAGTCTAAGAGCATAAAACCAGAATTCCTAGCTACAAATGAAGAGCAGGGTGTATGCAGTGCTGATGGAAGAGCATATACAAAGAGAGAAATGACAGGAGTGGGGAGAAAACGAAATTGGACAGTGGCCAGACAGAGAGATTAAGTGTTTAATTCAGAGAGAGAAAGAGGAGAATATGGTAGGAGGCAAGGTGAAAGGAATGAAGATAATGTTACTCAGAGAAACTATATATTCTGATTACTCGAGAGAGAGAGAGAGGAAGGTAAAGGTGGAGGTGTAAAATATACATCTATAGAATTGGTTAAATGTGACTGTTTAAGCAAACCAATGACCAGGGTGCACAGTCCAGCAGAGGAGAAGGAAACGAATGAGACAAGAGAAAATATATCTGAATAGAAAGAATTGATTTAGAATTAATCATGGCAGTGCATTCATGTTGGTCTTGCCCCGGATTCTGGTAAAAAAAAAAAAAGCAAGCTGTATAGCGGGGATGGTCTAGCAGGGATGGACATGGTTTGGTGTAGGCAGGTCTCGCCTCCACTGTGGTCATGCTGGCAGCTCCCTGAGGTCCTGCCTTGGTGGTTGTGGGGAGAAAAATGGTGGTGCCCCAGTCCCTTCTCAAACCAAGCATTGCAAGCAATTCTTTTGGGTCCAATCTCCCTGTGCCAAGGGGGTAGCCAAGGTGGGCCGGGTTCTATGTCCCAAGCCCCGCCTCATTTCCAGGTCGTAATCTGCGTGCTTTATTGATACCGCCTGAAATGTAATCTCCCAGCTCATGNGATTGAGTTGGGAGAACATCGGACCAGTTTCTCCTGGTGCCCCCTGACACGGGGGCACCAGCCCAAAGTTAGCACCACAGCTAGAAATAGGATCATTCTCCGTCCCAAGCTCAGGCTTATCTCTTCTCCAGGGACAGTTCTATAAGCAGTTTCAGCAGCTTGTTTTCTTCCTCTCAACTCTCCGCAGCTCCCCGAGAAGGGGTTCCCTCCACTCCTTCCGGTCCAGGCACGTGTTTATCTTCCCCAGTTCGTACTCACGCATTGATGATGTTGTCTTCTTAGTGGACTCTGTCTGTTTCCCTCCCAGACTCCTGCGGTTCAGTGTCCTATGGTATCAGGCCTTCTCTGAGAGCTGGGGGCGAGCAAAATGTATGGAGCTCCATGCTTCTTCACCATCTTGTCTCCAAATCCAAAACTAATTAGTTTAATAGCTTTCTTCTATAAGGCAAGAGACAAATCCCTTCAAGTTTTCCAGGGACCTTCTGGAAAATCTGAAAATTACTTAGAGGTTAAAAACAAGACTGTATTTAGAATTTGATTTTTGGGAAGTTTTTCAAAAAGTATCAATTTAACCAAAGTGACAAAGACTTTGAGGTCAACTATAGAAACTTACATAGTTGTGAACAAAACTTAGCTCTTTTTAAAATGGAGAATATGATTTCCTTATATAATCAGAAAATTAATAAAAACAATGTGAAAAACAGTAATTATTTTGGTAAGACACAAAATCTTTGCCTTCTAGGAATATTAATTAAAATGTTAAAAAATTCTTACACTTTCTTATTAAGAGCAAAATGACAAACTACAAAAATTTCTTTTAAACAGAGAGAAATCAAATTTTAGTTTTGTACCAGTATACTTTGTTTAAAGCTCATTTTTCAAACATTAAATAAATTGATTCCAATATTAGCCATCTTGACCATACATAAAAAATATTTTCTAAGATTTATTTTCCATAAACCTATATATTTTTAATATCCATTAAGATTTTGTCCTATGTTATTTTTTTCTTCTTTCTCATTCTTGAATAGTTATTTCACTTACTTTACCTAATTTTCATTTTCTTTCACCTTCATTTCAAAGTAGTTTAATTATGTGTATTGATTAAAATTCTTAACCCTTAAAATCTTTTTAATTCTTAGTGAAAACTAATGAGGGACATGAGGCAAGCTGAGGGCAAAATACAGGCTAACAGCAACATCTCCCCTCCAGGTGGTATATATGTGATATTCTTCACACATTCCTGACTGTCCAAGAACAAGGGGAAAGAAAGAAAACAAATGGCTGACTGATAAAGATCACAGGCATGTAGGAAAAGAGTCTCCTTTAGTTAGGTATAACAGCAAACTGCAAGAAAAAGACAGTCTTACCCATAGCCTAATCTCCAGAAACTTATAGACTTCATTTATTGGAGCCCTAATATCACCCTCATCAAGATTTAAGGGGGTTTAAGTGGTTGCCATGGTGATGTGGGAAACAAAGACAAATGAAAAATAAAATCTCCTTATTGTCTACAGCCCACTGACAAATTTTTGAAACAGGCAGAGCGACCTTCTTCTAAGAGCTCAGCTGCCTCTAAGATAAAACTTTTCTAGGGCCAAAACGGAATCTTGGCTTAACATTATTCTGACACTTCAGGATCCTGTGAGTCTTAAACACATAAAATTTACTTTGAAATCTCCTTTATCTTTAATTCTTAAGTACACGTTGGCAATTATACACCAAGGATATGGCCCCTGATATACATCTGAAGAGCCTAATGACTGAAGTTTTACTAAACAGTAATAAATTATGTTTTCCTAACAACAGCTATCCCCTCAAGTTTCTGGAAACCTTGTTTCCAAAAGTCCTTAGAAGTTTACACTGTCCCTAATCCCCTCTAATCCTGAAGATATATAATCAGCCATTCTTCACAACCCCAGTGCAACTCTTTCTGCCTACCGTTCTTGTCCTTCTGTTTCAATAAAATCACCTCTTTTTGTATGAAAGACATCATCAAGAATTATTTCTTGGCCATCATCTCTGAACCCTACCATCACCCCAAAACCCCATCATAAACTGAGAAGTAAGCAATTGTGAACTGTTATACTAACATTCTGTAGATTAGCAAATTTATAAATAAGTGTCATAACTTCTAGAATTATATTATTCTTCATAATATTTTTTTTCAATATAGCACAAAACATACACTGCTAACAACTGTAGTTCTTTTATAAAAGGAAGCTAAGAGTGAATAAACCTGTGTTCAGTAATTGTTTTAGTATTTTATCTTACATCTATTTAATTTACATATTACATTTTTGAATTTGCTTTTTCTTAATAATTATGTTTAGATTAATTGAACTTAACAGAAGCTTCTTTGACTTTTAGTAAACCTAGGTAGAATAAAAGTTGCATGCCTACATTATATTTAATTTTGATATCTTTAAAGGCATGTCTGATTTAATTAAATCAACAAACTTAAAGTAGGTTTTTTCCTGAATATTATCGTAGACTNCTGAAATTATATTCAATTTGTATAAATACTTATTTCTTAAGCCAAGTAAATAACACTTTGGCAATACAACCCAGAGATAGAAAAATATCACACATAACATACTTACATTGTCATACATAAATATATAGACAAATACAAAGATCTTATAATTTTGTTTTACAAATTTAGCAATGAGATGGGTATGCTAACGCAAATATCACTAGTTTGAAATAGAAGAGTTGGATCTTAATTGTATTTCTGGCATAAAGGATGAGTTAACATTTACCTGATATTTATAGAAATGATTAAGATTTTTATTAATCCAGGTNCTAGCCTTTCTCCCCGTTTTTCCACCTAATAAGAATAATTTTGGTTCCTAGAGAAATAACAAGTCATGCATCAATTATATTTTCAGTGATTTATTATCCTAAGTCCTCATATAATTTACCTTTTCTTGGTCTGAGTAATGTAAATCTTTTTTTTTTTTTTTGCCATTTCAACACAGCAAATGNAGAACATTTAGAAAGAATTTTCAAAATAACATGAATTCCAAGGCAAAATTAATGGGATTGGTGTGGATCCTCTTCAAGGTTAGCAGAGTCTTGAATGTCACCATCAATATGAGAGTTAGAAGCAATTTTAAAGCAACTAAGCAACTAATTTATAACTGTTACAAACCTTATGTCTAGCCAAGTTTGTTAAATTTACCATCTTTAATTTTTCGCATATTATCAGGAAAAATGTAAAAAAAAATGGTGTGTAAGACAACGTTCTTCTCTGTGCTTCCAGATCAGTTTTACATTCCTGGGAGATGGATAATGATGTAATTCTTTTTTTTTTTTAATATAGTTTATTGTCAAATTGGTTTCCATATAACACCCAGTGGTCATTTCAACAAATGCCGTCCTCTATGCCCATCACCCATTTTCCCCTCTCCCCCACACCCTATGAAACCTCAGTTTGTTCTCAGTATTTAAAGGTCTCTTATGGTTTGCCTCCCTACTTCTCTGTAAATATTTGCCCCTTCACCTCCCCCACAGTCTTCTGTTAAGTTTCTTCTGATCCACAAATGAGTGAAAATGTATGGTACCTGTCTTCTCTGACTGATTTATTTCACATAACACAATACCTTCCAGTTCCATCCATGTTGCTACAAATGGGCAGATTTCATTCTTTCTCATTGCCATGTAGTATTCCATTGTATATATCAACCACACTTCTTGATCCATTCGTCATTTGATGGACATTTAGGCTCTTTCCATGATTTGGCTATTGTTGAAAGTGCTGCTATGAACATTGGGGAACATGTTCCCCTATGGATCAGCACTCCTGTAACCCTCGGGTCAATTCCTAGCAGTGCTATTGCTGGATCATAAGGGAGTTCTATTGTTAATTTTTTGAGGACCTACACAATGTTTTCCAGAGAGGCTTCACCAGATTGCATTCACACCAACAGTGTAAGAGAGTGCCCTTTTCCTAGCCAACATCTATAATCTCTTGATCATATAGCTACTCTGACCGGCGTGAAGTGATATCTAAGTGTATTTTGGATTTGTATTTCTCTGACGATGAGTGATGTTGAGCATCCTTTCATGTGTTTTTTGGCCATCAGCATGTCTTCTTTGGAGACATATCTATTCAGGTCTTCCGACCATTTATTCTCTGGATTGTTTTGTTTTTGGGAGTGGAGTTTGGTGAGTTCCTTATAGATTTAGAATACTACCCCATAATCCAATAAGTCATTTAGAAATATCTTTTCAAATACCGTCCAATTCCCATTGTCTATTGTTTTGTTTATTGTTTCCTTTGCAGAGCGGAAGGTTTTTATCTTGATGAGGCCCTTATAGTTCATTTTTGCTCTTGATTGCCTTGCCTTTGGAGATGAGTCAAGTAAGAAATTGTTGCAGCTAGGGTCAAAGAATTTGTTTCCTGCTTTTTCCTTTAGGGTTTTGATGGTTTCGTGTCTCACATTCAGGTCCTTCATCAAGTTTAAGTTTATTTTTGTGTATGGTGTGAGAAAATGATCTAGTTTCATTCTTCTGCATGTTGCTGTCCAGTTCTCCCAGCACCATCTGTTAAAGAGGCTGTCTTTTTTCCATTGGATACTCTTTCCTGCTTTGTCAAAGATTAGTTCACCATACATTTGTGGCCCAATTGTGAGTTCTCTATTCTAGTCCATTGGTCTATGTGTCTGCCTTTGTGCCAATACCATACTGTCTTGATGGTTACAGGCTAAACTCTGGGATTATGATGCCTCCCATTTTGGTTTTCTTCTTTACCGTTACTTTGACTATTTGGGTTCTATTGCGGTACCATAGAAATTTTTTGATTGTTTGTTCTAGCCTTGAGAAGGATGCTGGTGCGACTTTGGGATTGCATTGAATGTGTAGATTGTTTTGGGTAGTGTTGACATTTTAAGAATAATTATTCTTCCAATCTATTAGCTTGGATAGTTGTTTTTTTTTTAATTTCTTTGGGTCTTCTTCAGTTTCCTTCATAAGTTTTCTAAAATATTCAACATACAGATCTTTTACATCTTTGGTTAGGTTTATTCCTAGGTATTTTATGGTATTTGGTGCAGTTGTGAATGGGATCAGTTTCTGGATTTCTCTTTCTGTTGCTTAATTATTGTTGTATAAAAATGCAACTGATTTCTTTACGTCGATTTTATACCCTGCAACTTTCTTGAATTCATGTCTTACTTCTAGCTGATTTTGGTGGGGTCTGTCAGGTTTTCCATGTAGAGTATCATGTTGTCTGTGAATAGTGAAAGTTTGATCTCATCTTTACAAATTCTGATGTCTTTTATTTCCTTTTGTTGTCTGATTGCAAATGCTAGGACTTCCAGCACTATGTTAAACAAGAGTGGTTAGAGTGGACATCCCTGTCGTGTTCCTGATCTCAGGGAGAAAACTCTCCTTCCCCATTGAGGATGATGTTAGCTGAGGGCTTCGCATAGATGGCTTTTATGATGTTTAAGTAAGTTTCTTCTATCCCGACTTTCTCGAGGGTTTTTATTAAGAAGGGATGCTGTATTTGGTCAAATGCTTTTTCTGCATCTATCAACAGGATAATGTAGTTCTTCTCTTTTCTTAACGTGATGTATCACATTGATTAGTTTCCGAATATTGAACCAGCCCTACAACCCAGGAATGAATCTGACTTGATCATCATGAGTAATTCCTTTTATATGCTGTTGAGTTCGATTTGCTAGTATCTTATTGAGAATTTTTCAATCTATGTACATCAGGGACATTGGCTTGTAGTTCTTTTTTTTTCCCCTGGACTTCTCTCTGATTTGGAATCAAAGTGATGTTGGCTTCATAGAAAGAGTCTGGAAGGTTTCCCTTCATTTCCTTATTTTTGTAATAACTTGAGAAGGATAGTTATTAATTCTGCTTTAAATGTCTGGTAGAATTCTCCAGGGAATCCATCTGATCCAGGACTCTTATTTGTTGGGAGGTTTTTAAAAACAGATTCATTTTTTTTTACTAGTTATGTTTGTCTTTAGATTTTCTATTTCTTGCCGTTTGAGTTTTAGTAGTCTGTGGGTGTTCAGAAATTTGTTTCCTTTTCTAGGTTTCCCAGTTTGTTGGCATATAATTTTTCATAGTATTCCCTGATAATTGTTTGTATTTCTGAGGGATTGGTTGTAATAAATCCATTTTCATTCCTGATTTGATCTATTTGGTTCCTCTCTCTTTTCTTTTTGAGAAGCCTGGTTAGAGTTTTATCATTTTTTTAAATTTTTTTCAAAATGAAAACAAATAAACAAAAACAACTCTTGGTTTCATTGATCTGTCTATTGTGGGTTTTTTTTATTTTATATTATTTACTTCCACTCTAATCTTTATTATTTCTCTTCTTCTGCTTAGTTTGTGGTATCTTTGCTGTTCTACTTCTAGTTCCTTTAGGTGTGCAGTTATAGTTGTATTTGGGATTTTTCTTGTTTCTTTTTAATGGATAGACGTTGTAATTATTATATAATGGCCTTCTTCATCTCTTGTTACCGCCTTTATTTTAACATCTAGTTTGTCCAATATATGTATAGCTATCACAGCTTTCTTTTGACTTCCAGTGGCATGATAAATAGTTCTCCATCCCCTCACTTTCAATCTGAAGGTGTCCTCAGTGTAAAATGAGTCTTTTTTGATTAGAGCATTTAGTCCAATTACATTCAGTGTTATTGTTAAACAAAATATGGGTTTAGAGTCACTTTGTTATCTTCAGGATTCATGCTTGTAGTGATGTCACTGTTACTTTGTATTCCTTGAAACATTTCCCTCATATAGTCCCTCTTAGAATCTCTTGTTGGACTGGTTTAGTGGTGATGCATTCCTTTAGTTTTTGTTTTTTGGGGAAAATGTTTATCTTTCCTTTTATTCTGAATGACAGGCTTTCTTGATAAAGGATTCTAGGCTGCATATTATTCCTGTTTATTACATTGAATATTTTCTGCCATTCCTTTATGGCCTGCTAAGTTTCAATATGGCCTACCATTTTATGTTATGGCCTGTTTGTCCCTAGTTGCTTTCAGAATTCTCTCTTTGTTGTTATATTTTGTCAGTATCACTATAATATGTTGTGCAGATGATCAATTCAAGTTACATCTGAGGGGAGTTCTCTGTTCCTCTTGGATTTCAATGTCTGTTACCTTTTCCAGATTGGGGAGGTTCTCAGCTATGATATGCTAAGTATCCCTTCAGCCTTTTTCTCCTTCTTCTTCTTATGGAATTCCTGTGATAAGGATATTGTTCTGTTTGATTGCATCACTCAGTTCTCAAATTCTCCTTTCGTGTTCCTGAATCTATTTGTCTCTCGTTTTCACGGCTTCCTCTTTTTCCATAATTTTGTATTCTAGTTCACCTATTATCCCCTCTGCCTCTTCAATCCATGCTATGTCCACCTCCATTTTATTTTGCACTTCATTTATAGCTTTTTTAAATTCATCATGACTATTTTTAAGATCCTAGATCTCTGCAACAATGGAGTCTCTGCTGTCTTCTATGCTTTTTTCAAGACTAGCTATCAATTTTATGACTATTATTCTAAATTCTTGTTCAATTGTGTTGCTTACTAATATCCGTTGTGATCAATTCTTTAGCTGTCACTTCTTCTTGGAATTTCTTTTGAGGAGAATCCTTCCATTTTGTCATTTTGGTTAGTTTTCTGTCTCTTCTAAGTTTTAACAGCTTGTTATGTGCTCTGCACCTCCCATTCCTGCTATATTAAAGGAGTCTCATACACTGCCCAGAGCCTGGCCATTCAGGAGGTGTTTCTGGAGAGTGTTACTGCTCTCTGTTTTTGTGGCTTTGGTTATTTTATTTCTCTACTCGTATTTTTGTTTTGGGTGCTCCACCTTGTTTGCTCTAATTTGTTCCTTGAAGTATCCCTGGAAAGGAAAACAAAGAAAACAAAAGACAGTCTAAAAGCATAAAACCAGAAACACCAGCTACAAATAAAGAGCAGGGTGGAGGTGGTGCTGTTGGAAAAGTATATACAAAGAGAGCAATGACAGGGGTGAGGAGAAAGAGAAAATGAACATTGACCAAGCAGAGAGACTAAAGGGCATAATCCAGAGAAATAAAGGAGAATATGAAGAAGGAGGTGAGGAGAAACAAAAGAAGATAATATTGGGGCGCCTGGGTGGCTTAGTTGGTTGAGCGTCCGACTTTCGCTTAGGTCATGATCTCGCGGTTCGTGGGTTCGAGCCCCGCGTCGGGCTCTGTGCTGACTGCCAGCTCAGAGCCTGGAGCCTGTTTCAGTCTGTGACTCCCTCTCTCTCTGACCCTCCCCTGCTCACACTGTCTCTCTCCCTCCTAGAAATAAATAAAACATTAAAAAAAAAACAAGATAATATTACCAGAGAAACCATATGGCCTGATTATCCTAGAGAGAGAGAAAGTAAAGAAGGAGGTGTAGAACATGCATCAAGAAGATGGATTAAATATGTCTAAACAAACCGATAACCAGAGTAACCAGCCTAGAGGAGGGAAGAAATAAATAAGAAAATGTTGAATACATCTGAACAACAAGAATTGACCCAGAGTTAATCCAGGCAATGCCACAGTGGTGTTCTGGACGAGAGGGCCTTCTGGTTCACCGCATGTATCCAACTCCAGTAGATAAGTGGCTAGCTAGCATGGAGGGGTGTGGTTTGGTGTATGCAGGCCCCGCCTCCACTGTGGGCCCAACGAACTCATTCCTGAAGGCCCAATTTTGTGGTTGTGAGGAGAAAAATGGAAACCCTCCAGTCCCTTCTTCACAGACCAAGTGTCCCAAATCACTCCTTTGGATTTATCCTCACTGTGCCGTGGGCACAGACTTTGTGGGCTGTCTTGCTCTGCCATTTCCTATATCCCATGCTTAGCTGTGTTTTAAGCTCCCATTCAGTGTGCATTAATGTTGCTGCCCAAAATATAATCCTGTGAGCCACAGCACTTCAGGGCAGGGGACCAGTTCCTCCTGTTGCTGACTGCGCCTCTGAGGTACCATCAAACTGCGAGGGAACTCCCTTCTTCCCCAGGCACAGGTATAGGTCAACCGGCACTAGTCTGAAGAAAGCCCTGCAGTTAGAGATGGATCTTTCTGAAAGCACTGCACTTCAGAAATGGGATGATAGGGTCCCTCTCCATCCTGGCCCGGAGGTTTTTCTCTTGTTCAGATACAGTCCTACATGTCCCCAGCTGCTCTTTCTCTTCCCTTTGTCTTTCCACAGAAAGAGATCCCTACCTTTGTCCAGACCCATTTTTATCTCTCCCAGTTTGCAATTACACACCTATGAGGCTGTCTTCTTAGTAGACTATGCCTCCTTTTCTCTCAGACTCATGGGGTTCAGAGTCCTTTGGCTTCAGCCTTTCTTTGAGAGATGTGGGAAGTGTGGAGCCTCCTACTTCTCTGACATGTAGGCTTCTCCCCTGATAATAATGTAATTCTTAAAGATCTTGAAGGATATTGATAGCATTAAACAATATTGAGCTTCAGTAATAGCTACTCACTCTTTCTTATTGCTATGATTTTTAGAAATACACAATGACATACAAGAACTACTTTTATCCTCTACTAAACTGGATCCACAATGCCACAATTAATGAAGTCATTGAGGCCAAAAATGTGCTTTTGCCTGAATTACCAAAAAAAAGTACACCTACCCATATAGTGGTTACTAATTGAAAAATGTAAGAGCCTGATTTAAGCAAACCTTTCCATTTCTTTATCTTCATTTTCTTCCCAGACGTTTGTTCTCAATTTTTATAAGAACAAGAAAACATAAGGTTTTAGAGCTTCAGTATTGTGAGAACATTAGCAAGTTTATTATTTTCAGATAGTAACAACAACAATGTTCAGAAAATAAGAAAGGAGAGAGTAACAAGTTGGAAGAATTGTTATCTTACCTTAACCCCTGGGAAACCGTGTGGCATTATACCCTACTGTGAAATCTGCTCTGTTGAGAGAAAAACATATAATCCACAAAGAGGAAAGGAAGGGGAAAGTTTGTATTATTAACATTTTCAATGCATCAGGGTCTCTATTTAAATACGATCTTGATGAATTGTTCTTAAAAATGGTGTTGATCTAAATAATCAATCTTAGGGCTTTTGTTAAAAATGATTTTGTCACCAAAGCTACGGTATCGATTATTTGCATCAGAATTTTAAAAAGGAGAAATGCATTCAAGTCA
The DNA here is from genome assembly GCF_008692635.1 of Crocuta crocuta. Classification (NCBI taxonomy): domain Eukaryota; kingdom Metazoa; phylum Chordata; class Mammalia; order Carnivora; family Hyaenidae; genus Crocuta; species Crocuta crocuta. The sequence goes on from NW_027529687.1 coordinate 27,304, forward strand.
AAGTTATTGCTGATGCCCCTAAAAATAATGAAGTTATACAGTGACGCCCATTAAATAAACAACAAAAAATGATTTCAGAAGCAGTCACTAGTGGATCTTTGTTTGCTTCATCCCCTGTCTATCCTCTGACAATGATAGTTAATTTTGTAGCCTCATGCTACCTATTCCTTATTTTAACAGGCCTGAATACAGCAAAACAAACGGGAAAAATTTTTAAAATTACATAAGTGTTTAATGGGGCTGTCTCGGTGGCTCAGTCGTTTGAACATCTGACTCTTGATTTGAGCTCAGGTTGTGATCCCTGGGTCATGGGATAGAGCCCCATATTGGGCTCTGCACTGAGCCATGAAACCTGCTTAAGATTCCCTCTCTCTCTTCCCCTTACCCCTCTTTCCTACTCATGTGCGCTCTTTCTCTCAAACTAAAAAAAAAAAAAAGGGGTTAATGGGAAAAAAAAAACC
>NW_027529687.1:27775-29300 GCF_008692635.1 Crocuta crocuta
TGAAGGCTTCTGGTTTTAAAATCTTCGCTGATTTTTGCATTAGTATAAAATTCCAGAAAAGTGGAGAAAACACTTAAATCCTGCATACTATATTCAGTCATTTGAAAGATCTATTTGTTAGGTTGGAGATGAATATATTAATTCTTATGGGCCTGTATTTTCTTATAGAAACATATTATAAGTTTTCTAATTATATGGCTTGGAGTAGATACAGAGTACAGCCAATAGCAGCAAAAATATTATTGTTATTAACATTAATAAGTCAACTCACTGTCCTACTATTAACTCAAAGATACACATCTAAGGTGTTTGGGCCATTGTGGATACTTCAGAAAGATAAATTTGATTGAGATAATAATAGTCAGTCACTTAGAAGAAAGTGCTACCTGGACAAGAGACCTGATACTCTACCAAAGATCACCTTCCAATCCCATGTCATGCAGTAAGAGCAGAAAAATCATTGCTATTCAATGCCTTCTCTCAACCAAAAGTGTCTATCATACACCTAGAAATAATAACCAAAGCAAAAACCCAAGTATAATAACTTAAAAGAATGAGTAAGTTTATAATCATATGTTGTTATATCATGAATACAAATAAAAATGGCATACAATATTTATGTTAAGAATAAAATCATAATTGTTCCTTGACTTTTTTAGGAGAAGCAATATTAAACCTCACACACAAAATATATTAAGTAAACAGTTACTTTTTAGCTAGATCAGAAAAAATGTGTTATTCTTAGACAAAAAGAAAGATGAAATAAAATGCCATTCTAAAGCTACTTCATAAAGAACATTTTAAACCACTAAACCATGAAAAAGTAAAGTATGGAATGGGAGAAAAGTAGTTTTACATTGGAATAACCTGGCAACCACTACCTCAACCAAGTGATCAAGGTGATCTTCAGTGACAAGTTATTCTGATTGCATGTACCCATGTGCTGATGTATGGATGAGAAAAGCCCTTATGCTATATTGTTTTTTTCTCAAGAGCCAATAACTCCAATGTAACAATGAGGAAAACATCAAAAACACCCAAATTGATGGATGTTTCATGAAACACCTGATCAGTATTCTTCAAAATTGTCAAGCATATACAACAAAATAAAAGTCTGAGAAACTGTCACAGTCCAGAGGTGACTAGAAGACATGAATAAATTTAACATAAAATATACATTAGAGAAAAACTAGTAAAACCTTAATAAACAGTGGAATTTAGTTAACAACAATGTAGAGATATGACAAATGTACCATAATACAAAGATTAAAATCTTACAGGAAAGTACTGAGTGTTGGGTACTTGGGAAGTACTACTATCATTGCAACTTTTCTATAAATCCATATTCTAAAAAAATACATAAACATTTTATTGAAAAATGAAACCAATTAAATCTGTCTGAAAAAAAAACTATGAAATTTTTAGCTTAATCATATTACCTTTTCTGAACAAAAACATGTTTGAAATAAGAACTTTGAAAACCATGAGAGACTCTTGAATGCTGAGAACAAACTGAGGGCTGATG
>NW_027529687.1:29413-31831 GCF_008692635.1 Crocuta crocuta
ACTTCACAATTATCATTTCTCTTAACTCTCACCTTCCAGAATTTAGATTGTGACTATATATTAGAATCCTTAGTTTGGCTATTTTATGTCTGTATTGTCTGGTCACCATTGTAAACATAGGCTTATTTTATTTAAAAAATAATTTAATATTTATTTATTTTTGAGAAAGAGCATGAGCAAGTGGGAGAGGAGCAGAGAGAGGGAGACAGAATCAAAAGCAGTCTCCGTGCTGTGAATGCAAATCATAAGTTCATTTTAATACAAAATGGTTGAATGACTTGTCATGCCATCCCCTATATGGAGTCCACTAGAGCCCCGTGGTCCGTATGCACTTCAGCTCCAGTTTGTGCACCAGGAATCTCCCACACACACAGATTGTCCTGAGACCATCTTGCCCATGTCTCTTCAGCTCAAGCTGACATGCCCAAGTGTTCCCTGTGTGGAGCACATAAGAAGACTGGGCCTGTACCTGATTTAGCTTCTGCCATCTCACCTTGGATCCTCCTGCATGAACATCCCAAGATTCTCTGACCCACAACCATTTTGTCTCTAGCTGTCCTGCCAGGGCACCTGTTGCCCATATTACCTTGAGACCACCCTAACCTGTCCCTGCCATAGCTCCAATCAAAGTCACCAGTAACATGTTGTCTATACAGGGGGTATTCCTATATGAGGCCACTCCTTCAAGACTGAGAGAGGAAGTTATTTTGTCTAATTCGAGAGAAAAAAGACACAGAAAGTCAAACAAAATGAAGAGACAGAAGGACATGCTCCAAATGAAGGAACAAGACAAAACTTCAGAGAAATAACTGAAATGGAGACAGGCAATTTACATGATAAAGAATTCAAAGTAATGGTCATAAAGATGCTCACGAGACTTGGGAAAAGAGTAAATAAACACAGGGGAAACTTCAACATAAAGGTACAAAAAGATAAAACAGCCAATCTGAGTTGAAGAATACAACTGAAATTAAAAAATACACTAGAGTCTCAACAGCAGATTTGATATNAAGAAAAAAAATTTTAAGAAAAGCGAGGATAGGTTAAGGAGTCTCTAGGGCAACAGAAATCATACAAATAACACGTCAAATCTTGGATATACAACAAAAGAGTTCTAAGAGGAAAGATCATAGCAATATAAGCTTACTTCAAGAAACAAGAAAAAAAAAATCTCAAACAATTGAACCTCATACCTAAAGGAACTATGAAAATAAGAATATCCTAAAGTTAGTAGAAGGAAAGAAATAATAAATATCAGAGCATGAATAATTGAAATAGAGAATAAAAAATTAGAAAATATCAATGAAACCAAGAATTAGTTCATGAAAATATAAATAAAATTAATAAAACTACAGCAGCCTTAAAAAACAGAGAAATAATTCCATTATATAAAATCAGAAATAAAAGAAGTAACAAGTGATACTAATAAAATACAAAGAATTATAAAAGACACTATGAAAAATTATATGCGAACAAATTAGAGAACACAGGAAAAATTGGATAAATCCTAGAAACATACAATCATCCAAGTCTGAATCAGAAAGAAATAGGAAATTTGAACATTGATTACTAGTAATGAAATTGAATTAATAATCAAAAAACACCCAACAAACAAAAGTCCAAGACAAGATGGCTTCATAGGTGAATTCTAACAAATACATTTAAAGAATTAGTACCATTCTTCTCAAAGTATTCAAAAAATTAATAAATAAATAGAAAAGGGAAGAGAACTTCCAAATTTTTCTATGAGGAAAAAATTACTCAGTGCCAAAATCAAAGACACTAAAAGGAAAATAAAATAAAATTAAAAAAAAAAGAAAGAGAGGAGAGGAGAGGAGAGGAGAGGAGAGGAAAGGGAAAGAAAGAAAGAAAGAAAGAAAGAAAGAAAGAAAGAAAGAAAGAAAGAAAGAAAGAAAGAAAGAAAGAAAGAAAGAAAGAAAGAAAGGTTAATTATAGGACAATATCTCAAAAATAAACTCATATATGTAGAGAACAAAATGCCAGAAGGGAAGCGGGTGAAAGAGGGGCAAAATAAGTAAAAGGGATTAATAAATACTAACTTTCAGTTATAAAATCAATAAGTCACATGGGTATAAAGTATACTATAGGAAATATAGTCAAGCGGAGCTAACACGGCAGCATAGTAGGAGAATAGTAGGCTCATCTATTCTCTCAAACACTCCTAGATAACTATCAATTCATTATGAATAACCAAGGAGTCAATCTGAAGACTGACAGAACAAACTCCAAAACTAGAGGGAGAGAGGAGGCCACATTGAGGAAGGTAGGAAGTGCAGAGGTGTGATTTGGGGAAGAAACAGATATAGGTGCTATGAATGGGAGGGAGTCTTGGTCACAGAGAAAGGGAAGAGATCAAGGAGAACACAGAGGAATACACAAGGGTATCAGTTTCTTAAA
>NW_027529687.1:32259-33698 GCF_008692635.1 Crocuta crocuta
AGCAGAGCCTGAAGATTGCAATTTTTCATTTTTTAAAAATTTTTTTCTTCCTTTTTTTTTTGAGAGAGAGAGAGTGCAAATGGGGGACAGTGGGAGAGAGAGAGAGAGAGAGAGAGAGTCTTAAGTAGGATCCACATTCAGCACAGAGCCTGAAGTAGGACTTGAACAGACAACCATGGGATCATGATCTGAGGTGAAATCAAGAGTCAGACCTTCAACCAACTGAGCCACCAGGTGCCCTTTGAAGACTTTAGTGTTTTTCTTGTTTTGTTTTTTGTGGGTTATTTTTTTTGTTTCTTGTTTTTTGTTTTTGTTTTTTTGGTGTTTATCTATTTACTTACCTTTCTATTATCTATGTATTATGCTTCCTTTTCATAATAGATGCACTTTATGAAAACAGGAAGAGGACTGAATAAAGTTTTTCATTACAATAAATATCCTATTCCTGAACATGATAATGAGGTATATGTAAAATTTTCAGTAACACTGGAATTATGACATTGTGAATTATACATTATTTTGACTCAACTTTTATGGATTTATTGGGATGTTCTTATGTAATCAATGTATTCTGCTTAGAATTTTTATTAGCAAACTTTTTGTCTAAACAAGTAATTTTAAAATAACAATAACTGAATATTCAACAGGNCACCATATTCGCTTATGATTTTTATTAGCAAACTTTTTGTCTAAACAAGTAATTTTAAAATAACAATAAGTGAATATTCAACAGGTTTAAACAGAATATATTGATATGGTTGATATCATCTGCCATTTTGGTTTTGTTTTTTATGTATCTTCCGTCATTTATTTCTCTATTCCTCTTTTTCTACTTTCTTATTCATTAATTAAATCCAATATGATATTCCAATACGCATTCTAAACTTGAAGACTTTAGTTTTAAAGAGATGAGTGTTTGGCTGTGATAGACCCTGAGGATGCTGCCCTATTTTTGGAGAGAAGGCAGGCAAAACAACCCGGGGATAGATGGCACCATCTGATGAATGCATGGGGCATACAGTGGGGAGGGGGTCCCCTCTTTGAATGCACCTGTGAGAGGTTGCATTCACAGACATGTGACTACAGGGACTAAAAGCCAGTCTGTATTAAATACATAAATCTTTACATTTGAACCCATTCTAAAAACACTAAGTTTTATACATCCCCACTTTTTATGTATATGTGCCATATTTCACGTGCTTTTATTTTGTGAATCCCTTGAGTAATTTTTTTTAAAAGTTTATTTATTTTTGGGAGACAGAGAGACAGAGTGCAGGCCCGGGAGGGCAGAGAAAGAGGGAGACATAGAATCAGAAGCAGGTTTCGAGCTGTTGGCACAGAGCCAGACATTGGGCTCAAACCCACAAAGTGTGAGATTATGACCTGGGCTGAAGTCCAACACTTAACCGACTGAGCCACCCAGGCACCCCAAGTGATTT
>NW_027529687.1:33865-34325 GCF_008692635.1 Crocuta crocuta
TTACATACTGCTTTTATAAGTGATTCATCTTCTACTTTTATGTTTACATTTACATGTGAGAGATTTTCCTTTCATAATTTTATTAATCCTGACTTTGCGTCTTCCTTCCACTCAAAAACTTTCTCTTAACATTCTTTATAAGGCTAGTTTAGTGATGATTTACTCCTTTAACTTTTTTCTTTGATAAACTCATTCTCATATTCTGAATGTTAGCCTTGCTGGGTAGAATATTCTTGGTTCCAGATTTTGTCTTTTCAGCACTTTTAATATATCATTTCTCTTCCCTCTGGCCTAACANACCTGAATCTGGATTTCTGTTTACTTCCCCATATTCAGGAACTTTTCAGCTATTATTTCTTAAAGTAAATGTTCTGCTTGCTTTTCTATCTTTTTTCCTTCTGAAATCCCTATGATGCAAACGTCATTAAGCTTGATAATGCCACTGAACTACCCTCAGCTA
>NW_027529687.1:34348-37910 GCF_008692635.1 Crocuta crocuta
CCTGCTTACTCTAATCTGTTATTCATTTTCTCTACTATATTTTTAAATTTCAGTTATTGAGTTGCTCATCTCCAATTTTTTCTTTTTTATATTATATTTTTATTTAAAATCAAGTTAGTTTACATACAGTGTAGTCTTGGGTTCAGTGATTCATCTCTTACATATGACACCAAGTTCTAATCCCAAAATGTGTCCCCTTTAATGCCCATCACCCATTTAACCCATCCCCCGCCCATCCCCCAACCCTCCAGCAACCCTCAGTTTGTTCTCTGTATTTAAGAGTTTCTTATGGTTTGCCTCCTCATCTTTTTTTATCTTATTTTCCCTTCCTTTCCCTTCCCCTGTGTTCATCTGTTGTGTTTCTCAAATTTCACATATGAGGGAAATCATATGATATGTGATTTCACTTAGCATAATACACTCTAGTTCTATCCACATTGTTGCAAATGGAAAGGTTTCAATCTTTTTCATCACTGAATAGTATTCCATTGTATAAATATTCCACACCTTCTTTATCCATTCATCAGTCAATGGACATTTGGGCTCTTTCCATAATTTAGCTATTTTTGATATCACTGCTCTAAACATTGGGGTGTATGTGCCTCTTTGCATCAGCATTTTTGTATCCTTTGGATAAATTCTTAGTAGTTCAACTGCTGGGCTGTAGAGTAGTTCTATTTTTATTTTTTAAAGGAAACTCCACATTGTTTTCCAGGGTGGCTACACCAGTTTGCATTACCACCAACAATGCAAAAGAGTTCCCCTTTCTCTGCATCTTCATCAACATTTGTTTTTGCCTGAGTTGTTAATTTTAGCCAATCTGACAGGTGTGAGGTGGTATCTCATTTTGGTTTTGATTACTACTTTCCTAATGATTGGTGATGTTGACCATATCTTCATGTTTGTTAGCTATCTGAGTATCTTTTTTGGAAATGTGTCTATTCATGTCTTCTGCCCATTTCTTCCTGGACTATTCATTTTTTAGTTGTTGAGTTTGGTAAGTGCTTTATTGATTTTGGATCCTAATCCTTTATCTAATATGTCATTTGCAAACACCTTCTCCCATTCCATCAGTTGCCTTTTAGTTTTGTTCATTGTTTCTTTCACTGTGTGGAAGTTTTTAACTTGATGAGGTCCTAATAGTTCATTTTTGCTCTTATTTCCCTTGCCTCTGGAGACATGCCAAGTAAGAAGTTGTTGCAGCTTAGGTCAAAGAGGTTACTGCCTGTTTTCTCCTGTGGGATTTTGATGGTTTCCTGTCTCAAATATGCCTTTCATCCATTTTGAATTTATTTTTGTGGGTGATGTAAGAACCTGGTCCAGTTTTTTCTTCTGCATGTCACTGTCCAGTTCTCCCAGAACCATTTGCTATCTCTTTGTTGATGATCGCTGAGATCATCCTCTATTTTCTCAAGTCCATTGAGTATCTTTATGTCCATTACTTTGAATTCTTTGTCAGGCATTTTCCTTATCTCTGTTTCATTTAGCTTTATTTGCTGTGGTTTTGTTTTGTTCTTTCATTTGGGACATATTCCTCTATCTCTTCACCTTGTTTAATTTTCTGTGTTTGTTTTGATGTGTTAGGAAATTATTTGGAAATTTCCATTTGAAAGTAGTGGCCTTGTGAAGAATAGGTCCTCGGCACTTTATATTGCAATATCCCCTGTTCACTAGTACAAGTCACTTCAGAGCTGTCACCTATGTGGGTTGTGTGTGTCCTGCTGTTATGGCTGAGTCATGTTTGTCTTCAGCCCAGTCAGCTGCAATGGCCCGTTTTGCCTGTGCTGTTAAGGAACCAGTCTATGACACCATGAGCTTATAGTTGGGTAGTGTCAGCATTGAGACCAAATGCCTGCTTTCAGCCTGTCTGCTGAAGATGTGGTCCCATCAAAATGAAGAGCACTTTGTTGACTTTTGCTCTGACAGGTTTTTGTTGACTGGTGAGACTAACAGAACAGATGCCTGTCCCCAGACCATCTGTTATGTCTGAAGCCAAACTTGTGTGAGTGTGGTTATCTTTCGTTCTCTCAAGAGAAAATTTAATTTTGGAGTGACATTGGTTCCTTCTGGGGCTGCTTACAAGATGTGACATGGCAGGAGCCACTTTAAAGGGACTCTTGTTGAGAGGGGCAGATTGGATGGGGCAGATGCACATGAAAATATGGGGGTGGGGCACTTAGTATTAACAAGATAGGTGGAGAGTGTTTCCACCAGTTCCCACAATTGTCTGGCTATCTAGGCTGATTGCAGGAGAGAAATAGTCCTCACTAGCTCTTGTGTTCTTGGAGAAGTCTTCTAAACATCCTCGCCCCTCCAGTTTATGTTCTGAGACTACTATTTAAATATTCTTATATATACCAAGTGGTTTTCAAATTGTTGTTTCTATGCTGTATCTTGGTGGGGTTGTCCATTATGTTGGCTTTTTAAAAGCAAGACTCAGTTTCCTTTCGCTCTCCAGCTCTCCCAGAGCTGAGTACACTGAATTTAAAGTACCTGGAGTTAAGCCCTGCTGACTATAATNATCCATTTGTCTGTTGATGGACACTTATGTTCTTTCCACTTTTTGGCTATTGTTGAGAGTTCTGCTATGAACATAAGTCCCACTAGTTTTCAAAGCCAAATGTTATGGAGACTTCTCTTCCCAGTGTAGGTCCTCTATGTCTGGGTGCCTGCTGTGGGGTCTGGTCTTCCTGTATCTCTGTGTTTGTGGTCTCCCTCCCACTTGTAGATAGTCTTACTACGAGTTTGGTTCCTGACTGGATTTCTATTCCCTTACCCTTTTCCATTTGGCCTCCTTCTGTGAGTAAGTGTGGGAAGTCTCTTCTGCTAGTCTTCAGGTCATTTTCTGGGTTGGTTCCACTGAAGTGGCTGTTATCTAGGTAAGCTTATATGGGAGGAGGTGAACTTAGGATCTTCCTACACTACTATATTTAGAAGTATGTGTATGTATTTTTATTATAGTCACTCAAGTGAGTTTAAAATTTTTTCTGAGTGTGGTTTTATTTGCATTTCCCTGTGATTAATGATGTTGTGCATATTTTGATATGCCTATTGACTATTTCTATATCTTCTTTAGTAAAATTTCTATTCATATCTTCTCCCGTTTTTAAATTAGCTATTTTTACCATAAGTTAACTATAAATATTCATAATATATTCTGAATGCAATCACTGTTAGATGTTATATGGTTTGAAAATATTTTCTACCAGTTTGTGGCTTTTCTTTTTCTTTTTCCCAATGGCATCTTTTGAGATGCAAAAGTTTTAGTTTTGATGAAGTCTAACCTTTCAAATTTTTATTTTATTCAGCATTTGGTCTTATGTTGAAATCAAGAACTTTTAATTCAAATGTTTCCACGCATTTTGGGTTTATTCATACGGGGCCATAAAGATACACAAAAGTCACACAAATACATCATACTTTATATGGGAAAAAAACTAAATATGATAACTTTGTAGCTCAATCATTTTCTGAATCTCTAAAGAGGAAGCACTTTCTAAAGAATTCTAAAATGAAATATGTTTCAACTTTTAATTACCATAAACTTTATAAACTGTGAAAA
>NW_027529687.1:37921-42149 GCF_008692635.1 Crocuta crocuta
TAAACTTTATAGACTGTGTAAAACTCCCTTGTCCCTTAAATGCTAAAGCATCTCAGGGCTTAGCACTGGCCTCCCTTGGCTTCCCCATTCTCTTTCACAGAAACATCTTACACATTCCTGTCTGCAGCCTATGATTAGTTCCCCCTTCCTCCACTCCTAGGACAACCTGTGTTTATTTCTATGACTGTACTTAAATTGTAATAAATCTTGTGTTTACGAGCATATCACAATCCTACATTAGTTCATAAAACATTCTATTAACCCTTGTATCCACAAATTCTAGTACAGTCCGTGACTCATAAGAGTTTTCAAAATGTTTGTGGAATAACAATAAAGGGCCCAAATTGCCAACTTCATCTCCTCTCATGTGTTTCAATGTAAACAATGCCCCAACTACTCCACTATTGTTCTTTGAACAAATCTAAGTTTTTGTGCATACCATTTTCTCTGTCTGATATACTACTATCTCCCTTCTCTGTCTGATGCTAATTACATGTTGGCTGAATGCTTGAAAACATGAAATTCATACAAGTGCTACTACACTCTTCCCTAAGCTTAGCCTCTGAAAATCCTAGGAGTGGATATTAAGGCTGTAATAGATAACATATTAGGAAATAATATTAACAGAGAGAAGGCATAGATAATTTGGATATTAAATTGTCAGGAAATAAAATAAAGTCTTGATTATCAAAGACTAAATAAAGACACTGTGTAATTGGGGCACCTAGGTGGCTCAGTTAGTTAAGCATCTGACTCTTGATTTCAGCTCAGGTCATACTTTCATGGTTCATGGAGTCAAGCCCCACATCTGGCTATGTGCTGACAGCATGGAGACTGATTGGGATTCTCTCTGTTCCTCCCCTGCTCATGCTCTCCCTCTCTCCCTCTCTCATAATAAATAATAAATATTTTAAAGCAAAAAATATAAAAAACATGGGTAATTAATTGTAGGCAGAGTCCACATTGGTTAAAGAATGAATTGGATATTGACAAACAGAAAATAAATAGGCAAGATACCAGGTAAGGATTATTGCTCCCCATATTCATAAAAGTGCTGGGAACTACACTGTTAAGAATTCTGAAACCTTACATTTGATTGAAAAAATAAACAGAAAAATCAAAAAGCACCCAGAAGGGTATAAATACTTGGCATTTGTATTGTTTACTTAGTATCACCTAATGCAGATAATTCTTCCAGGAAGAAGCAGATCATTGCCAAAGAAATTGTGAATAAAAACCCTAAAATTTTAATTGACTACTGATTCACCATATTATATTTCTCATCAACAGACACAATATTTTCTTTTTTTCTTTTTTTTTTTTTTTTTGGTCTAGAAGACATCTTTTTAAATTTGTGTTACTTTCTTATCTCTGATTCCTCTACTTCTAGATGGACCTAAAAACCTCTCTTGTCTTAGTACCTGACCCAAGTCTTTCACTCAAGCAATATTAGCCTTCCTTCCTCCATCTATGTCAGACTATTCTCAATACCACCTCAGTTGGTATGGATTATATTCTTGAATACTTTCTGTATGCTCTATGCACTCTGCACAGACCTCGAATTCTCTAACTCTGAAACTCTTTTTTCTGTGGTCAGCTTTGATATTGTGTGTGGATCTGTGATCAGCTTTGATATTGTTGTGGAAGGGGTTAGATATATGGGATGCAAGTATTTTATATTTTTATATTTAAGCACGTTCTCTTTAAAATCAGGGATTATACTCATAAAATAATTATAGCTGGAAATTACTTGTTAGTGTATTTTCCCTTAGAGTATATATGTGAAAAATTATTTATGAACCAAAAAACCCAAAATGAACAATCAAATGAAAAATACTACAGAAATAAATCCTATNATTTATTTCCTAGACTGACGGTCCAGAGTACATAAATATGTAATATAGATATTTCTTTGACTCAGCAAAAGCAACTGAAAAGAAGTTTACATTAAATAATATATGAATAAATAATCAGACATTCTTGAGAGGTCTTCAAACAACATTATATGCACAGGCTTCTCTATAGTGTATAAATTGATTTTGATATTTATTCATATCTGTATTTGCACAGAAGTCATATCTAAATTACACATTTGTATGATTCATATGCAAACATAGTTACCTTTATGACTTTTACAAATTTGTGTATAAACAGAAATACATGCATTCTATTAATTTAAGGGAAAAAATCTAACCAAAACCTCTCTACCAAATAACTATTTAAAAAATGAATTTCCAGGTACAGTTTTTTCTCTCTATCAAAAGAGTTTAAAAAAATAAATTAATAATTAAATGATGCAAAGCATCAAAATAAGCTACAATCTTTTGTATTTTAATTCAACTCAATGGGCATGGAAAAATCCAACCTATCTGCCAAAAAAATTAAAAAGCCAGCTTTGGGATTTATATTTTCATCTGTTAATGCATGGGACTCCCTCTATTATTTGACATTACACTGAATAATTAGGAGGTAAAGAGGGAAAAAGGGAAATACAAGGATACAGTCTTATTCCAATATTCTCCAGGTTATGAAGAGTTGCTTGAGGAATGTTTTCTCATTTTTTCTGTGGTAGNTTATCATACATTATATATTGTTCAGTACATGGTGAAGAACTTGAATGAGTTATCAAGCCCTTTAAAAAAAAAACATTTAAATAGAGTCTGTAATTAGCATAACTGAATTGCCTATTTTAACTGTTATTTTCAAGATAAATGCATGTTGTTTTTTAAAATTATTTTTCATGTTCATTTATTTTTGCGAGAAAGAGAGACAAAGTGTGAGTGGGGGGAAGGGCAAAGAAATAGGGAGACACAATTTGAAACAGGCTCCAAGCTTTGAGCTGTCAGCACAGAGCCAGATGTGGGACTCAAACCCATTAATTTGAGATCATGACCTGAGCCAATGTTGGATGCTTAACTTACTGAGTCACCCAGGTGCTCCAGAAATACATGTTTTAATACTACACGTGTCTTGTCAAACAATACTTGAAACTGCCAACGTTATCTTGTCTTCTTATAACTAGGCACATTTGCCTTCTTTGCAGATGGCAAAAAGGGCTTTTTAAATGATTCTCATATAGGCAGATGTCCATTAGTTGGGTTCAACTGTTAAAAACTTTTTATGTTAAATTAATTTTTATTTTATGTCCAATGTACTACATTCAGCTAGATCACTATCTGGATACACTCAGAGTTAGTAGAGAACAGTATTTCCTAAATGATCATTTTTCAAACTCTCTGCTAGCACTCTCATCCTAATTTAAGTAATGGCCACTGGCAGTTCTGTGGAATATTAAGAGGAAAAAGAGTAAGGAAATCTCATTTTATCAAACAACCAGCTATACCAAGTATGTCAAACACATGCATTTTCATTTAACTAAAGAGAACAGGTTCAATAGAGCATTAAAGAACATATTACCACAGAGACAGGTCTATGCCAGCGTATGAAATCAGGATATATCCAGGTTACCTTTCTGATTTATGGATCCCACAGCATCCTTCTGCCAAGGTTGGATCCCATGATAAGAGAGAAAAACTAATTCCGAAGGTATATGTCATCTTTCATTATGCCCCATTCTCGAACAACTATAAATGAGATACCAACATTTAAGGGATAATCAAATTAAAAGCTATAAATACAGCAGGGAGGGGCGCCTGGGTGGCTCAGTCAGTTAAGCATCCTACTTCGGCTCAGGTCATGATCTCACGGTTTGTGGGCTCGAGCNGTCTCTCTCCTCTGTCTCTCTCTCTCTCTCAGAAATAAATAAAACATTAAAAAATTTAAAAAATAAATACTGCAGGCATTATCTAGATTGCAGTAAAGCAAAACCAAATCAGAAAACCATTTTCCCTAAAACACAAAAATTATGATATCCTACATGTATTACAACCCTTGGGCCCCTTACCCCTAGAAGCAGCAAATCCTTATTTTATATCTCTAGTTTCTGTGTCATTCGTTTTTTGATTTACAGTGTTTGTTATTATATATAATCTACATTTGTAAAATATCTTCGGTAACTGGGTACCTAACATTAATGCATTCATTTTCCATTTCTCAACAAAGGAATATCCTGTTGCTTCAATTTTATATGTATTTGGACTTAATGTGTAATAAGAATAAATTACTTGTAAGACTTATCATTATTGTACTGCTCCAAAAGGAAAATTAACATTAGGAATCTGATGACAGTATTTCAATACCTAAAATATATGAAGTTGTGTGGCACAAG
>NW_027529687.1:42188-43938 GCF_008692635.1 Crocuta crocuta
TGGCACAACTGTCATGGAAAACTAAAGCTAAATAGCACACATTTTAATGTCTCCAGACATTACAGTGGAAAAGAGTTGTTTAAATACATTTTAGACAGCTAAAGATCATGGAGTATGTGTGTGGGAAGACAGGATCTCAGTGATCATAATTACTTTCNAGTAATAATGGGCTATCTTTCACATACTGAAATGACGCTATTGACCCAAGATAAGTAGGTTAAATGCTTTGAATTGTGTATCCACAAGTGAGGATAGTCTTTTCACTGATTCATTGATATTACCATATTCCCTTTGAGATTAGAAGTATGCATTTGTAAGGCTGAAGACTGGAGTAATGGGTGCCACCTATAGCCATGCAATTGAAATAGCTAACCAGCCCACACAAGGGTCAAAATGATGACTTCAGCCATGGTGTAGTTTGAAATACAGTCGCAGATAAATAACTAGCCATCAAGGTGCCTCACTAGTTTAGAAACACCCTGAATGTATAATTTCCTTAAGATTTTGAATCTAATGAAATAAGGATCTGAAGAGTGCTCTGGGGATTCTGTAGTTATCTCAGTTGGTTTACAAATGAGCCAGAAATAAGAATTGAAACCTGCAGCCTCTTCCATAAAAAAAAGATAGGTCAGACCTTCAAAACTGTGGCAGATCAGCATTTAAGAAGTAATTTGCAAGTGGTTCATACGACGAGACACAAATTACACCAAAGATTTTTGAAAATGTGGCACTTAAAACTCCATTGTTTAGTTTATTCCAACAAGCATTTAGTGAACTCCCGCCTTTTATAATGTGCCAGGTTTTCTATGTATTGTGCAATATGTTGAGTTGTTTAAGAATGGTTCCATGTCTGTCCATGAGAAGCTCACTGATAGACATATATACAATCACCTTGTTAAAGATGTATAAAAAGGATGTAATAAGTTTATAGAAGTGAGGCTCTAGAGGAGGCTATAAGGACTAGGTAGATAGAATGGGAACGGGGTTGAGGAGGAAACAAAGGCATTCAAGAAGAATGTTCAAAATCAACAAAAACAAGGGGACATGGAATAGCATCTAAAATGTGAAAGCAAATAGGGCTTCAAATAGTTTATAATTAAAGTGTGAGCTAAGAATTTTTTTCTATAGATTTTNATGATTCATTTTCCCTATGGTTTAATTTTTCCCCCTTATCTCCAAATGATGGAGTTCACATGTTTCCGGAAAAAAACTAAGTAAACATTATTATTAACATTGGGATTCTTTAAAAATACGAAAAAGTACAGAAATTTATTAAGTACAAATACAGACAAAGCCTATGGGGTAGTGCTGTGGAAGAATTTTTTTTTTAACTTTAAACAAATTTTTATTACACAAAGATTGTCACATAAGTGGATATTTCTCTATTTTGTACACAATTATTCTTACTCTGCTGTGGAAGAATTTAAAGACCTTTTCCCCTGAAAAAGCTAATATTTGAAGGAGGGAGACAAACACAAATTACTCAATTATATTAGATAGATAATGAACAAAAATGGAAGAAGCCAAATGAAACACTCAAAATTTGACCTTTGGTTTGCAGGTGTAAGGAGAGGTTAACCTAATATTAAATAGTTTTAAACTAATAGTATAAGGTAATATTATCTCAATAGTCTGGACAATTGTGATGATTACTATCTGCCAGATATCACAAATACAAATGACTGCCAGAAAAATCACTTGTATTTATTTTAACTATGTTACAGATATGAAATAATATAACAGCAATGCT
>NW_027529687.1:43945-50646 GCF_008692635.1 Crocuta crocuta
TGAGTGCTTAATGAGGTATAGAATTTCTTTTGGGGGACAAACAGTTTTGAAAATTAAATTGTGATAATAATTGCAAAACTCTGCAAATATACTAAGAATGTGAGAAAGGTGAATTGTTTGGTATGTAAATTATACTTTCACAAAGCTATTATTTTCTTCTTTAAAAAAATGTTATTTTAGAAAGTTTCAGCAAAACCTACAAAACTTACAAATCCANAACCTACATTTTAGTCTCTCTCCTTACCCATCTTACCTCCTTTCCGATTCTTGCCCCCATATATATCAAAAGAATAGGAAAATCACCTAAAGGATGCAATAACCAAGTGAGCATTTAGACATCCAGGTTCCATCTTCAAAGAACAAATGGGTGTTAGTTAAGATGGCAGAGTAGTAGCAGAAACTTATGTTTACTTTATCCCTTGAACACACTAGATAATTATCAAATAATTTTGAACACCCAGGAAATCATTTGAGGACAGAGAGAACAAACTACACAATGAGAGAAAGAAAAGGGGCCACATAGTGGAAGGTAAGAGGTGCAGAGACCTGCTTTCGGGGAGAAAAGACTAGCAGTTGNGAGGGGCTGATTATTGCCAGCTTTTACAAGCAGTGGAGTTGGGAGTCTGAAGTTTTAGAAGTCCATGCCATCACCAGGTCAAGACTGGTAAGTATAGCAATGCTCCTGTGGAGAAGGAAGGCAGAGGCTCAGGACTGGAGATTATACTCTGAGGATCCCATGGGTCTCACTGGGAAAGATAGTTCCCTTCCTTGGAGTGCATTTGGGAGAGGCAACACTGCCTTTTAAGGACAAAAGAGCCAACAGGCTGCATTGAGCTACCCTATTCATTAGCATATGAGCAATTAAACTTGCTGTGAGTAGCTACCCTNCTATCTATCTATCTATCTATCTATCATCTATTTTGCTACACTTTACCATAAACTCCAAACCCCTGTGTGGTCGTGCAAATGTCCTTCAGGGACAAACTGGTCTAGCCACAGCAGGGTGATACCCTCCCCCAGAAGATCAGTGAGTCTGCAATGGACAAGGTCACTAAAATGTGAGGTTTTGGTTTTTTTTGTTTTTTTTTTAAATATTTTTATTTATTTCTGGGAGAGAGAGAGAGAGAGACAGCGTGAGCAGGGGAGGGTCAGANGAGGTTTTGAAATCCAGCCAGTATGTCTGGGATAAAACAAAGTCACACTGTGCTATTGGGCAGGCAGATGTCTCTGACACAGACAGGGTGAAGGCAGGGATCTGATGAAAACCTGGGACACAAGAGGGGTGATTGTTTGCTCTTCTGTAAAGGTTTCCTGAACAGTGGTAGGCATGAACTCTCCTCTCCAGGGACAAGAAAGCAGATAAAAGCCAATTTTATTCCCAGTCCATCAGCACAGCCAGATTTCAGTGAGCACCACAGCACCCCCAGTGGAAGCTTGAGCTGCTTTCACAAAGCACTGCCACCCTGCATTCTCCAGGTGGCTATTTTTACTAAGGAAAGTGTAATTGAGAGACAGAGGTGCAGCAGTCCCTTCACGCATTAAGACCAGAACAAAGCCTTTTCACGCAACAGGGCTACTGATCATAGACTGCTGCAAAATTTCAGCTGTAATGAAAATAGGACCAGGCACAGGCTTTCCTAACACAGAGAAAAACAGAGTCATAAATAAAATGCCAAGATGGAGGAATTAATNTCAGCATTCCTGTATCCCTTGGGTAAATTCCTAGGAGTGCTATCGCTGCGTCCTAGGGGAGTTATATTATTAATGTTTTGAGGAATTTCCACTCTATTTTCCAGAGGGGCTGCACCAGTTTGCATTCCCACCAAAAGTATAGGAGGGTGCCTGTATCTCCACATCCTCGCCAGCATCTAGAGTCCTCTGATTTGCTCATTTTAGCCATTCTAACTGGTGTGAGGTGATATCTCAGTGTGGTTTTGATTTGTATTTCCCTGATGATGAGGGAAGATGGGCATCGTTTTATGTGTGTTGGCCATCTGGATGTCCTTTTTGGAGAAGTGTCTGTTCATATCTTCTGCCCATTTCTTCACTGGGTTGTTTGTTTTTCGGGTGTGGAGTTTGGTGAGTTCCTTATAGATTTTGGATACTAGCCCTTTATCTGAAGTGTCATTTGCAACTATCTTTTCTCATTCCGTTGGTTGCCTATTAGTTTTATGGATTGTTTCCTTTCCCGTGCAGAAGCTTTTAATCATGATGAAGTCCCAATAGTTCATGTTTGCTCTTGACTCCCTTGCCTTTGGGGATGTGTCAGGTATGAAATTGCTGCGGTGGAGGTCAAGGAGTTTGTTTCCTGCATTCTCCTCTAGGGTTTTGATGGTTTCCTGTCTCACGTTCAGGTCCTTTATCCATCTTGAGTTTATGTTTGTGTATGGTGGAGAAAGTGATCTAGTTTTATTCTTCTGCATGTTGTTGTCCAGTTCTCCCAGCACCATCTGTTAAAGAGGCTCTCTTTTTTCCAATGGATACTCTTTCCCGCTTTTTCCAAGATTAGTTGGCCATACATTTTTGGGTCCAATTCTAAGTTCTCTATTCTATTCCATTGGTCTATGTTTCTGTTTTTGTGCCAATACCATACTGTCTCGATGATTACAGCTTTGTAGTAGAGGCTAAAGTCTGGGATGGTGATGCCTTCTGTTTTGGTTTTCTTCTTCAATATGACTTTGGCTATTCGGGGTCTTTTGTGTGAACCAGAATTTAAAACACCATTGGTAATAATACTAGAAGAAACCAGATACAACCTTAACATAAGAAACCAGATACAACCTTAACAGAGAGATGTATCCAACAAGAGGATCTAACAGTTGTAAATATGTATTCCCACAACTTGGATCATCAAAATATATAAATCCATTAACACAACTATAAAA
Source organism: Crocuta crocuta (assembly GCF_008692635.1). Classification (NCBI taxonomy): domain Eukaryota; kingdom Metazoa; phylum Chordata; class Mammalia; order Carnivora; family Hyaenidae; genus Crocuta; species Crocuta crocuta. The sequence goes on from NW_027529687.1 coordinate 46,831, forward strand.
AAAACCCCTCATTGATAGCAATACAATAGTAGTATAGGACTTTAACACCACTTACAACAATAGGCAGATCATCTAAGCAGAAAATCAAAAAGGAAACAATGGCTTTGAAAGACACACTGTACCAGATGGACTCAGCAGATATAGTAAACAATTTTGATCCTAAAACATCAAAATACACATTCTTTTTGAGTGTACATGGAACCTTCTCCAGATTATATCACATAGTGGGTCACAAATCAAGACTTAACATGTACAAAATTACTGAGATCATGCCATGCATATTTTCAGATCATTACCTTGATTTAAAACCCAAACAAAGACCCCACTAAAAAGGAGAATTAAAGGCCAATATCCCTGACAAATATGATTGTAAAAATTCTCAAGAAGATACTAGCAAACCAAATCCACTGTACATTAAAGAAATTATTCAGCACGATCAAGTGCATTTACTCCTGGGCTGAAGGGCTGGTTCAAAATTCACATATCAATCAATGTGATACACCACATTAATAAAAGAAAGGATAAGAAACATATGGTCCTCTCAGTTTATGTTGAAAAAGCATTTGACAAAATATGACATCCATTCTTGATTAAAACCCTCAACAAAGTGAGAGTAAACAGAACATATCTCAACATCATAAAGGCCATATAAGAAATATCCAGGGGCGCCTGGGTGGCTTAGCCGGTTAAGCGTCCGACTTTCACTTAGGTCATGATCTCGCAGTTTGTGGGTTCGAGCCCCGTGTCGGGCTCTGTGCTGATTGCCAGCTCAGAGCCTGGAGTCTGTTTTAGAATCTGTGACTCCCTCTCTCTCTGACCCTCCCCTGCTCACGCTGTCTCTCTCTGTCTCTCTCTGTCTCTGTCTCTCTCTCTCCTCTAGAAATAAATAAAAAACATTAAAAAATTAAAAAAAAGAAATATCCACAACTCATATCATCTTTAATGGGGAAAAACTGAGAGGTTTTCCTCTAAGGTCAGGAACAAGATAATGATGTCCACTCTCACCATTGCTATTTCACAGAGTACTGGAAATCCTAGGCTTAGAAATTAGACAATAAAAAAATAAATAAAAAGCATCCAATGGCAAGGAAGAAATCAACCTTTCACACTTTACGGATGAATTTTATCTATGTAGAAAACCCAAAAGACTGCACCAAAAATTGGTAGAACTGATACACAATTTTAGTTAATTTGCAAGATATTAAACCAATGTACAGAAATCTCTTGCATTCCCATACACGAATAGAGAAGAAGCAGAAAAATAAATCATGGAATCCATCCAATTTATATCCGTACCAAAATCCATAAAATACCTAAGGAGTAAACCTAACCAAAGAGGTGTAAGGTTTTTACTCAGAAAACTATAGAACACTTACGAAAGAAATAGAAGATGACACAAAGAATTGGAAAAACTCATTCCGCACTCATGGATTGGAAGGAGAATATTGTTAAAATATCTATGCTATGCAAAGCAACCTACACATTTAAAATAATCCCTATCAAAATACCATCACCAGTTTTCACAGAGCTGGAAGAAATAATTGTAAAATTTGCATGGAAAGCACAAAAGACCCTGAATAACCAAAGCAATATTGAAATAGAAAAACAAAGATGGAGGCATCCCAATTCCAAATTTCAAGCTCTTTACAAAGCTGTACTCAACAAGACAGACAAATAGACCCAATGGAACAGAATAGGATATCCATAAATTAAGCCACAACTATATGGTCGACTAATCTTCGACAAAGCAGGAAATAATATCCAATGGAAAATGGTGCTGAGAAAACTGGACTACAAAATACAGAAGAATTAAACTGGACCACTTTTGGGGCACCTGGGTGGCTCCGTCAGTTAAGTGTCTGACTTCAGCTCAGGTAATGATCTCATGGTTCGTGGGTCCGAGCTCCATGTCGGGCTCTGTGCTGACAGCTAGCTCAGAGCCTGGAGGCTGTTTCAGATTCTGTGTCTCCCTCTCTCTCCGACCCTTCCCTGCTCATGCTGTCTCTCTCTCTCTGTCTCTCAAATAAATAATACGCTAAATATATATATATATACACACACACACATATATATATATATATATACACACACATATTTAAACGGGACCTCATTCTTATACCATACACAAAAATAAATTCAAAATGGATGAAAGACATAACTCTGAGACTGGAAACCATCAATTTCTTAGAGGAAAATACAAGTGCAACTTCTTTGACCTTGTGCATAGCAAGTTCTTACTAGACACGTGTCCAGGAGGCAAGGAAAACAAAAAAGCAAAAATGAACTTTTGAAACTTCATCAAAACAAAAAGTTTCTGCACAGAGAAGGAAACAATCAACAAAACTAAAAGTCCACCTACCAAAAGAAAAGAAGATATTTGCAAATGACATATATGATAAAGGGTTTGTATCCAAAAATCCAGAAATACTTATAAAACTCAATACCTAAAAAACAAATAATCCATTTAAGAAGTGGGCAGAAGACATGAATAGACATTTTTCTAAGGATACATCTACTTGGCAAACAGACACCTGAAAATATTCTAAACATCACTCATCTTCAGGGAAATACAAATCAAAACCATGATGAGATACCACCTAAGACATCTGAGAATGGCTAAAATTAACAAATAGGAAATAACAGATGTTGATGAGGTAGTGTAGAATAGGGGAACCCTCTTACACTGTTCGTTGGAATGCAAACCAGCTCAGCCATTCTGGAAAACAGTATGGAGGTTTCTCAAAAAAGTTGAAAATAGAGCTACACTATAAACCAGCAATTGTTCTACAAGATATTTACCCAAAAGATACCAAAATACTGATTTAAAGTTACATATGCATCCCAATGTTTATAACAGAATTATCATCAAAAAGAATGAAATCTTGCCACTTGGAATGACATGCATGGAACCAGAGTATATTATGCTAAGCGACATTAGTCAGTCAGAGAAAGACAAATACCATATAATTTAACTCATATGTGGGATTTAGTAAATAAAACAGATGAGAGGCACCTGGGGGCTCAATAATTTAAGCACTGGACTCTTTATTTAAGCCTGGGTCATCATCTCAGGGTGGTGAGATCAAGTCCTGCATTAATCATTGCTGGTTATGGAACCTGCTTAAGATTCTCTCTCTCCCTCTCCCTCTGGCCCACCCCCCCCCCTTTCTCAAAAGAAAAACAGATGAACATAGAGTAAGGGAAGAAAAGAGAGTTTAGCAAATCATAAGAGACTCTTAACTATAGAGAATAAATAGGGTTGATGGAGGGAGGTGGGCAGGGAATGGACTACATAAGTGCTGGTTTTTAAGGAGGCAACTTGTTATGTTGAGCACTGGCTGTTATATATAAATGATGGATCACTAAATTCTATCCCTGAAATTAATATTCCACTATATGTTAACTAACTGGAATTAAAATAAAAACTTGAACAAAAGCACAAATGTGTTTAACAAAATTTAGAAGAGATAAAATCTACAGAGAACAAGACTAGTAGTTGCTGTTGCTCATGGCAAACTTTCTTTTTGGCAGAATATTTATTGCCTTAATAAAGGCAAATAAACCAGGCTTAGAAACAGGACATCTGTGGGGAAAAAATACGGCTATTTTAAAACCAGGAACTCTCTTANCACCCATGTCAAAATTCAAATCACTCATTCTCATGATCCCACATCACTAAGTTTCTGTTTTATCACCTCCCTCTCCATGTAAGACATCATCACTATTTGTCCTTCAGCTGTAGTGGCTTCTATTTTGGGTTAGTGTTTTTATTTGTTTTCGATATTTTGGTGAAGGGAGTGGGGGCCTTATTGTCGT
>NW_027529687.1:50702-61352 GCF_008692635.1 Crocuta crocuta
TTTCGCTTATAGCTATTAGCCAGATTCAGATAAAGAATTAGCCAGATTCAGATAGAGACCTTACATTTTCCCTTTAGATTTTCTATTCAACCAGATCCTTCTTGCATTCATTCAACAAACATTAAAAATTATTCTAAGGCAGAAACTGTTCAATGCAAGAGATTCAGAGAGAAATTAGTTCCAGGCTTAAAAAAGGTAGAAGTAAACTAAGAAATACATTACAATGTGGTTAAGTCCTAGGTAAAACTTTGCAACGGATGATGTGGTATTATTGATACAGGGCATCTAAAATAGGTCTTGGGAGGAAGTGTTTTGAGGTGGACTGCAGTGAGTAGGCTTTTCCCAGTGGATTGTGCTAAGAAGAGAGAACTTATGAAACAGACATGAAAAGGTATTGAAGCAGGAGTTTAACATGAACTTTTAAAGAGATAGGAGACTTTTAAAGCACAGAAACAAAGTGAATGTGGAAAATAAGAGAAAAGAGACAGGTAGGGGACTTGATAATTTCTGTCAACAAAATATAATGGGTCATAAATGTGAGCCACATGTGTAATTTAAATTTTCTAGTAACCACATTTTTACAAAATGAAATGCATTTTAACATTTGTTTTTAATTTAATATAATCAAAATGCCATTTCAACATGTAATGAGGATAACAATTATTAATGAGACTATTTATATCATTACTTTCATATTAAATGATCAAAATCTAATGTGTATTTTACAGGGGCTCCTGGGTGGCTCAATTGGTTGAGTGTTCGACTTTGGCTCAGGTCATGATCTCACGGTTCGTGGGTTTGAGCCCCTCGTCAGGCTCTGTGCTGATAGCTAGCTCAGAGCCTGGAGCCCGTTTCGGATTCTGTATCTCCCTCCCTCTCTGACCCTCCCCTGCTCACACTGTCTCTCTCTTTCTCCCTCTCAGAAATAAATAAAGCATTAAAAATAATGTGTATTTTCCATGTTTTGGCTATTGTTGAGAGTGCTGCTATGAACATTGGGGTACATGTGCTCCTATTGATGGGTGTGGGGGGAGGGGGGAGATGGACATGGAGGAAGGCACTTGTGGGGATGAGCACTGGGTGTTATGTGGAAACCAACTTGACAATAAAATATTTGTAAAAAAAGTAATGTATATTTTATAGCACATCTCAGCTCAGACTGGTTTCATTTCAAGTGCTCAATACATGAGGCAGTGACTATTATATAAGACATTACAGGGAGTGACATGAAATAGCACACATCTAATATATGCCCAACACTGAGCTCGATGCTAAGATTCTAAAATCAGTGAGACTCAGTCTCTGCCTAAGGTAATTAGTTGTCAAGAAGGAAAGACAGACATAAAACCAAGAGTCTGGTGGGAGAAAATTTAAAATGTGAGGAGGAAGTCAATTTTACTTAGAAAGAATAGTATGTACTTACTTTCCTTATTAGAATGAAAATATCCTAGGGTGAAATAGTATTTCACTTCTCTTTTTTAAATTTTCCTTAGGATGTAGGAAAGGTTCCTGCACCTGGTAGGAATTTAAAAACAAGTTTTGAATGATGCCACAGGAATAAAACTGAGAAGTATATATATCATTATGAACAAAAAAAGAAAATAAAAGACAATATAAAGAACACATGAGACAATACTTTTCATTTTTAGTAAGAAATGCTTTTTATTTCAATATCTGAGTANTCATATTTAGGTCTTTCATCCATTTTGAATTTATATTTGTGTATGGTGTAATAAAGTGGTCCAGTTTCATTCTTTTGCATGCCACTGTCCAATTCTCCCGCACCATTTGCTGAAGAGACAATCTTTTTTACAAGGGGTACTCTTTCTTGTATTGTTGAAGATTAGTTAGCCATATATTTGTGGGTCCATTTCTGGGTTCTCTATTCTATCCCATTGATCTATGTATCTTTTTTTTTTTTTTTTTNGTTTTCTTTTTCAACATTACTTTGGCTATTCAGGATCTTTTGTGGTTCCATACAAATTTTAACATTCTTTGTTCTAGCTCTGTGAAGAATTCTGGTGTTACTTCGATAGGAATTGCATTCTATGTGTAGATGGCTTTGGGTAGTATCAACATTTCAACAATATTCTTCCAATCCATGAGCATGGAATATTTTTCCATTTCTTTGTGTTTTCTTCAATTTCTTTCATAAGTTTTCCATGGTTTTAAGTGTACAGATCTTTTACCTCTTTGATTAGGTTTATTGCTGGGTATTTTATTGTTCTTGGTGCAATTGTTAATGGGATCAATTCCTTGATATTTCTTTCTGTTATTTCATTATTAGTGTATAGACATGCGACCTATTTCTGTACATTGATTTTATATCCTGCGACATTGCTGAATTGATGTATGAGCTCAGGCAATTTTTTGGTGGAGTCTTTCAGGTTTTCCATGTAGAGCATGATGTCATCTGCAAAGAGTGAAAGTTTGACTTCTTCTTTACCAATTTGAGTGCCTTAATTTTATTTCGTTTTCTTATTGCTGAGACTAGAACTCCCAACACTGTGCTGAACAACAGTGGTGAGAGTGGACATCCCTTTCATGTTCTTGATATGAGGGGGAAAGCTCTCACATTTTTTTTTCCCACTGAGGTTGTTATTAGCTGTGGGCCTTTCATATATGGCTTTTTTGATGTTAAGGTATGTTACTTCTATTCCAAAATTCTTGAGGGTTTTTATTAAGAAAAGATTATGTATTTTGTCAAAATTGACAGGATGGTATGTTTCTTATCCTTCCTTCTATTAATGTAGTATATCACATTAATTTATTTGTGAATATTGATCCAGCGCTGTATCCCAGGAATGTATCCCACTTGATCATGGTGAATATTTATAATGTATTGGTGAACTTGATTTGCTAGTATCTTATTGAGAATTGTTGCATCAAGTTTATCAGGAATATTGGCCTGTGATTCTCCTTTTTAGTGGAGTCTTTGTCTGGTTTTGGGATCATGGAAAAGGAAACAATCAAAAACACTAAAAGGCAACTGACAAAATGGGAAAATATACTTGCAAATAAGATATTGGACAAGGGGTTAGTATGCAAAATATATTAAAAAATGTTTAATGTTTTATTTATTTCTAGGAGAGAGAGAGAGACAGCGTGAGCAGGGGAGGGTCAGAGAGAGAGGGAGTCACANAATAATGAAACACCACTTCACAAGGTGTCAAAATGGCTAAAACGACTAACTCAGGAACAATGGATTTTGGAAAAGATGTGGAGAAAAAGAAACTTTTGCACTGTCAATGGGAACGCAAACTGGTGCAGCCACCCTGGAAAACAGTTATGCCGGTTCTTTAAAAAATTAAAACTAGAACTACCGTATGACCCAGAAATTGCACTACTTAGAAGTTATCCAAAGGATACAAAAATGCTGATTGAAAGGGGTGCATGTACCCAATGTTTATAGAAGAGCTATCAACAGTAGCCAAATTATGGAAAGAATCCAAATGTCCACCAACTGATAAATGGATAAAGAAGATGTGGTATATATATACAAATGAATACTACTCCACGGTGAAAAAGAATGAAATCTCTCCATTTGCAACAACTTGGATGGAACTGGAAAGATATTATGTTAAGTGAAATAGGCCAGTCAGAGAAAGGTATATGATTTCACTCGTGGAATTTGAGAAACTTAACAGATGAACATAGGGGAATGGAAGGAAAAATAAGATAAAAACAGAGAGGGAGGCAAACCATAAGAAACACTTAAATACAGAGAACAAACTGAGGTTTGCTTCAAGTGTGTGTGTGGGGGGGGCGGTGGGTGAGTTAAATGAGTGACAGGAATTAAGGAGGGTACTTTTAGGGATGAGCATTAGGTGTCTTAAAAAAAAATAATCACTGGATTCTACTCCTAAAGCCAATAAGGAGGAAAGCTGGTAAATGCAAATAAAAAGGGCCAGCCACATACTTGAGACTGGATACTCCCTTTGCATTCCTTTCACTTCTGAAATCTTGCTTGTCTCTTGCACCAGCCCTCATCCAGGAACCAGAAGCTTGACTATACTATTGCCACCCAACCTGGAAGCACATACATATAAAAGATAAGTAAAACTCAAGCTGGATGCTCAGCCTTTGGAGGTGACTCCACTGTATCAGCACCAGTGCAAAATAAACAGTCTTTTCTGATTTCCTGAGTGCTTATTGCTTGTCTCTTCCTGGGCACTGAATATTTGCTGTTACATTTTGTGTACATTGTCTAGGGAAGCCGACAGCTGCACTGGCCCCTTGAGCCACCTGTGTCAGAGGCGAATGGAAAGGCCACTTATCACAGCTCCCTGCAATGGGAAGGAAGCTGCACTGCCAGTGATATCACTGGACCCCAACCCTCACCAAGCCCAACAAGAGTTGGCCACCACTGTGCTTGAACTGACTATAAGGGGAATCAGAAAATCCTGCCATGGGGCGCCTGGGTGGCTTAGTCGGTTAAGCGTCCGACTTTCGCTTAGGTCATGATCTCGCGGTTCGTGGGTTCGAGCCCCGCGTCGGGCTCTGTGCTGACTGCCAGCTCAGAGCCTGGAGCCTATTTCAGAGTCTGTATCTCCCTCTCTCTCTGACCCTCCCTTGCTCACGCTGTCTCTCTCTCTCCTAGAAATAAAAAAGAAAGAGAGGAAGAAAGAAAGAAAGAAAGAAAGAAAGAAAGAAAGAAAGAAAGAAAGAAAGAAAGAAAGAAAGAAAGGAAGGAAGGAAGGAAGAAAGAAAGAAAGAAAATCCTGCCAGGATGGGACATCAGATCAGTAAGTGTCCCAAGGGACCAAGGACCGAATTCAGTCCTGCCATAGAGGCAAATTTTTATCACCTTCAGAGCAACATAGTCTCCACATAGGATAGGGAATCCTGGGTGGAAGTCTGCAATCTCTCTAAATGTGTGTGTGAGTGCCTGTGCTCCTTGGTTTCAGCTATGGAGTCTGAATGGGTCCTATACTATGATTCTGTGATAACCTCATATGGCTTAAGGCAGAATCGGGTCCACAGAGGCATGATCCAAATCAGGGGCTTATACTGATCTGCCAATACTAAGAGGTGTCTAAATTCCTGCAAGAAGAGCATCCAGCCAGACAAAAAGACCTCTTCATATGTGTTAGTCCTGCGACATCGTACATTGGGAGGGACCCCATCTAGGACACCAGGATGGGGAGAATTCCTCACAACCAACTGTTAGAATCAACTGTCTCTGGCCAGCCTAAACCAGAACGGAGACATTAAGGAATATTTCCAAGCAGCTTCCAAAACTTCCTTTGCTTAGGGGAAATTCTCTGTCTTCTCTAGCCTGACATGGACTGCATATTTCCACTTGTAGGTGGAAGGATAAAAACATGGTGTCTGCTCCTCTGTCGAAGCTGACAAGATTTAAAACTGGGGACCTTCTTTCTCTATGTCCGGGTGGCATCTCACATCTTCTGCCTCTCCTTCTTTCCTGACTCCTGTTCCTGTACCACCTGGGGAGAGGCCTGCATAACTGGGCTCAATGCCTCAGGCACCATCAACTCCTCCTACCACCCGAGATGTTGAGGAACAAAGACTACCCACTTCAGATTTCCCCACTGGTGCCACGGGAAAAATAGACAATGGGGAACAAATTGATTGGCTTTTAAATGGAAACAGATGGAACATATTTGCTATTTAAGTAGATTAAATGTTGTTTGTGTAATATAGACATGTCTTTAGAGTTATCAGCATTAAATATATAAAACTTTTATCTACTGAAAGTTTTCTGAAGGTCAAATAAACTGTTGTTATCTCTGTCTCAATTTGCCAGCAAAAAGGTAACTTAAAATGATGGTTGATTATGTTTGTCTCAAAGTTTTCAGGGATAATTTTTAAGATAGCTTTCAAAGTTTTGGTAACCTNCTCCCCCCGTACGCATCAGTTCAGGATTTCTTGTAGGGTTGGTTTAGGGGTGACAAATTCCTTCAATTTTTGTTTATTTGGGAAAACCTTATCTTTCCTTCTATTCTGAATGAGAGGCTTCCTGGATAGAGGATTCTTGGCTGCCGATTTTTTCTGTTCATCACATTGAAGATTTCCTGCCATTTCCTTCTTGCCTGCCAAGTTTCAGTAGATAGGTCTGTCACCACTCTGATAGGTTTCCCTTTGTATGTTAGGGCCCTTTTATCCCTAGCTGCTTTCAGAATTCTCTCTTTTTCCTTACATTTTGCCAGTATCGCTATGATATGTCATGCAGATCGATTCAAATTACCTCTGAGGGAATTCTCTGTGCCTCTTGAATTTCAACATCTGCTTCCCTCCCCGTGTTGGGGAAGTTCTCTGATAAGGTTGTTCAAGGACTCCTTCAGCGTCTTTCCCTCTCTCTTCCTCTTCTCGAATTCCTATGATATGGACATTGTTGGGTTTGATTGTATCTCTGAGCTCTCAAATTCTCTTTTCCTGTTCCTGAATCGGTTTATCTCTCTTTTTCTCAGCTTCCTCTTTTTCTAAAATTGTGTCTTCTAAATCACTTATTCTCCTTTCTGCCTCTTTAATCCATGCATTGGACATTTCCATTTTATTTTGCATCTCACTTATAGCATTTTTTAATTCATCACAACTATTTTTAAGCTCCATAGCCTTTGTAGCAATAGTTTCTCTGAGGTCTTCCATGCTTTTTTCAAACCCAGTGAATAATTTTATGACTGTTCTAAATTCTTGTTCAGTTATGTTGCTTATATCTGTTTTGAGCAGTTCTTTAGCTGTCATTTCTTCCTGGAATTTCTTTGGAGGAGAACTCTTCCATTTCGTCATTCTGGTTAGCTTTCTATCTCTTGTTAGTTTTAAAAACTTGTTATGGGGGCGCCTGGGTGGCTTAGTCAGTTAAGAGTCCGACTTTCTCTTAGGTCATGATCTCGCGGTTCGTGGGTTCGAGCCCCGCGTCGGGCTCTGNCGTTGAGACTTTGATTTTTTTTTTTTTCCGTACTCCTAGTGGTATTTGGGACTCTCCACCATGTGTACTTTGGCTTGTTTCTTGAGGTAGCCATGGAACAGAAAACAGACAGACAACCACACAGGGAACAAAGGTACACAAACTAGCAGACAAATCTAATAAACACGGAAACTGAAGTGGAAAAGAAAAAGGAAAAAGGGAGGGAACAAAAAACAAATCAATATAAAAAAGAAAAAAAAAGAGGAAGGAGGGAAGACAAATAATAAAAATTAATCTTAAAATTAACAAAAATTTGAATAAAGAAGAAAAGAAAAAGACCCAAAAGACAAAGGACAGTCTACAGGCTTAAAACCAGAATTTCCAGCTACAAATAAAAAGCCAGGTGTATGCAGTGTTGATGGAAGAGCATATACAAACAAAGAAATGACATGGTGTGGTGGAAGCAAAATTGGAAATGAAATGACCAGGCAGAGAGTCTAACAGGCTTGATTCAGAGGGAGAAATCGTAGAATATGGTTAGACGTTATAAAAAAGGGACGAAGATGTACTCAGAGAAACTATATATTCTGATTCCTCCAGAGAAAGTGAAAAACGTGGCGGTGGAGGTATATAGTGTACATCTAGAGAATGGATTAAATGTCACTGTTTAAGCCAACCAGTGATCAGAGTGCCCCATCAGCAGAGTGGAGGGGTACAAATGAGAAAAGGGAGATTATACCTGAATAGAAAGAATTATCTATGATCAATCATGGCAGTGCATCCATGTTGGTCTTGCCCCAGGCTCAGGTTAAAAAACAAAAGCAAACAGCTCTCTGGTGGGGATGGGCGTGGTTTGGTTTAGGCATGTCTCATCTCCACTGTGTCCTGCTGGCAGCTCCCTGAGGCCCCACCTTGGTGGTTTTGGGGAGAAAAATGGTGTCGCCCCAGTCCCTTCTCAACCAAGCATTGCAAATCACTCCTTTGGGTCCGATCTCCCTGTGCTGAGGATGTAGCCAAGGTGGGCTGACTTCTATATCCCATGCCCCGCCTCCTTTCCAGGTCCCAGTCCGTGCATTTTGTTTATAAGGCCTGAAACACAGTCCCACAGGTCACTGCCTCCCTGCTGCTTGGGTCGTGTGGGGGGTGGGGGAAGTGTGGCAGCCTCAGATTCGTTGGAGTCAACAGGCGGTACAACCTTGGATCTGAGGTGTCTGTGCTGCCATGGGCCCATCCAGGAAACTCAGCCTCAGCCAGCTGCCTCTGCATTCCCAGGCGTCAATCCCAGGGAACGCAACCTCAGGCCCGCAGTGTCCACGCCACTGCCGGCGATGGTGCTGGGAGCGCAGCAGAGCGGTATTTCCTGGCACCCTCTGGGACTGGGGCACCTAGTTCAAAGTCAGCACCGCAGTCAGAACTATAAAACACTCTCTTTCCTCTTTCCAAGCTGAGGTTTTTCTCTTCTCCAGGGAAGGTTCTATGAGCAGTCTCAGCTTCTCTTTCCTTTCCCCTGGACTCGCCGTGACTCACCATGGCTCACCATGGCTCACCTCAGCTGCACACAAGCAAGGTTCCCTCTCCTCCCTCTGTTTCTCCGGGTCCCGTCCCACTTTTATTTTCCACAATTCGCACTCACACACTTATGAGGTTTCCTTCCCACTGTATTCTGTCTCTTTCTCTTCCCAAATTCCTGTGGTTCAATGTCCTATGACTTCAGGCTTTCTCTGTTTGAGAGATGGGTGCAAGCGAAATGCACAGAGCTCCCTGCTTATCTGCCATCTTGCCGGCACTCTCCCTCGAGATTCTTTCTGATCATCAGGCAAGCATCTCTGCATTGACTGAGTCTCAGCTTTATTTATGGTTAAGTGCATGGTAGAGCACAGAAGTGGCATTTGCCTTAGACAATGATTTCTGATGATAAATTTCTTTGATATTTAAAAATTTCCCAGAACATAGATTTGTAGAGGACTCATGCATAACCTCTATCAATAGTGATTGATGTAGGTGATATAGATGCTTATCATATGAGGAAGGAAGGAATCTTTAACATTCAAATACAAATAAGATAATGCTTTTAGTATAGCAAAGGCAAAAATTAGTTCTTGGTGATCAGGGTTCAATAGCCTGTTTGCTTAAGGGGAAGTATAAGAAAAACAGAATCCTCAGGAAACACAATGTCTGCTCCCATAATCACAAAAGAGGTTCCTACAATAAGTTCTTTAGAAGGTGCAATCAGCATATCAGGGTCAGAATAAGTCACTCCAGATACCAATCAACAAGGTGCTTCTCGGGTTGGTTCTCAAGCAGAAACAATTAAGTGGGGGTAGATATCGGTCATCATCTTATGCCAGGGGACCTTGAAAACCTGCCTTAACCTCACAAGGAGTATTCTCAACTAGTGAGTTCAGAATGGCTCCCAACAATTCACTGACAAATATTGTTTCAACATAACCAATAATTCTCACAGATTCCTAGAACTGTTAGATGACATTTGGGCATAATTGGACAAAGTCAGGGTGTCTCCTAGATTGTTTGACTGATTTGGAACCTGGGAACGTTATCTTAAGATGCCATCTTATTGGTCAGTATAATATTTACTGTGTGGTTTTCTCTTTGTGTTTGCTAATGTTCATGCCACCTCATGCCTGCCAGCCTTCCTGTAGAACCATACCGTGGGCCACTGGATCAACCTTTGGGTAAACTCTAATTGCTATACTCCTACACTGTCCCTTATCAGCTTGAAGAAGCTAAAGGTCATCATCCCTATTCCCTAACAGCAGTTACAAGCTGGAATACCAGGGAGAGGAATAAATAGGAAAAGGGTTAACATTAGTCAGGGAAAGATAAAGGACCTTCTGAAGGCAGACTGAAGCTATAAATGAGAAGTTAAAGCAGCAGATGAGGTTCTCCCTGTATAAAATCCTTTATGAGTGTCCTCTCTCCAGTATTAAGGACATAAGGGGAGGGGTCTAAATAATATAGGCAATCTAACCCTAAGGCAACAGATGTGAGCCTTTGGCTCTACCCTAACCACCTTATACCACTAGTTTAGGGAGAAAATCAACAGACTGAAATGAGCAGACTCATGGAACTCTTGGAACAACATAAAATCATGCATCTTTGCTCCTCCCTTTAACTGGCCCTCTCCTAATGTTTTTCATAGCATCTCTGTTTGGTCCCTGTATTCTTAATATGCTGACCAGATTTGTTTCCTCTTGCCTAGAAGCTATTGAACTCCAGATGATGCTCAGTTGGGTCATTTTAGCTGTCGCTACTCTCCTCTGGATGGCAAAGAACCCTAGCTGTCACATTCCTCCCTTGGACATTCCTGTTCAACAGGAAGAAGCCAGAATGGTTTTTGCCCTTCCTCCCATGTTTATAAAGAATTGCCTGGCCCCCACAAACTTATTTTCTCTAAGTATGCAACAGCAGCTTGAGAATAAAGAGCGGGGAATAAGTAAAGCTGGTTAAAGCAAGATAAAAGGAGCCTACCAAGTGTCTGAGGCCAGATACTCCCCTTGTATACTTTTGGCTTCTTTAATCTTGCTTGTCTCTTGTATCCTCTAACTGCCCATGAAGCACAACTGATAAGTGCCCTCTCCTTCCCCCCCCCTCACGTCCCTATAACCCCACCCATAAAAAGAGTCTGATGCCAGGGCTTGGGGCTCAGCCTTTGAAGTTGACTCTGATGGGCTGCGACCAGTGCAAAATAGTCTCTCCTGATTCCCCAAATCCTGCAGCTTTTCTCTTCCTGGGCCCTGAGTATTTGCTGTAACAGTATAAGC
>NW_027529687.1:61433-66981 GCF_008692635.1 Crocuta crocuta
GTATAAGCTTAGCAAATCCTTCTTTAGGTAAATGGCAGGTTCCAGTGACAGTCACATCCTTACCTCACTGTCTGTCTCTTTCACAAACTGCTCAAACCAAATGATTTGCTTTCTGTTTCATGTATAATGTCAATACACAGTATTTCTCTACCAATCTGCCAAGTCAACCTCCTGCATGCCACACAACATAATCTCCAATTCTTTTTCATCAATGTATTGTAGCCATTGAAGAGTAACAATTTCATGAAAACCATCAAGAAAAGTTTTGTTCTGTTCTTGCACACCTAGAGAAAAATGCCACTGTGTCATTAAACCAATATATTCATCTTTGCTCTCCTCAGTCACCAATATATCAGAACCTCCCAACTTCAGGTCATGAAATGTAACCTTTCCCAAAATTTAGATGTCAACAGAAAAGTACATTTCTAAGCCACATTCTTCAATGTTGCTGTCTTCTTTCCAGATAACGGAGTTATAAAATTTGGTATCAATAGATTCCCAATCCTTAGTAGTTAGTTTTTTACTTGGCATACACTTGCAGAATGGTAAAGAGAAACCAGTATCAATAAACTTCCTATTAAAAAGAGCCATAGCAATAAAGTGCCCAATAAAACAGAGGTATGCTAAATGATCTGGATTGATGGTTGATGCTGGATTTATTTGTAGACAGTAGTTGATCTTGCCAGTATACTCAAGTAAGCAATACATGGGTCTCAAAACTTCATGTGAAAGCAAGAGAAAGCATTTTCTTGCTAGACCATCATAATCAAGCCATTTTTTCCTCTAAATATTACATATAATCATCTCCTCAAGTCATAGAGTTTTAATGGCATAATCTGTTGGAAGGAATCTTCAAACAATGTCTGCTTGGATACACTAATCTTTATATGACTGGGTAGTGCATTAGACTGACATAAATAATGAAAGTGAGTCAGTTTC
This sequence comes from Crocuta crocuta, assembly GCF_008692635.1. Taxonomy (NCBI): domain Eukaryota; kingdom Metazoa; phylum Chordata; class Mammalia; order Carnivora; family Hyaenidae; genus Crocuta; species Crocuta crocuta. The sequence continues at coordinate 62,373 of NW_027529687.1, forward strand.
TACCTAAAGCTGCATTAATAAGCAATCTGTGGATCACCTTTAGTTACAGATGACTTCCCATTGCAAGGATCTTTGAATGCTGTTGTTCTTGTATTATGATCAACAAAGTACCTAATGCCTTCCTATGTATACCTGATTTCTCAGCTTTCTGGCAGGGGTTTTTCATTCTGTAAGCCTTGAATTCTTGGATCTCCCCATTGAATTGTTTTTGTGTTATGATTCACGAAATAAACCCTGTCAGTTGAATCCATTCTTTTTTCCCAGCCTTGTGGCAAAGTCCCATATGGGTCATTTTCTGCACCTAACATTGAAGCCAAATAGGAGTATTGTTGGTTGAGCTGTTGCATAGCTCCCTGCATTTGGTTCTACTAAGACTACCACTGTTAAAAATTTAAAACAGATTCCATGGTAGGCTGCTTCCAACTTGTTGTTCTGGTGTTATGATCCACATAATAAACTCTTCCATGATCATCATCTCTTCTTTCCCACCCTGAAGGTAAGGGTAGTGGTCTCACCCATGTAGTAGTTCAAATGTTATGATCCACTTAATAGGTTCCACCATAAGTATTCTTTCTCTTTTCCCACCCTAATGGCAAAGTTTCTGTGTTGGCATCTCCAGACTGTTGCTGTAGAGAGTCCACAAACCTATCTGGTTGTCTCAAAAGCAGAAATACTTCCAGAGTTAGAGGGGGCAGTGTCTTCTAGCTTCAGATCCAAATGGTATACTATTAAAAAGAATGCCTTTTTTTTTTCTGAAGAAGTCAGTATTTTCTGAGCTTAAGGGTCTTCAACAGTAGTATTAGTGCAATTTGAAAGCAAGGCAGTTTCTTCAGTAGTAGTCCCATACCTGTGGTGGAAGCATTATCATTGGGCGCAGATGAGGATGATTCTCCCTTACCAGTGACATTGGTAGGCTCAGATGTGAGTGGTTTTGTAGTTGTGTATTTTTGGGTCTGGCAGCAACCCAAGATGGAGGTGCAGGTGTGTCATCTCCATTAACTACATATGAACAGCATGAGTTTTGAACCAGAGTGCTTGTAGGTGTTTGATTATTTATTCCATTACCATCTTCAACAGCCAACCTGGAGGTTGGTTTTGCTGAAGGGTCTCCATTTTCATGTAAGGCATCTCCATTTTTCTGTACTTCTATGGTTGGAGATGAGCTGCAGTTTGTTAGATTGTCTTGCTTAATTGCCAGTCCATTGAGCACAACTGTTAATTCACCAATCTGCACTATGCCATTCTGTTTTCCAAAGAAAGTTTGAATTGTTCTTTCACTCTTTCCAATTTTCTGTTGTGTATTAACAGAGCTTGTTTCATATCTATTGTTGCTTTTCCTATTAAAGCATCTGCTCTTAAAGTATAATGATTCCAAACTCAAAACTCCAGTGTAGTCTGTGGGGTCACATTTATGGTTAGCTGTTCATCCCATTTTGGATTAGAAGAACTACTGGATTTTGCTGTTTTCTTAATTTCTCCATCTACATCTATTTTTTTATATATTGCTGTTCCACACCGGTTCTTTTTTCTTTTTAGTTTGGCCATAGAGAACGTTACCTATAACTGTGACCTTCCACTGTGGTTATTACTAGCATTAGACCACGGTGAAGCAGTGGCCATGTCCCAATATTGAGCTTAAACTATGTACCAGGAACTGTGCTCGACACTGGGGATATAAATATGAGTAAGACATAGTTCTTTCTTTCAAGGATCTCATAGTCTAGTGAAGAGACAAATCCAGTCAGAAGCTGTTAGTTAGCGGTGGTTGGACGGCCATGGGAAGTGGCGACAGGTGCCCTCACCCTTCTCACCAACACCTGACATTCCCCCTACCGCCACACTGACCACACTCCACCCCCATGGACCCCAAACTTCCCTCCTCAGGAGTGTGCCACGAGCGTCCCTCCCCATTAGCCCCACACTGTGTGCTGCACCATGGCTGCCTAAACCCACCAACTTTGGACCCAGAATATAGCTTCCATCTAAAATATTTGCTTTTAAATAGCTAATGCACTAAGGGAGGTAGGCTCTAATGATGCTCTAAGAGTGGAGTATTTATTTGAGGTCAGCACCCTCTTGAAACCCATTCCTATTATTATCTACTCCCAAACCCAGTTTTCTTGTCTGAGGTAATGTATTATGAAAAACAAAAATTCTCATTTTGAGACAAACGCCATGTACAAAATTTTACTTTCTGGTTTTCTTGATTTTAGACATGATTCATAACTCCTCTTTAGAACCTAAGGTAACACCTTCCTTAAAAAACAAAAACAAAAACAAGCAAACAAAAAACGTTTTGGTTTATTTCTGAAACAGCTATACCATAGCTATAGTGAATTTACAAAAGATTTCTGTTAGACTTCTAGCCTAAGAACATTTATTTACTAAAATTTTGAAATTTGTCATGCATTCATAAATTAGACAATCGACTATTGATTCAAATTTTAGTCAAATTGTGCATATTATAACTTATGTAGATTTTTGCAATTTCTTTATTTTGTTTCTTTTTTATTTTTGGCAAATAAAGCTTTAGGTAAAAATCACATTAATTCTTCCATACCATGAAATGGCAAAATAAAAAAAAAAAAATGGAACTATATCAAACTCAAAAGCTTCTGCACAATAAAAGAAACAGTTGAAACCGAAAAAACAACCTACCAAACGGGAGAATTTTTTGCAAACCATACATTGGATAAGGAACTAATATCCAAAATATATAAAGAATTCATACAACTTAATAACCAAAAACAAACAATCCATTTAAAACAAACAATGCCATTTAAAAAATGGCAATGGGACTTCTGGGTGGCTCAGTTGGTTAGGTGTCCAACTTCAGCTCAGGTCATGATCTCATGGTTCGTGGGTTCAGGCCCCGCATCATGCTGACAGCTAGCTCAGAGCATGGAGCCTGTTTCGGATTCTGTGTCTCCCTCTCTCTCTGACCCTCCCCTGCTCATGCTGTCTCTCTCTCTCTCTCAGAAACAAACAAACAAACATTTTAAAAAATTGGTAGAAGAAGTAAATAGACATTCTTCCAAAGAGGACATCAAAATGGCCAACAGGCATGTGAAAAGATGCTCAACATCACTCGTCATAAAGGAAATGAAAATCAAAACCACAATGAGGCCTTGCAGATGCCCACCTCCCTGGAGCTGTCTATGCCATCCAGCCATGGTCACCCCCACTGTGTGGTCTGACCTTCCCCATGGTGATCAAGCTCTTGGGTTGTGTCTTCTTTGAGCTGTTTGTGGACAAATTTCCAAAGACAGCATAAAACTTTCCTGCTCTTAACACTGGAGAGAAAGTATTTGGTTAAAGATTCCTGCTTTCACAGGATTATTCCAGGATTTTTGTGTCAGGATGGTGACTTTACATGCCATAATGGCATTGGAGACAATTCCATCTATGGGGAGAAATTTGATGATGAGAATTTCATCCTGAAGCATACAGGTATTTATACCTGGCAAATGCTGGAACCAACACAAATGATTCCCAGTTTTTCATCTGCACTGTTAAGACTGAATGGTTGGACGAGAAGTATATGATCTTTGGCAAGTTGAAAGAGAGCATAAATATAGTGGAAGCCATGAAATACTTTGGGCCAGGAATGGCAAGACCAGCAAGAACATCACCGTTGCTGATTATAGACAAATCTAATAAATTTGACTTGTGTTTATCTCAATTACCATTCCTTCTGTAGTTCAGGAGAGTACCCTTTGACCCTCATCTGTTTGAAATATCCTATAATCTTTGTGCTCTCACTGCAGTTCTATGGGTTCAATATTTTCTTTATTCCCCTCCAAGTCTAGCTGGATTGCAGAGTTAATTTTATGAGTATGAAATAAAAACTAAACAACAACATCCCCAAAATCAAAACCACAATGAGATATCACCCCATAACTGTTAGAATAGCCATTATAGAGAAGAGACCAAAGGTGAAGGCCTTTTAAAAAGAACACATATATTGTTGGTGGGGATATAAATTTGTTCCACCACTATGGGAAACAATATGGGGGCTTCTCAAAAAAAATTAAAAATAGATCTACCATATGATCCAGCAATTCCACTTCTGAGTGTATACCCCCTCAAAAAAAGAAAACAGGATTTTGACATAGTATATGCACTCTCATGGTTACTGCAGCACTATTCACAATACCCAAGATATGGAAATAACCCAAATGCCTATCAATGAATAAATAGATAACAAAGATGTGGTACTTATGCATAATGGAATATTATTCAGCCATAAGAAAGGGGGATATATTGTCATTTGCAAAAACATGGATGGACCCTGAGCACATTATGCTAAGTATGTACATCAAAGAGAGACAAGTACTGTACAATATCACTTATACGTGAAATCTAAAAAAGCCAAACTTTTATGGTGGTTACCAAAGTATTGGAGGGGGATAAAATTGATGGTATTTAAGGGGACAAAATTGTAACAAGTAGTAAATAAGCCATGGGGATCCTCCTTGCACATTATAATGAATATAGAAAATAATATTATACTATAATATGTAATGTGATAAGTATCACTAAAATGACAATTATATATATTATATATAACATATATATAATAAATATTAAATATATATTTTATATATTA
>NW_027529687.1:67077-67415 GCF_008692635.1 Crocuta crocuta
AATATCAAAATAACATGTTATATACCTTAAACTTATACAATGTTACATGTCAAATGTATTCAACAACGAAATGGTAATCAACTAAATGCTATAATGCCATGAAACTTGCAGTCGTTGTTGACTATTAATTATTAGGGAAACTGAGTCATTAGAGGGACTCCTCTGTATGCTTCTCTTGATATAAGGTTTAAGGAGAAACACTAGTTTTTCCAACAAAAGGATATCTCTCTTTGGCTCTAGACAAGATTCACTCTGTGTTCTTGGCCTGAACTCTCACCAGAAAAGCCCCTGAAGTGTTTGCCCCAGGAATATGACCTTATGCCCATGGGTTCTAAAGA
>NW_027529687.1:67443-71213 GCF_008692635.1 Crocuta crocuta
AAGATATACCAATTCCTCACCACCAAGATGGGTCATCTTATAAAGGTAGAGTTAAAAATTAAATCACAAGAGTCCTTACATACCTTCACATAACCATGTGGTTTGTGACTCAATAATATATACTGACTTCCATATCAATTCTCTGGAAATTGAAATATTTATTCATGTAGTTGTACAGCTTTATAAAGAAAAATAACAAAGGGAACTGACTTAGTGCTACAAATTCTTAAGAATTTGGGAGGGACGAATTTTAACATTCACTGAATAAGGCACCCTGAAGTGCATAGCAAAATTATCTCTAGTTTTTCTTTCTTTCCTTAATAGCAAACTAAATGAGTGTCCATATACACAAAGCTATGTTGAGTCAATAAAAGTTAATTGTACAGTATCACATGACTGTATGTCATAAAATCAGTCCCTCTTCAATAGTCCTTTCTGTCCTGTTTGTAATTATGAAAATAAGTCTCTATTTTTTTTATTTTAATTCATAAGCATCTTAGGGAACTTATTTCATTAAGATGAAAAGGCAACTCTTGGCTGGCCCAGTTAGTAGCACACGCAACTCTTGTTTTCAGGGTTGTGAGTTCAAGCTCCAAATGACTGGGTGCAGAGATTACTAAAATAAACAAACAAACAGACAAACTTTAGAAAAAAGACAGGTATTTTTAAAAATAATTGTAATTTGACTTCTTCCTCACACTATACCAAAAAAAAATATCTTCAAATAAATTAAAGCTCTATAACAGCAAACAGTAAAACTTCTAGGAGGGTAATGGATGGGTTTCTTAAATAGCACCCCAGGTTGATAAATTTGACTACATTTAGTTTCAGATCTTCTTTCCATTCACGGAGTGGGGAAAATATTTATAGTATGTGCAACTGACAAATGGATGTGTAGCAGCTGGAACTTACTTATGCTGTTTGTGGTATAATTAGTTTTGGAAAATAATCTGGTATTATCTGCCAAGTTGAGCATGAAGATATCCTATGATAATTATCTTGTGTAATAATCTAGGAGTAGAATTGCCATGTGAACCAAGAGACAGGGAAACACTATCCATAACTGGAAACAACCCTTATTGAATATATGTCCTAATGTCTCATTTTAGTCGGTGTATAGTATCCTGTTATATAGTATATACCAGAATGTTTCCATTGTTTTTCGCATAGAACTCTAATACATCATTTATACTGCTTCTTCTTTGGAAGTGATCATCTTTCCTTAATTATTAACTTGTAAGAGTTCTTTGTATGTTAAGGATCTTAAGCCATTTGCAATATATGTTATGAAATATATTACCAAAATTGTCATTAATCATTCATCTTTTTTTACAATATTTTGTTCTATGNAGGGCAGTGGATATCTTTCTACATGGAAATAATGACAAAGCATTTAAAAATGATCAAATGGATATAAAATATACTTTTAAATTATACTTAATATAGAAAGTTTCACTCTAGCCATTGTCAGAGTTTTATAGGTCTCTATCCATTGTATTAAATGAGTTTATAAAATTAAATTATTCATGCAAAAAGTATTATGCACATCTATATTTAAGAATCTTGTTATGTGTTCTGAAATTATAATTTATCCTTCCGTCAATATTTAGTATCTTCACTTTTTATAAATAACCTAGTGTTTTTTTTATTCTATTTTCAGAATAATTACTTATAACTTCAATAATTGCTAGAAAATAGGTTCTAGGAAGCCAAAAATAGGTGTCAATAGGTGTTTAGTAGGTTTGTATTAAAGAGAAACACCAAGATAATAGCAAGTGATGCCACACAAATCCAAAGTGCCTGAAATATTTTAGTTCTCTTTCAAAACACTAAACATTGCCTTCATTTCTTGTAGACTGATATAAGTGACTAGGTCACTCTGATAATAGTTTAAGTATAAAGGTGCAAGTCTGTGTTGCTCTGTGGTTTGTTTTAGCCAGTTTCTGTTCTTCTCTACTCAACCTGCAACATTCGAAATATAGGCTACGCCCTCCAAAAAGTCTTCCTCAACTTGATTATCAATTTTAACTTAACCTCTGTGAGGGAAATAAAAGAAGACTGCAGGCTCAAAATGGCGTCACTTAGACTGAGTTCCCAATCTGAGACTTAACACCAAATCTAATTTCAGTTTCAACCTTCCCCAGAGGTCTGGCATTAAACAGTCAGTCAGGAAAATTTTTCTTTCCATCAACACCAAAGAATCTGTCACAGGGTTTTCTCTATCTCCCAAAGAAAGGTGATGTAATTGGTATAATAAGACACCTTGCTTTCCCCCCTAGCAAACAGCTTCATCTGGAATAATCGTTTTCTTTTGCTAATAACTTCCTTGTCCCCAGCTTTCTTCTATAAAAAACTGCCATTTTGCATAGCTCTTGGGAGTCCCTCTCTACTTGCTGATTTATTTAAAATTTTTTTTACATTTTTTATTTATTTTTGAGAGACAGAGTGAGACAGAGTGTGAACTGGAGAGGGGCAGACAGAGAAGGAGACACAGAATCCGAAACAGGCTCCAGGCTCTGAGCAAGCATTCAGCACAGAGCGTGACACGGGGCTCAAACCCACGAACCATGAGATCATGACATGAGCCGAAGTCGGATGCTCAACCAACTGAGCCACTCAGGTGCCCCTCTACTTGCTGATTTATGAATATTTTTATAAAGTTCATTGGATCTTTAAATTTAGTTATTTAAATTTTGTTACTTAACACCTCTTAAATTATATTCTGTATTATCTAGCACTTGTTCATGTATCTTTTAAATACTTCACCAATAGCTTCATGTTTGTCAGTCTTCTCTAAAATAGCTTTATATGCCCGGGTTAGAAATCAGTGTCTTCTACTTCTCTTGAGTCACAATCATAGGACTTTAGGTCTGTAAAAATTCTCAATTCATTCTGTCACCTTTCCTCATTTTATAAATGTTGAGACAATTGAGGTCCAGAGAAGACTATAATAACACTAGAATCTATTTTTTTTGAGACAGAGAAAGAGAGAGAGAGAGAGAGAAAGAGAGAGACTGGGCATGGGGGCGGGGTGGAGGGAGAAGGAGAGAGAGAATCTTAAACAAGCTCCATGCCCAGCATGGACCCTGACTCTCAACTCTCAGGACTCAATATGAGTCTTGATGTGGGGCTCGACATGGGGCTCAATCTCACTACCTTTAAGTCATCACCTGAGCTGAAATCAAGTGTCAGACACCTAACTAACTGAGCCACCCTGGCACCCCAACATCTCTTGATTTCTAATTCCTTTTTTTTCCCCAATCCCTTGTTTTTATCACTATATTGTGTACCCTTTCTTGTTCTCTTCAATGCCTAACCCATTGCTGGACTTTCAGAAAGATTCTGAGGAACATTGTGCAGGTAAAGTAATTTTCAACAGCCTTTATGCTACATTTGTTGCTAGTTCCTTCAAACATTACCAAGTTCTGTACTTAGCTAAGCATACTATATAAACTATATCTATAGTTCTCTGAAACTCAAGTGACATTCATCATTTATATTTTAATTTTCCATTAATTTGTATTTTTTCATTTTTTTTTATTTTTGAGAGAGAGAGAAAGAAAGAGAAGAATGCAAGTCAGAGAGGGGCAGAGAGAGTGGAGGACAGAAGATTCAAAGTGGGCTCTGTGCTGACAGCAGTCAGCCCAATGTGGGGCTCAAACTCATGAACTGTGAGGTCATGACCGGAGCTGAGTGGGACCTCAACCGACTAAGCCGCCCATGCACCCCACATTATTATTTATTTTAAAATAAATGTTATTCAGGATATT
>NW_027529687.1:71280-73715 GCF_008692635.1 Crocuta crocuta
ATATTTGAGTAAACTAATAACTATATGTATGTGTATATATATATACACACACACACAGAGACATACATATGTATATATATATATATACAAACACATATAAATATATATACATACACATACAAATATATACATGCACATATAAATACACACATATATGTATATATATATAAATATATAATCACATGTATGTAAATATGTATGACTTGTGGAAATCTGAAGAAAACGTGGTTTGGATTAAATTGTTTGTAGAGTGGGATAAATCCCTCATAATTTTCAAATCTGGCACTAGATAGCCCAGGGAAAAACGCTACAATTACTAAACAAATCTACAGTTTAGATTAAAGATAAAACTGTTAACTTATCTGGCTTTTTTGCAAAGACCTTCAGGGAGTTCAGTTTCATCTTTTCTGTACACACATATATCTATAGCAAATGGCCAGGACTTCATGTAATTTTACGAATAGACTAGAACATGTATCTTCTTAAAGGAACTGAAACAATTGTTTTTTGTAAGGAATTTCTGTCATAGCTCACAAAGACCCATTATACCTTACAAAAGCATGTTACCAGTATTTCTGTTAAATGAAAACATAGCTGCCACTTAAGAGTAAAACAATAACAACAATAAACATTGACATAAAGCCTACTTTTCCTTGAATTTCTTTGAATAAAGAAATTGAATGTGTTGGGCACTATATGAGCTAGAATGAATGAGTCACTATTGGTGTTCAGCCAAATTGAAAATTACACCCAAGCTATTCAATCTCAGTCCAGTTAAATTCAAAGCTGGTTAAATGACCCTTTGCTTAGGAGTGTCATGTGATTGGGTAGGGACTGAGGTGAATCCAGATATCAAACCACTTTTGAAATATCTATCATATAGATTTTTTAATGGTAATGATTGATAACCCTAGATGCCTGTCATTCTTACTCATCCTTCAAATATAATTGCTACCTATGGTTTTTACATTGCAGCTGTTATTGTTGGCTTTTAATCCAAGTGGTCACAACAGATTCATCAGGCAGATTACTCTGCCTTAATGTTAATTAAAATTCGTAAACACTATTTAGGGATTAGGTATTATTTGTTTTCAATTTGAAAGAAACACTGAGTGGAATATTTGGAAATAAAACAGGGTAGTGCAGCCTATCTGCATTAATATACCTGAATTACAGCTTTTATAGTTTGCCATATCTCTAGCATCAATGGTACAACAATAATTAGACAGGTGATTTGTTTTTCATTTATTTGTTTCAGTCAAGTTGAGAGTTGGCAATTGAAGCATCCTCTGGGGCAAATGAGATCAGTTTAAAGGGACTCAGTATAAATGCTCCTTATAATTCCTGCATCTTAGCTATAATAAACTTTTGAGGTGGTTTAGATTAAGTCTGGAAAACTATGAACTTTGGTGTACTTTAACAATTAAGGCAATTATGGAGAAATATTCACCAAAATGTTAAAGTACTTTTCATTAATGGCCCAAATAGAATTTTACTGAAATTGGTCATATGGTTGTTTGCATCCCAAACTAAATTTCAACACCTTAAGGGATAGGTTGCTGTCCTCTTCATCATCATATCTCAGGTCAATTACTGGCACTCAATAAATGTTTGAATTTGGGGTGTCTGGGTGGCTCAGTTGGCTAAGTGTCCGATTTCGGCTCAGGTCATGATCTCCTGGTCCGTGGGTTCAAGCCCCGCATGGGGTTCTGTACTGGCAGCTCAGAGCCTGCTTCAGATTCTGTGTCTCTCTCTCTCTCTGCCCTTCCCTCGCTCATGTTTTGTCTCTCTCTGTCTCAAAAATAAATAAACTTAAAAAATTTTTTAAAAATAAATATTTGAATTCAATTCAATCTTCAGTGTCATTAGGTATTTGACACCAATTGCAAAAAAACACCATTTGCATATAGAATTTGGAATATTTGTGAGTTACTTTGTAAGAGTGAATATGTCCTTATTATTTTTTGCAAAGATTTTTACTGTGATATATAAAATTATAATATTTATATGGTCACCCTNCTTAGAAAGCATTCTATTTCTCCATATCCCAATTTATTTTCTCATTCCTTTGAATTTGCATCACATTCTATTTCTAAACCTTATATTTTATATCTGAATTTTGAACATTCAATTTCTAACCAAATGGAAAAAATCAGACAAGAAATGACTAAGTTTTTTTTTTTTTAAATAAGGCAAATTAATATAATTAAGTTAACATTTCCTTCTCTTCTCTTTCCTTGTCTCTGGGACACAAGCTACAAAAAAACACTTTCTTAGCTCTTAACTAGTCCCTTTAAGAACATCCAGACAAATTGAGCAAATTAGTCTTGGAGAATTTGGGGATCAGGTCAGTTTATGCTTATTTTACTCACATTAGTCTACACTGCCTCTTCCATTTTCTGATTACCTTTACATTTACAGTATTCATCCCATGC
>NW_027529687.1:73770-75744 GCF_008692635.1 Crocuta crocuta
GTATTCATCCCATGCCTATCAAATAATACATATCTTATTGTAGTGCATTAGACTAGAAAAATTTACATCTAAATTCTACCACTACTTTCTCTATCTGTCAAATAGAACATGGCCATTTAAAAAGGGTGACAAAAATTCAAAGATGTTTTAATAGAAGAGATGATGTACTTAATCATCTCATGCTTACATTATCTTCTAGATTTTACATTTTTAGGAAGCCTTCAACAATGCTTGTAGATTCATTTGTAAAACTTGGACACAGTCTGTTTCTTCCTCGAGAGATCTTGAAAAGAACTTCCTCCCCACCAAAACAACAAACAAATAAATAATTAAAAAAAAATCATGGGTGTGACTTGCTTATAAAATATCAGTTGCAAAATAAAACTCTGGAGATGAATACTGGACTGTGTACTTCTAGAAATAATTTACTCATTTGACAATATTAATGAAGAAAAATTATTTATTGAAAAGGGGATGGAACATCCATATGGAAATAAACCAGCTATTTCTCATTCTGTAGAAGTTAGTGAATGACAGACCAGATATCTTGCCCTATCACTTCCTTTACATTATTATTTGCTCTTTCTGAGAGAGGCTGTTAGTCTCAGTAGACTAAGTTTATATGTTGTCATCATTATTATCATGTTAGTTAATTTTGAACCTACCCTGTCCAAACTTTAATACTTTCAAGTTACATCTATTTTAGAATATATGAAATTCTTCAATAACAAATGTGGAGCAAATTATTTTATTGGAAGGACTAAATACTACATACGTATCTCAAAGTGCTGTTTGGGTTAATTTTAAATTATTAAAAGAATTCTATTTTGGAGGCTTTTGCCGGCGTTCATCATTCACATGAATGTTGCTGTTTTGACTTTACCTGATTTCATGTTAGTCTATTAAAAGTTTATAATGGGAACCCCAGAGGCTAGGGTTTACTTAGAAAACTAAAGAAAGCAAGTATTGCATTGTGGGGTTCAGGAAAAATATTCAACAATAGTTCTTAAACAATTCTTCATAATAAAAGTGAACAAAAATGTGTATTCATCTACCTCCCCAGCAAAAATTTGCATTTAGTCTCACTTTCTCAACCTTCTCTCCAGGTCACAGATGTACAAACATCCTCTCTTCTACCTGAACTCAACTATCAGCTACAGTTAATTTATCTAGTCTCTTCCCAGTCAAATTCATCACGCTTACAGCTTCTGTATTTTACTTAAATAAACATTTTATTATGTTAATAATCTATTTAAGAACCTTATTGCCTAACATGTTAAATATATCTCCCCATACTTTTGAAGGCAATCCTTTTTGTCTCTATAGATAAAAGCCAAAATGGAAACTTGGGGAAAAAAAGACAGCTGAGTTTTCAAGCAGAGTTAAGACAGAGAATCTGGGAATTCAAACACAGCCAAGAGTAGACAGCTTGGCAGAAGACAAATTAGGAGCCCAGACATCTGCAACATCTGAAATTCTTACAGATTAGAACAACATATCAATTCTAAGGAACTATCCAAGGTTTGAGGGGGTGCAAGTTCTTGAAAATAAAGACAAAAAATGGCTCCAAATGCAATAAGTGTATTAGTCAGCTATTGCTGATTACCTCATAAAGTAAATAAAGAGCAGTTGTCAGTTTATGGGTCACTATGTGGTTCTGCTAATCTAGGCCAGGCTTGGCTGATTTTTACTGGGATTACTCATGTCTCTGTAGTTAGCTGATGGGTTAACTGGGGGCTATCTTACGTAGTATGGAATATTTTCAGATAACTCAGTTCTCATCTATGTATCTCTCACATCTTTACAGCAAGCCAGCTCAGGCAATTGTCATGATTTTGACAGAGGTCAAAGAGAAGAAATAAAAATGCATAAACACTTTTTGCATTAATCTTGCAATGTCACAAAGCAAGGCACAACCAAGACCAGAGTCAGACTGGACACCAAAAAGATTGGATACAGAAAGACATGACCACA
>NW_027529687.1:75929-83265 GCF_008692635.1 Crocuta crocuta
AAAAAAAAAAAAAAAAAAAAAAAGAGTAAAAAGTCTTAAAGGGAAAGTAGAGTGAAAGGAGTCCTAACCCTTATACTAGGATAGACCCGATGTACCTTCTGCCCATTTTTTCTCCTTGTATTATTTGTAAAGCAAGTGTGTTTCTAGGTGAACAATATATGGGTTATAATGGCAGTTGCTGCGAATTTCCTAACACAGCTTTGTGGAAATGTGCTTGTCCTGTATTTTGCATATTCCCAGAAGCCGTAGAAATATCCAACAAAACTAATTACCTTAGGAATTCCCAAATATTGCACAGATGGAAATATTATGTGAAAAAATTAGTGATTCCCAATACTTCATAATACAAAGCCTGTACTTCTAAACTGAATTTATATTGCTCAGAATGGTAATAACTTTCCTTTGTGGCTCTGGGCTTTTATTTAGTCCCACCACTTCTGGCAAGTAGTATTTGACACATTCACTCCGGAATTCTCTTACAGCTTCCTTGCTTTTTACTAACCTGTCTGTACCCTGATTCCATCTCCACTGGGCTTTAAACTCTAAGCTTTCTTCTTTTATTCTAAGCCTTTGGGGACACCTGGGTGGCTTAATCTGTTAAGTGTCTGACTCTTGGTTTTGGCTCAGGTCATGAGCTCATGGTTTGTGGAATCTCTAGCTCATCTGTGTAAACTTCCTAATATCAAGGAGCTAATTCAGTTTACAGTACTGCATCTGGCACAATAGTAAGATAAAATAAAGCCGTGGTGTCTCATATTAAGGAACTTGAATATTAGTAAGAGGGAAATACATAATCTACTGATAGCTCATGTTGATAGAATCTAAAAACTGGACATTTCCAGTATGAAAAAGATGGTAAGATAATTCTCTTTTTCACATGGAAATAGATATCCTTAAAAGTTCACATACCGGTTATGAAAAAAGCTATTCTCCAATAAGAACAAAATACCATCAGGTGGTGTTCACAAGGAAAATACTATACAAATGCCTGTGTGTAGGATTCTATGTGGACTCTCAAGAATTTGCCTCTGAGAGGGTCGCCTGGGTGGCTTAGTCGGTTAAGCGTCCGACTTTCGCTTGGGTCATGATCTCGAGGTTCGTGGGTTTGAGCCCCGCGACGGGCTCTGTGCTGACTGCAAGCTCGGAGCCTGGAGCCTGTTTCAGAGTTTGTGCCTCTCTCTCTCTCTAACCCTCCCCTGCTCACGCTGTCTCTCTCTCTCTCCTAGAAGTAAATAAAACATTAAAAAATTAAAAAAAAAAGAATTTGCCTCTGAGAAAAGAAAGAAGTTATAGGGACTGCAGAAAGTACGTGAAGAGAAAATAGACTTTTCAATTCTCTAGCTAGTATGTTTGTTAAATAATAGTGTTAAGATCTTGATTTGCCTCAATAAATTGACAGAAAGATGTCTAAACAGTAGGCAAAGTAGTTTATTTTCAAAATCCACTGTTCTGACAAGTTCTCAAATCACTAGGATCCACAACAAATACATGTCTTATAATACCTAGATGCATCTGAGCCTCTTCTACGTGCCCAAATGTTTCCCATGCTGTTCTCTACCTGGCCAACTCCGCCACAAATTTTCTGACCTCATTTCAGCTCCTGAAATGGGCCAAGTTCTCTACCAACTAAAGGTCATTATATAGGCTGTTTTCCCTTCTTCAAGATCTCCAAGCACTGGTCTAATTCCTCAAAAATCCTAATAGTCAGTTTTGACTTTACCTTAAAGCTGTCAGGTTAGATACAACCTTTGTAGAGGGCCACCCCTTTCTAACCTACATAAAATATATTTTCCTGCTGCTTTCCCTGATTACCACATTATTCTGTAATTTCCCTATTTAAGTCTTTTCTAGTATTATTGGCTCATCACAAACTAATTAAATGTTGATTTTGTTGATTTGCTTAATATCACTCTCTGCTACTAGACTGTAAGTTCTGTGAGGGTAGAGAACTCATCTGTCACATTCAGTGTTGCATAGCAACAGATCATAACAGGGTGTTCAGAGCCAAATAGATATTCAGAATTAACTTTTTATCAGTTTTTTTTTTTTTAATTCCAGTAAACAGAGTATAATATTAGCCCCAGGTACAGAAGTTAGTGATTCAACACTTACACACAACAGGTGGTGCCCATCATAAAAAGTCCACTCCTTAATCCCCATCACCTATTTAACACATCCTCCCACCCACCTCTTCTCTGGTAACCATCAACTTCTTCTCTAAAGTTGAGTCTGTTTCTTCATTTGCCGCTCTCTTTTTCCCCTCTATGATTGTATGTTTTGAATTTTAAATTCCACATATGAGTGGAATATGTCTGTCTATCTATCTATCTATCATCTATCTATCTCACCTCTTCTTTATCTATTCATCAGTTGATAGATAATAGATATTTGGGCTCTTTCCATAATTTGTCTATTGTCGATGATTGATAATGCCAGTATAAACATTGGGATGCATGTATTCCTCTAAAAGAGCATGTCTGTATCCTCTTGATAAATATCTATTAATGTAATTGATGAATCATAGAGTAGTTTTATTTCTAACTTTTTGAAGAACTTCCATAACATTTTACAGAGTAGTTGCACCAGTTTCCATTCCCACCGACAGTGTAAGAGGGTGCCCTTTTTCCACATCCATGCCAACATCTGTTGTTGCCTTAGTTGTTAATTTAACCCATTCTGACTAGTGTGAGGTGCTATTTCATTGTAGTTCTGATTTTTATTTCCTGACGAGTGATGTTGAGCTTTTCATGTGTCCGTTAACCATCTGGATGTCTTCTTTGGAAAAGTGTCTATTCATGTCTTCTTCCTATTTCTTAACTGGGTTATTTATGTTTTGGATGTTGAGTTTGATAAGTTCTTTTTATATTTTGGATACTAACCCTATATCAGATGTGTCATGTGCAAATATCTTCTCCCATTCTGTAAGTTGCCTTTTAATTTTGTTGTTTTGTTGACTGTTTCCTTCTCTGTGCAGAAGATTCCATTTTGACGAAGTCTCGATAGTTCATGTTTGCTTCTGTTTCCCTTGCCTCTCAGATCTATCTAGAAAAAAATGTGTTATTGCTAATGTCAAAGAGATTGCTGCCTGTTTTCTCATCTAAGATTTTAATGGATGCCTGTCTCACATTTAGGTCCTTCATCCATTTCGAATTTATTTTTGTGTAGGGTGTAAGAAAGTGATCCAGTTTTATTTTTGCATGTTGCTGTACACTTTTCCCAGTACCATTTATTGAAGAGACAGTCTTTTTTCACTGGATATTCTTTGCAACTATCTTGAAAATTAATTGACCATATAGTTGTGAGTTCATTTCTGGGTTTTCCATTCTGTTCTATTGATCTATATGTCTGTTTTTATGCCAGTATCATAATGTTGGTAACTATAGCTTTGTAGTAAACATGAAGTCAGGAATTGTGATAATTCCAGCTTTCTTTTTCTTTTTCAAGGTTGTTTTGACCTTTCAGGGTCTTCTGTGGTTCCATACAAAATTTATTATCATTTATCCAAGTTCTATGAAAAATCCTGGTGGTGTTTTGATAGTGATTGCATTAAATGTGTAGATTACTTTGGGAAATATAGAACATTATAACAATATTTGTTCTTCAAATAAATGAGCATAGAATTTCTTTTCATTTCTTTATATCACCTTCAATTTCATCAATGTTTTATAGTTTTCATAGTACAAATATTTTACCTTTTTGGTTTGGTTTATTCCTAGGTATTTTATGGTTTTTGGTGCAATTTGAAATGGGATTGATTCCTTGATTTCTCTTTCTGTTGTTTCATTATTGGTTTATAGTTATGCAACTGATTTCTGAATGCTAATTTTGTACCCAGATAATTTACTGAATTTGTGAATTGGTTCTAGCAAATTTTGGATAGTCTTTCGGTTTTTCCATATAGAGATTTCTACATAAAGTATCATGCCATCTGCAAATACTAAATATTTGACTTTTCCGTACTAATTTGGATGTCTTTTATTTATTTTTTGTTGTTGCTTGCTATGTAAGACTTCCACTACTGTGTTAAATAAAAATCTGAGAGTGGAGTGGACATCCCTGTTGTTATTGTTGTTTTTTCGCTGACTATAAATGAAAAGCTCTCAGTTTTCCCATAGAAGATGATATTAGGTGGGGTGCCTGGGTGGCTCAGTCAGTTTAGGGTCCGACTTCAGCTCTGGTCATGATCTTGCATTCCGTGAGTTCCAGCCCCAAGTCCCACATCAGGCTCTGTTCTGATAGCGCAGAAGCTATCTGAGCCTACTTCGGATTTTGTATCTCCCTCTCTCTCTGTCCCTTCCCCACTCACACTCTGTCTCAATCTGTCAAAACTAAACATTAAAATTTTTTTTAAAGATGATATTATATATAGGTGCTTGAATATGGCCTTTATTGTGTTGAAGAATGTTCCTTCTAACTCTATTCTTTTGAGAGTTTTTGTCATGAATGGATGTTGTACTTTGTCAAATGCTTTTTCTGCATATATTGAGAGGATCATATGGTCCTTATCCTTTCTTTTATTAATGTAGTGTACCACATGGATTGATTTGTGAATATTGACCCACACTTGCAGCCCAGGAGTAAAGCCATGTGATCGTGGTGGATGATTCTTTTAATGTACTGTTGGATTTGTCTTCCTAGTATTTTCTTTAGAATTTTTGTACCCATGTTCATCAGGGATATTGGCCTCTAGTTCTATTTTTTACTAGAGTCTTTGGTTTTGGAATCAGAGTAATGCTGGCCTCATAGATTGGAATTTTTCTTTCCATTTCTATTTTTTTGAATGATTTGAGAAGAATAAGTATTAACTCTTCTTTAAATGTGTGGAATAAATTCTGTGTGAAACAATCTNATTTAAATTCCAGTTAGTTAGCATCCAGTGTAATATTAGTTTCAATGTATTCAATATAATGATTCAACAGTTCCATAAAACACCCAGTGAACATCACAAGTGGACTCCTTAAACCTGTTTAACCCATATCCTCACCCACGTTCCCTCTGGTAACTATCAGTTTGTTCTCTACAGTTAAAGGTCTGTTTTGTTTTTGTTTTTGTTTTGTGTTTTTTTTTTTTTTCATTTTCCTCTCTGTCTCTCTTTTTCCCTTTGTTCATTTGTTTGGTTTCCTAAATTCCATATATGAGTGAAATCATCTCCCACATTGTTGCAAAAGGCAATATCTCATTTTTTTATGGCTGAGAAATATTCCTTTGTATGTATATCACATCTTCTTTATCCATTCATCAATGAACATTTGGGCTGTTCCCATAATATGGTTATTGTAGATTATGTTGCTAATGTAGATAATGTTACAGGATGCATGTCTCCCTTTGATTTAGTGTTTTTATATCCTTTGGGTAATTACTTAGTAGTGCAATTCCTGAATTGTAAGGTCATTCAATTTTTAACTTTTTGAGAGTCACCATACTGTTTTCCAGAGTAGTTGCACAAATAATATTAAACTGAGTCAAACAATACGTTTTAAAAAATCATTCACCACGATGAAGTGGAATTTATTTTTAGGTTGAAAGGGTGGCTCAATATTCACAAATCAACTAGGGTGATACACCACAATAATAAAAGAAAAGATCAAAAAAAACCACATGATTCTTTCAACAGATGGATAAAAAGCATTTGACAAAGTACAATATCCATTCATGATAAAACAACTCAACAAAGTAGGTTTAGAGTGAACATACCTCTACATAATAAAGGCCATACAGGAAAATGCATAGATAATATCAGCCTCAATGGGAAAAACTGAACATTTCCTCTATAGTCAGGAACAAGACAGGGATGTCTACTCTTACCACTGTTACTTAACTTAGTACTGGAAGTCAGCTACAGCAATCAGACAACAACAACAACAACAACAAATGAAAGTTATACAAATCATCAAGGAAGAAGTACAATTTTCACTATTTGCAGATGATATACTTTATTAGAAAACGTGAAAGACTCCACAACAGAATTTCTAGAACTGATATGTGAATTCATTAAAGTCACAGGATACAAAATCAATGTACAGAAATCTGTTGACTTTCTATACACCAATTATAAAGCAGCAGGAAGTGAAATGAATGAATCAAGTCCATTTACAATTGCACACAAAAAAAAAACACAATAAAATGCCTAGGAATAAACCTAACTAAAAAGATGAAAGTCCTATATTGTCAATTTTGAATTCACAGCATGCTTCACTGACACTATTTATACTATTAATAGTTTATTTGTTACCAACCACAGCTAAATCTAGCTCACTAGTCTTTCAGTGACTGATTTTGTAATTTATACCAGGTTAGACTGAATGGTATTCTTTCATGTTCAGCATTTGCCAAGTCTCCCTCCCCACCCCCCGCTCAATCCTCAATGTGTTTAGGATACTAAGCTTCTAATAACAATAAAAGATAAAAATTATGTCTCTGTGCATGTGTGTTTTTTTCCCTCAACAAGAAACACCTTCCATATTTCAGTAAAAATGTTGTCCTTAAGAAAAAGTTTTCACCAAATCATTTTGATGGTTGGTAAAGTATATAGTAGACAACCTCATGGTATAGACTGGAAAATTCTCAAGTTTTATTCAACATGATGCAAGAATCTTAATGCCATATGTGTTAAATAATTGCAATTATTCAGAGGCTTTATGAAGAGTATAATCTTTCAAGTTATTATTTTTAAAGCAATATTTAAGGCTTGGGAATATGGTCAACCTAATAAAGAAATCAGAGAAACAATCACAGTCTGTACATATAATATTTATTTCCAAAGGAAAGCTCTTTGCTGCTTAATATCACACATATTCCTTTATTATAATCTTACTTTGTTGGTACAAACATATAGTTAGCCTCCTTTGCCCCTGTATAACTTCTTTAAAAAATATAAGTTCCGGTAATTTGTTATCTTTTTCTTCCACGTAGATTCATTTAAAAGTCAAATATACTTGGAATTTACTAAAGTTATAGCTCTTCCTCTTCTTGAAATTCTATGCAAGCTTACACTTTATTAATAAAATTCATCTGCAGTAGCATACAATTCACAACTTCAATTCTGTTGTGATCTAGCTATGGTTGGTAAGTTTTGAATGACAAATTGTCCTATTATCTCATTTCTTTCTTGCTCCATTTGACTAAACAAATGCTGTACAGTTAGANCATTTTTGTAAAGCAAAAACAGAGAGCATCATCTACTTTTCTTACTAAAACATCATTTTGTTATTTCAAAATAGTTAAACAACAAGTAGAAGTCTTGTAAATTTCAGATCCTGTTTCTTTCCCTTACATAGTCTTCCTTTTGAATAAAAAGTGGCTGTTTCTTAGTTATATTTGCATTTGACTCATAATT
>NW_027529687.1:83335-84613 GCF_008692635.1 Crocuta crocuta
GTTTTGGCATCTACAATATTTCAAATAAATGCTTCATTTTAGTATCTGGGCTGGAGAGAAGGTTTTCAATCACTAATTTAGAAAAGTTCCAAAAATTATAGGAAAATATAAGCAAGTTGTGATAAAAGTAGGGAGGAAAAAAATGCAAAAAGATGGGCAGCTTGAGAATGCATCTTACCTTCCATTGGTGCCTAAATTACACAAGTCAGAAAGTATGCAGCTTAGCATGTTTGAAAGTTTCAAATCTACCTGATTGTATAAGGCATGCATTACTTTTTTATTGAATTGCAAGGAAATTTAATCAGATATCTTTTCATTTTTTTAAGGATGGTTTCACATTTTCGCTAAAGATAGCATAAGAATTACAAACTCCAATTAAGTCATTTTTTTCTTCTTTTGTTCCTCTACTGTCACAGCATTATGTTGGTGGGGACACTTAATGGAAACATCAAATTCAGTCAATGATATTTCTGAGGACTTTACAAGCAAGGCATAGAATCAGGTGCCAAAGTTATATGAACCCACAATCCTCAGGAGTTACACAAACTATATAGGGAAGGATACAAAATATATGCAAAAGAAATACTGCAAAGTAGAAAATACAGGGTCCAAAAAAGAGGTACATAGTACACATTTAATGGGATATCAAAGAATGTGGAGAAGAGTGGGATTTGGAGAAGATTTAGGAGGAGTTTGATAGGCAATGGTCACATTTTTAGTTAGGTCCTAAAGGATGGCAGACATTTTCAATAGAGCCTAGGGCAATATTGTAATACTTGATATATGTCTTTCTTCCTCTTTAGAGCATAGCGTCAGACCGAAAGAGCCAAGTCTCTATTACAGTTATTGACTATGGATCAAGCTGTTATGAACACCAGAACACCTTTCTGGTCCTTTCTCCAAAATTTTCTATTGTGATTTCTGTCCCTTACGGCACCTGGGTTCTAGTGTGGGCTTAACCATAACAAGTATGATTTTGATCAAGATGCTTCACTTCTCTAACCTATATGTTTCTTTATCTACAAAATGGAAAGATTGTACTCAAATACAACAAGAGTCCTTTGTAACTTTCATATACTGTGGATTTGGAATTACTCAAGGGCACTGGGTTCCATAACTAACTAGATGTGTATCAGAATCACTTGAGTCCTCTGAAAAATTATAGCTTCTAGGGCCTAACCCTAGATTTACAGAATCTAAATTTCTGGCGGGAGTATCTAGGAATCTACACTTTTAAAGCATGCACAATAGTGAAGGTTGTCTGAATGCACTCCGGTG
>NW_027529687.1:84870-85650 GCF_008692635.1 Crocuta crocuta
ATGCACTCCGGTGCTACTTTCTAGATTCCAGCTTGAAAAAAAGTAAAGAGCCTAGAGAACCTAAGGCAGTGAATTCTAAACTTTAGAATGGCTATGTGTTCTAAAGTGCAGACTCCTAGTATTGTCACTTTAATCTTATATTTCATATAGGTTGCTATCAAGCAGAAGATGAAATTTTGTTTAATAAAATCATTTTCCTAAAGGCTATGTGTTCATGGTTCTTAGCTCATTCAAGTCCTAATAGGATATACTTGAAAACAAGTAATAATACAATTTATTTTGAAGCAATTTTGAGCACAGCGTTTTACTTTTTTTCTCACATTCTACTTAAATTATTAGTGCCAAATTATGTCAAATTGGTGCTTATTTTTTAAAGGCCATACCTAGACTAATGAAGTAAGTTTAATCAACCCCATTTTCCCATTAAAATGCAAAATAGATATGTTCTAACATGCTTTCCTATAGCTGTCCTTTGTTTAAAATCTTTAAGGATAAAAGGTAATCTGAATCTGGGTTCTTTCAAGTGTATAATGATAAAGGTATAGTAAAACTAAAATCAATGCAATTAATCAAAAATAATCAAAAGTCATAAAACTTTTGAGATGTTAAAATAAGGAGAATGTTAATTGAATATAAAAATAAATATATTTCATACACAGTGTTTAGAAGAACTGATAGACATATTTATAGGCATGTTTTTAAATATGTGCAGGAAATCTTAATTCCTTTTGGATTACAATCCCTTAGAAGATTAGAAATTATATTATCTCATTCAATGCA
>NW_027529687.1:85655-99629 GCF_008692635.1 Crocuta crocuta
CTCTCTCCTAGAAATAAATAAAAACATTTAAAAATTTTTTTAAAAATAAATAAATTCAAGATAGTTAACATACAGTGAAGTCTTGGCTTCAGGTGTAGAACCCAACGATTCATCTCTTACATATGACACACAATGCTCATCCAAAAAGTGCCCTCCTTAATATCCATCACCCATTTAACCCATCTGCACCACCTACTTCCCATCCAGCACCCTTCAGCTTATTCTATTTAAGAGTCTCTTATTCTTTGCCTCCTTTTATGTTTTTATCTTATATTTTCTTCCCTTCACCTATGTTGATCTGTTGTGTTTCTCAAATTCCATATATGAGTGTAATCATATGATATCTATGTTTCTCAGACTGACATATTTTACTACTTAGCAAAATACGCTCTAGTTCCATCCATGTTGTTGCAAATGGCAGTATTTCATTTTTTGATCACTGAATTCCATTGTATATATATTCCACATCTTCTTTATCCATTCATCAGTTAATGGACATTTGGTCTCTTTCCATGATTTGAGTATTTTTGATATCACTGCTATAAACATTGGGGTGCAGGTGCCACTTCAAATCAACATTTCTGTATTCTTTGGATAAATACCTAGTATTCAATTGCTGTGTCATAGTGTAATTCTATTTTTACTTTTTTGAGAAAACTACAAACTGTTTCCCAGAGCGGATGCACCAGTTTGCATTCCCACCAATTGTGCAAAAGGGTTCCCCTTTCTCCGCATTTTCAGCAATGTCTCTTATTGCCTGTGTTGTTAATTTTAGCCATTCTGACAAGTGGGAAGTGGTATCTCACTGCGATTTTGATTTGTATTTCCCTGATAAGAAGTGATGATAAGCTTTCATATGTCTGTTAGCCATGTAGATATTTTCTTTGGAAAAGAGTCTATTCACGTCTTCTGCCCATTTCTTCACTGGAGTACTTGTTTTGGGGATGTTGAATTTGGTAAGTTCTTTATAGATTTTAGATATTAACTCTTTATCCAATATGTCATTTTCAAATACCATCTCCCATTTATTCAATTGCCTTTTTGTTTTGTTGATTGTTTCCTTCACTGTAAAGAAGGATTTTATCTTGATGAGGTCCCAATAATTCATTTTTGCTTTAGTTTTCCTTCCCTCCGGATACATGTCAAGTAAGAAGTTGCTGTGGCCAAGGTCAAGGAGGTTGCTGTCTGTTTTCACCTGTAGGATTTTGAGGGTTTCTTATCTGTTATTTAGGTTTTTCATCCATTTTGAATTTATTTTTCTGTATGGTGTAAGAAAGTGGTCCAGTTTCATTACTCTGCATGTTGCTGTCAAGTTCTCCCAGCACTATTTGTTGAAAAGACTGTCTTTTTTTTCATTGGATAATCTTTCCTGTTTTGTCAAAGATTATTTGGTTATATATTTGTGGGTAGATTTCTGGGTTCTCTCTTCTATTCCACTGATCTATGTGTCTGTTTTTGTGGCAGTACTATACTGTCTTGATGATTACAGCTTTGTAATACAAGTTAAAGTCTGGGATTGTGGTGCCTACAGCTTTGATTTTCTTTTTTTAACATTACTTTGGTTATTCAGGGTCTTTGAGGGGTCCATACAAATTTTAGTATTATTCGTTGTAGTTCTGTGAAGAATGCTGGTATTATTTTGATAGGGGTTGCATTGAATGTGTACATTACTTTGGGTAATATTGACATTTCAATATGTTCTTCCAAACCATGAACATGGACGGTTTTTGCATTTATTTGTGTCTTCTTCAATTTCTTTCATAACCTTTTTGTAGTTTTCAGTGTACAGAACTTTTACCTCAGTTAGATTTACTCCTAGGTGTCATCGGTTTTGGAAATAGGCTAAATTCTTGATATCTCTATCTTGTTTCTTTATTGGTGTAAAGAAATGCAACTGTACATTTCTGTACATTGATTTTATATCCTGCAACTTTGCTGAATTTATGTATCAGCTCTACCAGTTTTCTGGTGGAGCTTTTTGGGTTTTCCATGTAGAGTATCATGGATCTGTGAAGATTGAAAGTTTGACTTCTTCCTTGATGATTTGGATGCTTTTTATTGTCTGACTGTTGAGGCTAGGACTTCCAACACTATGTTGAACAATTGTGATGACAGTGGATATCCTTGTCATGTTCCTGATCGTAGGGGAAAAGTGCTCAGGTTTTCCCCATTGCAGGTGATATTATGCTATGGGCCTTTCATATATGACTTCCATGATATTACGTTATAATTCTTTCTATTCATACTCTCTTGAGAGTTTTGATCAAGAAAGGATGGTATATTTTGTCAAATGCTTTTTCTGCATCTATCAAAATGATTATATGTTTCTTGTCCTTTCTTTTATTAATGTGGTGTATCTCATTGATTGATTTGTGAATATTGAACCAGCCCTGTAGGCAGGGGGTGGGGGTGATCCCACTTGATCATAGTGAATAATTCTTTTAATGTACTGTTGAATTCAGTTTACTAGTAGCTTGTTGAGAATCTTTGCATCCATGTTCATCAGGGATATTGGCCTGTAATTCTCCTTTTTAGTGGGGTCTCTCTTTGGCTTAGAATCAAGGTAACACTGGCTTCATAGAATGCATTTGGAAGTTTTCCTTCCATTTCTAGTTTTTGAAATAGTTTGAGGAGAATAGGAATTAACTCTTCTTTTTTTTTAAATGTTTTATTCATTTCTAGGAC
Organism: Crocuta crocuta; assembly: GCF_008692635.1. NCBI lineage: Eukaryota > Metazoa > Chordata > Mammalia > Carnivora > Hyaenidae > Crocuta > Crocuta crocuta. The sequence goes on from NW_027529687.1 coordinate 88,341, forward strand.
AGAGAGAGAGACAGCGTGAGCAGGGGAGGGTCAGAGAGAGAGGGAGTCACAGACCGAAACAGGCTCCAGTCTCTGAGCTGGCAGTCAGCACAGAGCCCGACGCGGGGCTCGAACCCACAAACCGCAAGATCATGACCTAAGCGAAAGTCGGACGCTTAGCCGACTAAGCCACCCAGGCGCCCCTTAACTCTTCTTTAAAGGTCTGGTAGAAGTCCCCTGTGAAGCCCTCTGGCCCAGAACTTCCATTTCTTGTGCAATTTTTGATAACTTATTCAATTTCTTTGCTGCTTATGAGTCTGTTCATATTTCCTATTTCCTCATGTTTGAGTTTTGGTAGTGTGGGAATGCCTAGGAATTTGTTCATTTATTCCAGATTTTTCTGTTTTTGGCATATAACTTTTCATAGTACTTTCTAATAATTCTTGGTATTTCTAGGGGCACCTGGGTGGCTCAGTCGATTAAGCGTCTGAATTCGGCTCAGGTCATGATCTCGTGGTTAGTGGGTTCGAGCCCCACATCGGATTCTGTGCTCGTAGCTCAGAGCCTGGAGCCTGTATCAGGTTCTGTGTCTCCCTCTCTCTCTCTCTGCCCCCCCCCAATTCGTGCTCTGTCTCTCTCTGTCTCAAAAATAAACTACAAAAAAATTTTAAAAAGGAGACAAAAATTTTTTTCTAAAAAATAATTCTTTGTATTTCTGTGGTTTTGGCTGTGATCTCTCTCATTAGTGATTGTATCTATTTAGGTTTATCTTTTGTAAAAAGTTTGTTATTATTTCCCTTCTTCTGCTGGGTCTAGATTTTATTTGCTGCTCATTTTTCGAGTTCTTTTAGGTATAAGGTTAGTTTGTGTATATAGGACCTTTTTTGCTTCTTGAGATAGGCCTGAATTGCAATGTACTTTTGTCTTAGGACTGCTTTTACTGCATCACAAAGGATTTNTTCTTTAATTTCCTGGTTAACTCATTTATTCATTAATAGGATGTTTTTTAATCTTCATGTATTAGAGGACTTTCCAAAATTTTTCTTGTAGTTGATTTCAAGTTTTGTAGTGTCGTGACTGAAAATATGCATGGTATGATCTCAATATGTTTGTACCTGTTGAGGGCTGATTTGTGACCCAGTATATGATCTTTTCTGGAGAATGTTCCATGTGCACTTGAGAGTAATATGTATTCTTCTGCTTTATGTTGAAATATTCTAAGCATATCTGTCAAGACCATCGAGTCCTGTGTGCCATTTAGAGCCGTTGTTTTCTTGTCAATTTTCTGCATATATGAACTCTTCATTGCTGTAAGTAGAATAGTAAAGTCTTTTATAATAATGGTAGTTTTATCAATGCATTTGCTTATATATTTTAAGTGTTTTATATATTTGTGTGCTCACATTGGGGTTATAAATATTTACAACTTTTAGCTCTTCTGAATGGATAGATACTGTAAATATGAAATAATTCCCTTCATAATCAGTCATTAACATATTTGTTTTAAATTTTATTAGTCTGATATAGGTTTGGCTACCCCAGCTTTCTTTTAATTTCACTTAGTATTATAAATGGTTCTCCAAATCTTCACTTTCAATCTGCACACGTCCTCAGGACTAAAATGAGTCTCTTGTAGGCAGCATGTAGATGGATCTTGTTTTTTTATTTTTATTTTTATTTATCTTTTTATCCGTTCTGATACTCTATGTCTTTTGATTGGGGCATTTTGTTCATTTACATTCAGACTGATTATTTAAAGATGTGAATTTAGTGCCATTGTGGTATCTGTAGATTTCGGGTTTCTGGTGATATTCTCTGGTCCTTTGTAGTCTTTGCTGCTTTCCACTCAGAGTCCTACTTAGAATTTCCTGCAGGGTTGTTTAATGGTCACGAATTCCTTTAGGTTTTGTTTTTCTGGGTACATCTTTTTCTTTCTTTCTATCAGGAATGACAGCTTCACTGGATAAAAGATTCTTGGCTGCATACTTTTCCTATTCAGCACATTGAATATTTCCAGCCACTCCCTTCTGTCCTACCAAGTTTCTGTAGACAGGTATGCTATTAACCTCATGTGTCCACCCTTGTACATTAAAGGTCTTTTGCTACTAACTGCTTTCAGAAATCGCTCTTTATCTTTGTTTTGCAAGTTTCACTATCCTATGTCATGTTTTTCTCTTTCTGTTTATTTTGAAGGGAGTTATCTGTTCCTTTTGAACTAGGATCCCTGTTTCCTTCCCCAGATTAGAAAAGTTCTCAACTATAGTTCGTTCAGATAAACTTTCTGCCCTTTCTTCTCACTCTTCTTCTACTGAGACTCCTATGATATGGATCCTGTTTTGTTTCATGGGATCATTTATTTCTCTAAGTCTCCCTTCATGATCTAGTAATTTCTTTCTCTCTTTTTTTCAGCTTCATTATTTTCCATAATGTGTCTTCTATTTCACCTATTGTCTCCTCTGCTTCTTCTATCCTTGCTATCACTGTATCTAGTTTATTCTTCACCTCAGCTATAGCATTTTTAAAATTTTGTTTTATTTTTAAAAATAATGCTTATTTATTTTTGAGAGAGGAACACACAGAGCAAAAGAGGGGTTGAGGGGCAGAGAGAGAAGGAGACACAGAATCTGAAGAAGGGTCCAGGCTCTGAGCTGTCAGCACAGAGCCCAACATGGGGCTCAAGCCCACAGACAGTGAGATGATGAACTGAGCCGAAGTCAGACACTCAACCGACTGAGTCAAACAGGCACCCTGTCAGCTATAGCATTTTAAAAATTATCCTGACTAGTTCTTAGGTCTTTGACCTCTGCTGCAAGGGTTTCTCTGATATCTTCTTTTCTTTTTTCGAGCCCAGTTTGAAGTCTTATAACTGTTGTACTATATTCTTGTTCAGATATATAATTTATATCTGTTTTCAGCAATTCTATGGCTGTGATTTCTTCTTGACCATTTTTGGGAGAATAATTCTTCCATCTTTTCATTTGAGCTATGTTTCTTTCTTTTTTTTTAATAGTTTATTGTCAAATTAGTTTCCACATAACACTCAGTGCTCATCCCCACAAGTGTCCTCCTACATGCCCATCCCCCCTCCCCCCACATCCATCAGTCCTCAGTTTTTGTCAGCATTCAAGAGTCTCTCATGGTTTGCTTCTCTCCCTTTCCCCCACCATTTCTGCCCTTCTTCTCCCCCTTGTTCCTCCGTCAAGTTCCTCCTAATCCTCCTATACGTGCAAATTTCTTTCTTTTTTTAATAAACTGTTTTAATAGCTTGTTATGTGTCCTGCGCCTGATACTACTACCATATTAAAAAGGCGTCATACACTGTGCTTGGCCTGGCACTCCAAGTGTTTGGGTGTATGTTTTGTGAACTTTGCTGCTGCATTTCGGCTGCTCTATCTCACTGGTCAGTTCCCTTCAGAGATTTTCCTTTATTTCAGTGGTTGAGGGTTTGGATCTTTAATTAGGTGTGCTTTGATTTTTCTTTTTTCTTTTTTGTTTAAGTTTATTTATTTATTTTGAGAGAAAGCTGGTGGAGGAGGGGCAGAGAGAGAAGGTGAGTGAAAGAATCCCAAGAGGAATCCCTTCTGACAGTGTAGAGCTTGATGTGGAGCTCAAACTCATGAACTGTGAGATCATGACCTTAGCTGGTACCAAGAGTCAGACACTTAACGGACGAGATCACCCAACCTTAGATCAATTTTACACTAGTTCTCACAAATTTTCCATTCAGAAATAGAATATATTCAATCCCTGTTATTACTTATGTATGAATTTTATCTGTAATTTGGCTCTCATAAATATATAGATCGCAATTTACTTTAGATGTATACAACAAGGGATACGTCCCCTGAAGGCATCATTCTGAAAGAGTATCTTGCCTGGCATATCTGTCCCAGGTCCAGCAACATAGCCACTCCAGACACTTGGATCACAAGCACAGGGGTCAGTGGTGCCAATCCCTTGTGCAGTCAAAAATTCACATATGAGGAGAGGAAAGATGGCAGAGACATAGGGAGTTCTTTACTTCCCCCTACATCTCTCAAACAAAGAAAGGCTGAAGCCAAAGGACTCTGACCCCAAGAATCTGGGAGGAAAATAGGAGTCCACTAAGAAGACAGCCTCATAGGTGTATGATTGCAAACTGGAGAAGATAAAAATGGGCTGGGACACAGAGGCACAGAGGGGAGGGAGCCCCCTCTGTGGAGAGACAAAGGGAAAAGAGTAGCAGAAAATGCTTATAGAACTGTCCCTGGAAAAGAGGAAAACCTCGACCTGAGATGGAGAGGGATCCTATCATCCCATCTCTAACCACAGGGGGTTTGGAGAGAGATACTGTCTCTAACTACAGAGGCTTCTTTGGGCTGGGTGTCCGGGTCCCAGAAATTCTCCCTGGTACAGACTGTATGTAAGGTAATTAGTTGGAGTCAGGAGAAACTGCTTCCATACTCAATCCCTGACTAGGAAGAGCCCTAGCTTGGGCTTGCAAGATTACATTTCAGGTGGCATCATTACTACACATGGAGTAAGAGCTGGAAATGAGGCTGGGGGCAAGACATAGAAGGCAGCCCACCTTGGCTGCAACCGTGTCAAAGTGAGATCATACCCAAAAGAATAATTTGCAATGCTTGGTTAGAGAAGGGACTGGGGGTCTGCCATTTTTCTTCACACAACCACCAAGGTGGACCCTCAGGGAGAGGCAACTGGGACCCACAGTGGAGGTGAGACCTGACTTCACCAAACCAGGCCCATCTGACCTGGATAGCTGCTTTTTTACCGGGCCTGGATAGATGCTGCAGAAAAAGACAACACCCTCTCCCAAGATCAGCACTGATGCATTGCTATGATTAACTCTAGATCAATTCTGGCTATTCAAATATATTCTCCCTTATCTCATTCTTATCTCTCCCCTCCACTGGACTGGGCATTATGGTTATACAGTAGCTTAAACAAACATATTTAATCCATTCTCTTGATGCATATTCTACATCTCTGTCGTTACCTTCCTTTCTCTCTCTCTGAAATAATCAGACTATATACTTTTTCAAGGTAACATTATCTTCTTTTTTGTTTTCTCCTCACCTCCTGCCATGTTCTCCTTTTTGTCTATCTTAATTAAGCCTTTTATTCTATCTGCCTGATCAATGTTCAATTTCCCATTCTCCCCACCCCTGTCATTTCTCTCGCTGTATATGCTCTTCCATCAACACTGCCTCCACACTGCTCTTTATTTGTAGCTGAGATTTCTGGTTTTATGCTTTTAGACTGCCCTTTGTCTTTTGTTGACTTGTTTCTCCCCCCCCCTTCGGTTTGTTTGTTTCTTTGATTTGTCTGTGCGTTGGTTGGCTTTTGTTCCCTGTTTGTCTGTCTGTTTTCAGTTCCAAGGCTACCTCAAGAAAAAAGCCAAGGTACGTATGGTAGAATGTCCTAAATAACACTAATGGCAGGGACATAAAATAACTAAATGTACAACAAGAGATATCAAGGGACACCATTAAAAGAACACTTCCTGAATGAACAAGCCTTGGACAGTCAATGAGTCTCTTTTAATATGGCAATATTTGCAGGCGAAAAGCACATAAAAAGCTTTTAAAACTGAAAAGAGACAGAAATCTAGCCAAAAGGACAAAAGGAATAACTCTCCTCTAAAGGAATTCCAGGTAGAAGTGACAGCTAAATAATTGGTCAAAACAGATATAAGCAACAAAACTGAACAAGAATTTAGAACAATAGTCATAAAATCAATCACTGGGTTTGAAAAAGGTATGGAATACATCAGAGAAGCTAAAGATACAAAGACTATGGACCTTAAAATAGTTGTGATGAATTAAAAAATACTATAAATGAGGTGCATAATAAAATGGAGGCGGTAACTGCACGGATTGAAGAGGCAGAGAGAATAGTGAAATAGAAGACACAATTATAGAAAAAGTGAAAGCCAAGAAAAAGAGATAAATTGATCCAGGAGCATGAAAGGAGAACTTGAGAATTGAGTGATACAATCAAATGGAACAATATCCGTATCACAGGAATTCCAGAAGAGGAAGAGAGAGGGAAAGGCGCTGAAAAGGTACTTGAACAAATTATAGCAGAGAACTTCCCCAATCTCAGGAAGGAAACACATTGAGATCCAGGAGGCACAGAAAACTCCCCTCAGAGATAATTTGAATCTATCTTTGGCACGACATATCATAGTGAACATGGCAAACTTTAACGATAAAGACAGAATTCTGAAAGCAACTAGGGATGAAAGGGTCCTAACATGCAAAGGGAGACCTATCAGGGTGATTACAGACCTGTCTACTGAAACTTGGCAGGCCAGAAAGGAATGGCAAGAAATCTTCAATGTGATGAACAGAAAAAATATGCAGCCAAGAATCCTCTATCCATCAAGCTTGTCATTCAGAATAAAAGGAGAAATAAAACAAATAGAAATTGAAGGAATTCATTACCACTAAACCAGACCTACAAGAAACCCAAAGAAGGACTCTATGAGGGAAATGTTGCAAGGAACACAAAGTACCAGAGACACCACTACAAGCATGAATCCACCAGAAAACACAATGACTCTAAACACATATTTTATAAAAAATAACACTGAATGTAAATGGACTAAATGCTCCAATCAAAACACATAGAGTAGCAGAATGGATAAAAAACAAGACCCATCCTTTTGCTGTATACAAGAGACTCATTTTAGACATGAGTACACTTTCAGATTGAAAGTAAGGTGATGGAGAAATACCTATCATACGACTGGAAGTCAAAAGAAAGCTGAGGTAGCCATATTTATATCAGACAAATTGGACTTTAAGTAAAGGCAGTAACAAGGTATGAAGAAGGGCATTATATAATAATTCCTGGGTCTATCCATCAGGAAGAGATAACAATTATAAACATCTATGCACTGAATTCTGTGGCACCCAAAGACATAAAACATTTATCTACAAATATAAACAATCTTATGGATAAAAATATGCTCATAGCAGGCGACTTTAATACTCCACTTACAACAATAGATAAATCAACTAGAAAGAAAATCACTAAAGAAATAATGGACCTGAACGTCACATTGTACCAGATGGATTTGACAAATATATTTAGAACTCCACATCCTGAGGTGTTGGAGTTCACTTTCTTTTTCAGTGCACATGGTACATTCTCCAAGAGAAACCACATAGTGGGTGATAAAGCGGCCATCAATAAATATAAAAGAATCATACCATACACACTTTTAGATAACAATGGTATGAAACCTGAAATCAATCACAGGAGGATGTCTGGAAAACATCAAAAAACATGGAGGTTAAAGAACACCATACTAAAGTACAAATGGGCCAATCAGGCAATTAGAAAAGAAAGTAAAAAATATATGGAAACAAATGAAAATGAAAATACAACAATGCAAACTATTTGGGATGCAGCAAAGGCATTCCTAAGAGGAAAGTACATTGCAATCCAGGACTATTTCAAGAAACTAGAATAAGCACAAATACAAAATCAAACAGCACACCTACAGGAACTAGAGAAGCAGAAAAGCAAGAACACCCCAAACCCAGTAGAAGAAGAGAAATAATAAAGATAAGGGCAGAAACAAACAATATAGAATCCAAAAAATCAGCTGAACAGATCAATGAAAACAAAAGTTGTTTTCTTGAAAAAATGAACAAAATTGATAAACCTTTAGCCAGGCTTCTCAGAGAGGAGAGAGAGAGCACCCAAATAGACAAAATCAGGAATGAAAATGGATTTACTACAACCAATCCATCAGAAATACAAGCAATTATCAGGGAATACTATGAAAAAATATATGCCCACAAACTGGACAACCTAAAACCTTGGACAAATTCCTAAATTCACATGCACTACAATAATTCAAATGAGAAGAGATAGAAAATCTGATTAGATCCATAACTAGTGAAGAAATGGAATCTGTTATAAAAAAAAAAAATCTACCAATGAATAAGAGCCATGGGCCAGATGGCTTCTCTGGGGAACTCTACCAGACGTTTAAATCAGAGTTAATACTCAATCTTCTCAAGCTATTCCAAAAAATAGAAATGGAAGGAAAACGTCCAGACTCATTGTAAGAAACCAGCATCACTTTGAATCCCAAACTAGAAAGAGAACCAGCAAAAAAAAGAGAAAGACAAGCCAATATCCTTGATGAATATGGATGCAAACATCCTCAACAGGATACTATCAAATTGAATTCAACATCATATAAAAAGAATTATCCACCAAGATCAAGTGGGATTCATTCCTGGGTTACAGGGCTGGTTCAATATTTGCAAATCATTCATTGTGATACATCACATTAACAAAAGAAAAGATAAAAACCATATGATCCTGTCGATAGATGCAGAAAAAGTATTTGACAGTATACAACATCCTTTCCTGAAACAACCCTGGAGAAAGTCAGGATAGAAAGAACTTACTTAAACATCATAAAAATCATTTATGAAAAACGCACAGCTAATATCATCTTCAATGGGGAATAACTAAGAGCATTCTCACGGAGATCAGGAACATAACAAGGATGTACAGTCTAACCACTGTTGTTTAGCACTGTGCTGGAAGTCCTAGCGTCAACAATCTGACAACAAAAGGAAATAAAAGGCATCAGAATTGGCAAAGAAGTCAAACTTTCACTTTTTGCAGACGACACGATACTCTACATAGAAAACCTGAAAGGCTCCACCAGAAGACTACTAGAACTGATCCATGAATTCAGCAAAGTTGCAGGGTACAAAATCAACATACAGAAATCGGTTGCATTTTTATACACCATAATGAAGCAACAGAAAGAGAAATCAAGTAACTGATCCCATTCACAATTGCACAAAACACCATAAAATACCTAGGAATAAACCTAACCAAAGATGTAAAAGATCTGTATGATGAAAACTATAGAAAACTTATGAAGGCAATTGAAGAAGACACAAAGAAATGGAAAATCATTCCATGCTCATGGATCAGAAGAATAAATATTGTTAAAATGTCATTACTACCCAAAGCAATCTACACATTCAATGAAATCCAATCAAAATTGCACTGGCATCTTCTGAAAGCTAGAACAAATAATCCTAAAATTTGTATGGAATTACAAAAGACCTGAAAAACCAAAGTAATATTGAAGAAGAAAACCAAAAGGGGAGGCATCACAATCCCAGAATTTATAATTTACTACAAAACTGGAATCATGAAGACAGTATGGTGTTATCACAAAAACAGACACATAGACGGATGAAATAGAATAGAGAACCCAGAACTGGACCCACAAATGTATGGCCAACTAATCTTTGACAAAGCTGGAAAGAGTATCCAATGGAAAAAAGACNAATCAAAATTGCACTGGCATCTTCTGAAAGCTAGAACAAATAATCCTAAAATTTGTATGGAATTACAAAAGACCTGAAAAACCAAAGTAATATTGAAGAAGAAAACCAAAAGGGGAGGCATCACAATCCCAGAATTTATAATTTACTACAAAACTGGAATCATGAAGACAGTATGGTGTTATCACAAAAACAGACACATAGACGGATGAAATAGAATAGAGAACCCAGAACTGGACCCACAAATGTATGGCCAACTAATCTTTGACAAAGCTGGAAAGAGTATCCAATGGAAAAAAGACAGCCTCTTTAACAGATGGTCCTGGGAGAACTGGACAGCAACATGCAGAAGAATGAAACTAGATCGCTTTCTCACACCATACACAGAAAAAACCTCAAGATGGATGAAGAATCTGAATGTGATACAGAAAACCATTGAAACCCTGGGGGAGAAAGCAGGAAACATCCCCCTTCACCTCAACTGCAGCAATGTCTTACTTGACACATCCCCAAAGGCAAGGGAATCAAGAGCTAAAATGAACTATTGGGACCTCATCAAGATAAAAAGTTTCTGCACAACAAAGAGAACAATCAATAAAACTAATAGACAACTGATGGAATGGGAAAAGATAATTGCAAATGACACCTCAGATAAAGGGCTAGAATCCAAAATCTATAAGGAATTCACCAAACTCTACACCCAAAAAACAAATAATCCAGTGAAGAAATGGGCAGAAGACATGAACAGACACTTCTCCAAAGAGGACATCCAGATGGCCAAAAGACACATCAAATGATGCTCAATGTCACTCATCATTAGTTAAATACAAATCAAAACCACAATGAGATACAACCTTATGCTGGTCAGAGTGCCTAAAATGAACAAATCAGGAGACGATAGATGCTGGTGAGGATGTGAAGATACGGGCACCCCCATAAACTGTTGGTGGAAATATAAACTGGTGCATCCCCTCTGGATGCATTCTGGATGAATGGATCGAGAAGATGTGGTTTATCTGTGAAACACTACATGGCAACGAGAGAGAATGAAATCTGGTTATTTGTAGCAACGTCAATGGAACTCGAGGGTGTTATGCTAAGTGAAATAAGTCAGGCAGAGAAGGACTGATACCATATGTTTTCACTCATAAGTGGAACAGGAGATACTTAACAGAGGACCTTGGGTGAATAGACGGGGAAAAAATAGTTGGGGAGATGTGGGGAGGCAAACCATGAGAGACTCTTTAATACTGAGAACAAACTGAGGGCTGAGGATGGAGGGGAACAGGGGAAGAGGGGTGATGGGCATGGAGGAGGGCCCTTGTGGGGATGAGTACTGGGTGTCATATGGAAACCAACTTGACAAAAAAACTATAAAAGAAAAAAAAACTGATTAAACATATAATTAGGTTAGGTGACATATGATATTAGCTACATTCATATTTGGAGTAGAACACACGTATGTCATGACACAAGTGGTCATGAGGAAGATATTTGGGTTCTGTTAATCTTTGTAATCAAGACATAGTAACAATAGGGTACCACCTGTATGCCAACATGTTGATACTGCTAAAAGTAGAGAGCCTTGTTTAATAGGACCTGAAGAAGGATTATGCCTCACTGTAGAAAGAATGTTTTGAGAATTTAATTTTGTTTTAGGCTGTAGGCGGGAGTGGTAGATAATAGCCCAAATTCCTCCACATTATAGTAATACACTCACTTGTCCTAAGCAGNAAGTGTCCGACTTCGATTCAGGTCATGATCTCACGGTTCGTGGGTTCGAGCCCCGCGTCAGGCTCTGTGCTGACAGCCAGCTCAGAGCTTGGAGCCTCTTTCAGATTCTGTGTCTCCCTCTCTCTCTGAGCCTCCCCTGTTCTCTCTCTCTCTCTCTCCCTCTCTTAGAAATAAATAAAACATTTAAAATATTACAAAAAATAAATGATGCCAAGTATAATAATAGCAGTTTGAAAATATGATC
>NW_027529687.1:99708-109348 GCF_008692635.1 Crocuta crocuta
TAATAATAGCTGTTTGAAATTTTGATCCCATCTTCTGCTTTTTCATAACACTTAGAGTGGGGTTAGAGTTTATTGTATTTGGAAAATGTTAACAGGAACATTTAGAAAGTCAACAAATGCCTTGAATTAACCAGCATATTTTTGATATTTGGAAGTAATTTCTGTTAGAATTTCATGTCAGTAATTTATCTTATATTGTTATTTTATATTCATTACCCTTAGATGTGGGTAATGATCCCAAACCTGTAGGAAGAAGGGCATTCTAAAGTAGATCTTTAAAAAAATGTCTACTGGGTTCTATAAACACTGCACATTAAAAGACTATATATATCAGGCTGAATAATAGCCACTCAAAGATGTCTTTCCCTAATTCTTAGAATTTATATATAGTACTTTATAAGGAAGAGAATCTTTGCAGATGTGATAAAGTTAAGGGTCTTGAAGTAGAAAGATTATCTTGTATTATCCAGGTACAATCTAAATCCAATTATAAGTGAGAGATGCAGAAGGAGATTTGACACACACAGAAGAGAATATAATGTAACAGTGGAGGCGGACACTGGCATGATGCAGACAACAAGGCAAGCCAGACAAGGAGTGTCAACAGCCACCATAAGCTGGACTATGCAAGAAAGGAATTTTTGTTGTTGTTGTTGTTTAGAGCCCCCAGAAGGAGTGCAGACATCCTGACACCTTGATTTCAGCCCAAATGATATTGATTTCAGATTTCTGGTCTCCAGAACAATAAGAGAATAAATTTTTGTTCTGAAAAGCCACTGAGTGTGTGGTGATTTATAACAGTAGATTAATAGTTCACCTCACCCCACCTCACCCCCACTTAAAAGTCCAAATCTTCATTCCCAAAACCTGTGTATATGTTATGTTACATAGCAAGTGGGAACTCAGGTGGCAGATGGAATTAAGATTCCTAATCAGCTAACCTTAAGATAAGATTATATTTGATTATTCAGTTGGGCCCAATGTAATCATAAGGATCCTTATTTGGAGAAATGGGAATTAAAATAATCATAACATGATATATGATATCATGCGAATTACTTGACTAGTCATTTCAGTCTATGAAGCTGGAAGAAGTGACCATAAGCCAAGGAATGCAGGTGGCCTCCAGAATCTGGAAAAACAAACAAACAAACAAGCAAACAAAGCATGCACACACACACACACACACACACACACACACACACCAAGAAATAGATTTCCTCCTAAAATCTTTAGAAGGGATGAATAGTCCTACCAATATCTTGACTTTTTCCCAGTGAAGCCCATTTGACCTCTAGAACTGTAAGATAATAAATTGTGTTGTGTTAAGCCAATAAATGTGGTAATTTATTACAGCAGCAATAGGAACTAGTAAAATATCCCATTAGAAAAAGTTAATTTTTTTTATGTTTTATTTATTTCTGAGAGCGATGGAGAGACAGCATGAACAGGGGAGGGTCAGAGAGAGAGGGAGATACAGANTAATATTTTGTCTATAACTTTATATCCCCATCTACATCCCCTGATATCTTATAGTTTACTTTTCAAAACTAATAATGTCATATATACTATCAGATACAAGTATAACTTTCATGACTATTAAATAATAAGAACTTCATTAGTTCGATGGATATTCAATTCAAAAATCAAAATTTAAGTGTTACTGGTTATAAAAATCAATTTACCCTGAGGAACCTCAGGAAACTAACAATAGAACTCCCCTATGACCCAGCAATAGCACTGCTAGGAATTTACCCAAGGGATACAGAAATGCTGATGCATAGGAGCACATGTACCCCAATGTTCATAGCAGCACTCTCCACAATAGCTAAAACATGGAAAGAGCCTAAGTGTCCATCAACAGATGAATGGATCAAGAAGATGTGGTTTATCTATACCATGGAATACTACATGGCAATGAGAAACAATGAAATCTGGCCATGTGTAGCAACATGGATGGACCTTGAGGGTGTTATGCTGAGCGAAATAAGTCAGGCAGAGAAGGACAAATATCATATGTTTGCACGTATAGGAGGATTAGGAGGAACTTGACGGAGGAACAAGGGGGAGAAGAAGGGCAGAAATGGTGGGGGAAAGGGAGAGAGGCAAACCATGAGAGACTCTTGAGTGCTGACAAAAACTGAGGACTGATGGATGTGGGGGGCGGGGGGACGGGCATGGAGGAGGACACTTGTGGGGATGAGCACTGAGTGTTATGTGGAAACTAATTTGACAATAAACTATAAAAAAAAAAATTTACCCTGAAAGCTGTGATAGTTATTTTTACATATCAATTCGATTGGATCACAGAGTACCCAAATATTTGGCTAAATATTACTTCTCAGTGTGTCTGTGAGGGTATTTCCAGATGAAGCTAGCATTTGAAATCGTGGACTCAGTGAAGCAGTGTACCCTACTAATTCAAGTGGGCATCTTCCAATCTTTTGAGGGCCTGATATTTCAAAAAGACAAAGGAAAAAAGTAGTCACACTCAGTCATTCTGACCTTATTGTTTGAGCTGAGATATAAATCTTTCCCTGCCCTTTGTCCTAGTGGAGTAGATGGATAAGCCAGACTTAATTAAAGTTTTCTGTATTGCAAAAGGTACTATCAAGAGAATTAAAAGATGAGCTGAAGACTCGGAGAAAACGCCAAAACATACAAACACACATCTGATAAAGGACTGTATTCAAAATATACAAAGAACTATTAAAACTCAACAATAAGAAAAATAAACAACATGATTAAAAAATGGGCCAAAGACCTTAACAGACACCTCATCAAATAAGATATACAGATGACAGGGGCGCCTGGGTGGCTTAGTCGGTTAAGCGTCCGACTTTCGCTTAGGTCATGATCTTGCGGTTCGTGGGTTCGGGCCCCGCGTCGGGCTCTGTGCTGACTGCCAGCTCAGAGCCTGGAGCCTGTTTCAGTCTGTGACTCCCTCTCTCTCTGACCCTCCCCTGCTCACACTGTCTCTCTCTCTCTCCTAGAAATAAATAAAACATTTAAAAAAAAAAAAGATATACAGATGACAAATAATCATATGAAAATATGCCATATAATATCTTCAGGGAAATACATATTAAAACAACAATATGCCACTACACACCTATTTAAAAAAAAAACTAAAATCCAGAACACTGTAAATATTAAATACTGGCAAGATTGTGGAGCAATAGAAACTCTCATTCACTAATGATGGAAATGCAAAATGGTGCAACAACTTTGCAGAAACAGTTGGCAATTTCTTCCAACAGTAAACATATTCTTACCATAAAATACAGCGATCCTGTTCCTTGGTATTTATTAAGAGGAGTTGAAACTTATGTCCACACAAAAACCTGTACATAGATGTTTACAGTACCTTTATTTATAATTGCCAAAATTGGGAAACAACAAACATGTCTTTAAGGAAGTGAAGATATAAATTAACTATGGTACATATAGACAATGGACCATTGTTCAGCACTGAAAAGAAATGAACTGTCAAATCTTGAAAAGACAAGGAGGAACCTTAAACACATATTACTAAGTGGAAGAAGTCCATCTGAAAAGACAACATACTGTATGATTCCAATTATATAATATTCTGAAAAAAGCAATTGTATAGGGAAAATAAAAAGATCACCTGGTGGGTCACCTGGATGACTCAGTCAGTTAAGCCTCTGACTCTTGATTTCAGCTCAGGTCACGATCTTATGGTCATGAGACTGAGCCCTACATTGGTCTTGCACTTGGCATGGAGCCTGCTTAAAAGTCAACTAATCTTCCACAAAGCAGGAAAGAATATCCAATGAAAAAAGGCTCATCAACAAATGGTGTTGGGAAAACTAGATAGGAACATGCAGAAGAATAAAACTGGTCTACTTTCTTACACCATACGCAAAAATAAATTTAAAATGGATTGAAAACCTAAATTTGAGACAGGAAACCATCACAATCCTACAGAAGAACATAGGCAGAAAACTCTTTGAACTCCTCTGGAGCAAATTCTTACTAGATTCATTGATAAAGAAAAGGAAACAAATGCAAACATGAACTATTGGGACTTCATCAAGATAAAAAACTTCTGCACAGTGATGGGAACAATCAACAAAACTGAAAAGCAGCCTACGGATTGGGACAAGATATTTAAAAACGATATATCTGATAATGGGTTAGTATCCATAATCTATAAAGAACTTATCAAACTCAACACCCAGAAAAGAAATAAAGCAGTTAAGAAATGGGCAGAAGGCATGAATAGAAACTTCTAAAGACATCCAGATGGCTAATAGACACATGAAAGATGCTCAATATCACTCATGAACAGGAAAATACAAATAAAAACCACATTGAGATACCACCTCACAACTGTCAGATTGGCTAAAATTAACGACACAAGAAACAACAGGTATTGGCAAGGATGCAGATAAAGAGAAACCCTCTCGCACTCTTGGTTGGAATGCAAAGTGGTGCAGCCACTCTGGAGAACAGTATGTTGGTTCCTCAGAAAACTAAAAATAGAACTACCTTACAATCCAGCAATTGCACTGTTAGCTATTTACCCAAAGTATAAAAAAATACTGATTAAAAGGGGTCCATGCACCCCTTTGCTTATAGCAGCATTATCAAAAATAGACAAACTATGTCGAGAGCTCAAATGTCCATCAACTAAGAATGGTTAAAGATGTGGCATGTGTATCTATATAGATATAGAATAGATATAGATATAGGTATGGATATAGATATAGATATAGAATATTACTCTGCCATCAAAAAGAATGAAATCTTGCCATTCACAATTATGTGGACGGAGCTAGAATGTATTATGCTAAGTAAAATATGTCAACCAGTGGAAGATAAATACCATATGATTTCACTCATATGTGGAATTTAAGAAACAAAATAGTTGAACATTAGTGAAAGAGGATAAAGAGAGAAGAGAGGGAAAAAACATAAGAGATGTTTAATACTAGAGAACAAACTATCAGTTGATAGAAGGATGTGGGTGGGGGATGAGCTAATGGGGGATGGGTACTAAGGAGGGCACTTGTGATGAGCACTGGGTGTTGTATGTGATGAATGACTGAATTCTGCTCCTGACACCAATATCTCATTGTATGCTAACTAAAAGTTAAATATAAGGAAGGAAAAAAAAATAGATTCTCTCCCTCTCCTTCTGGCTCCTTCTTCATGCTCTCTTTCTCTCTCTAAAAAAGGAAAGAAAAGAAAAGAAAAAGAAAACAACCAAAAAGAAAATCAGTGGTTGTCCAGGATTGGTGTGTGTGCGTTTGCGTGTGTGTGTGTGTGTGTGTGTGTGCGTGCGTGTGTGTGAGGAATAGATAGTCAAAGCACAGAGGCTTTTAAGGCATTGAAAATATTCTCTGTAATGATGGATTTGAGGCATTATACATTTTCCCAATACCATAGAATGCACAACATCAAGAGTGGTCTCTAAGGCAAATTGTGGACTTTAGATGATTATTATGTGTCAATGTAGGTCCATCTTTGATTAAAGAATATACCATTCTGGTGAGTGATGTTAGTAATGAGTGATGCTGAGTAAGCGTAAAAGCAGGGGATATATGGGAAATATCTGTATCTTCCTCTCAATTTTGTTATAAACCTAAAACTGCTCTAAAAAATTAAGTCCTTTAAAATGAAAAAGGGATACAGAAAAGTACAAGATTTATTTTACAATTGGTTTTCTAGGAATTAGAAACAAAGAGATTATCCGCTTCTGTCATGATTTAATTTGATATGTTTCCAAAGGCATGCACTTGACCATTCAATTTGAATAAGCATCTAAACTTAGACACCAAGCAAAATATTAGCCATTACTCAAGCAAACATAATGTAGATATAAATTTTATTATCAGCAACCTGCCTCAGAAAATTCTGTCATGTCTTGGTAAGCAGCCAGACAATTTACAATTTTCCCTACGGTTATCAGTACTTCCACTATAATTGCCAGTCTCCGAATATTTCACAGTAATCCAGTAATCAAAATGCAAAATAGAAGCATATCTCAAAAACTGTGACCAAAAATTAGTCTTCTCTAAAACTAGCTACCATTTCTTAATTGAAACATTTTGTTTGAATTGTAAAAAGTGCGATAATCTTCCTAACTAGTTACACTGAAATCTGTATTTGCTTAATATTAATTTATTCAAAACCCCTTGTAACTAATATCACCTATATAGTTACTGGGATATATTAGCATTGATTCCCTATAAATACAGAAATAAAAATGGTATAATTACCTTTCAGTGTATTTACTAAACAGTTAGATACATCTCTAGATTGCCATATTCTTAGTGCTATTGTTATCTTAAGTAGTATGTCTTTATCCTATATTTCTGTTGAGGTTCTCTTTAACTCTACATTCTGGATTTCTGTCATAGTTCTTCTCATGTCATCAAGTCACAGTATAATGTATACTTCTTTGGAGAAGTTTCCAGGGAGGCCACACATTTATCATAGTCAACTAAACTCTAATTTCTCAAGACACTACCAGACACTTCATCAATCTGGGATGTGTTAAATGTAATAATGTGTAAGAGCCACAATGTGCAGTGAAGGTTTCGGTACTCAGCAAAGATCATAACATGCTTTTGTTTTTTGTTTTTTTTTTTTGTTTTGAAATAATATTTTGTTTTATTTATTTATTTTTTGGTTGAAGAAAGTACAATTTTATTTTTTTTTGCAAATCTTTTTCATAAGAGTTTCATTTTTTTTAATGTTTTTTAACAAATAGTTTATTGTCAAATTAGTTTCCACATAACACTCAGTGCTCATCCCCACAAGTGTCCTCCTCCATGCCCATCCCCTCTCCCCCCCACATCCATCAGTCCTCAGTGTTTGTCAGCATTCAAGAGTCTCTCATGGTTTGCCTCNATAACATGATTTTGAAATCTATATCAAACCACTCAGTGCTCCAGTGACCTATTAGACACCATGCCATAATAGATTAGAGTTTTAATTTAGCGATTTGCTTTAATATGCTCTGGAAAGTAGCAAGATTGTGGGAACCATTCTAACAAGACTCTAAGAATGTTTATTGTTGCAACCAATACTGCCATTAAAGTTTCTGCACTTATACTGAGAAATTGATTGGGACACTGCAATAAAAATGCCCTTTTTAGAAAGGATCAGCATGTACATCAATGCACATTTCATTTCTGATCCTTTTTTCCTCTGGTTGTACTAAATATGGCAATAAAATAGAATAAAATTTAAATAATTGGTACCCATATTATTTGTCAAGTGTGATGAACTATAAAGTCACATAAAATAAATTTGGCTAATAAATCACAATCATAGTAACAGATCTAACAGACCTAAGAATTTTCCATATTTAATTATTTAAAGGGATCAGCTCATTTAACACTAAAATGTATTGATCCTTATGCTGAATGATAACACCTATAAGGAAGCACCCAGTAATATTATGAAGATACAAAGTATCTAGAAACACTAGAAAGAATTATGGCTTTTGGGCCTGAATCTTTAAGGAGACAATGAAATCTATTATCGTACAAGCAGTAAAGTAAGATAAGTTGATTCCAGAATATAATAAACCATGAGTGGTAAATTCTGGAAGAATGCAGAGTATGTACCTAATTAATGTAAAAGGTTGATTTTCTGGAAAACAACAATTTATCTTGCAAGAGTGGATGGCTCTTGACTCACCTAAGATTTAAACTCTACAAAATTGTCTAAATAGGATGATTAATTTCCATTACTCTTCCAGATGTCTCAATCCAACAATAGTTCCTTATGAAACTGACTTTTATAAGCCATTTATTCAATCTGAAACCAAGGTTATTCCTGAAGCCACATCCAATCCCAAACTCTTACAGTCAAACGAAACCTTAGAGCTACAATGCACTTGTGGAATTACTTAATATTAAATGGGGTACAAAAGGGAAACCTGGATTACTCAAATACACCAATTACTTGATCAAATTATAACATAGAGCCTATACATCTTGGATCTCAGTTCAGGACATGTTCTGTTTTATTGTCTATTTTATAGCCACTTTTGATGAGAATAGTCACCTAGATGGAGATTCGGGTGTCCAGTGCTTTTTTCCATATGGCATTAACTTTGAATTTGTCCATGCACAAATCACATTTGCCTTTACTAAATTACTTTTTAAAGCATGAGTGAAATAGTGGTTTGAAATGGACATTGACATAGTTCAATAGCTAGCATATTTACCTGAACCACACAATGATGTGAGTGACACTGTAGATTACTTTTCCTCATAAATATTATAAGTGTCTAGGTTCAGAACTATTATAATAGCCTTTATACCGCTAATAAAAATTTTAGAATTGTCCATGTCATTGACAATCCAGTGGTGGGAGTAGAAAACACTATATAGATAGAATACTATAGCATAGATTTTGACTGACTCCATGCAGAACTGATGAGGAAATGTGAAAGTATCAATTACAGATAAATGAAGTACTAAGGACCAAAAGAAGTAAAACTTGAATTTATTTCTTCATTGTATAAGAAATAAGAAATAGACAATATATAGAGAAGGAGGCTCAAATTCAGTGATCCCTGACTACCTGGTTTAAAATTACAACTAGTTTAGGGGCGCCAGGGTGGCTTAGTCGGTTAAGCGTCCGACTTTCGCTTAGGTCATGATCTCACGGTTCGTGGGTTCGAGCCCCGCGTCGGGCTCTGTGCTGACTGCCAGCTCAGAGCCTGGAGCCTGTTTCAGTCTGTGACTCCCTCTCTCTCTGACACTCCCCTGCTCACGCTGTCTCTCTCTCTCTCTCCTAGAAATAAATAAAACAGTAAAAAAAAAATTTAAAATTACAACTAGTTTATAAAACACTGAAACACAAGGACATACGAAATTGAAGTACTTTAAGAAAAAAGAAAACCTAAAACAAATAGTTGAGAATAATCAACTGGTTAAAAATAAAGCATCATATAAAATGGGACATCAACCGCAGCAATTTCTTATTTGACATATCCCCAAAAGCAAGGGAATCAAGAGCAAAATNGTCAGGCAGAGAAGGACAGACACCATATGTTTGCACATATACGAGGATTAGGAGAAACTTAACGGAGGACCATAGGGGGGAAGAAGGGGAAAAATAGTGGGGGAGAGGGAGGGAGGAAAACCACGAGAGACTCTTGAATGCTGAGAACAAACCAAGGGCTGATGGGAGTGGGGGGGAGGGNAATAAACTATTAAAAATACTTAATAAATAAATAAATAAATAAAATGTGAACATTAATTACCAACTTAAATAAAAGAAAACAAGGGTTATTGAGTATTCATGAGACACTGCACCTGTTTCTGTGACTGGGATGCAATAAGAAAACAAAGATGACATAGGGATTGAGCTTGTCCACATTGTAGCAATGTAAAGAGCATTCTTATTGAAAATGAAAATCTGAGGAGAAACCAGAACATAAATATAGAGTTAGTCAAGGCATGCCTAGAATGAGATAAAGTTGGAAAAGTGAGTGAGTTCATTCAAGGCAAGAGGTCTGTAAAGAAAATAAAAAAGGTTTTCAAAAATACACCAGATATTCTAAAGAGAAAGTAGGCCAATGAGTATTTTAAAAAGAAAATAAAACCTCCAAACAGATAAATCTACCTTTCGTAAATTGCCTGTATCAAAC
>NW_027529687.1:109557-110059 GCF_008692635.1 Crocuta crocuta
GTGTATATACTGACATTTTTTTAATATAAAGAAAGACAAGATATCTTTTTCCAAAAAAAAGGCCAAAATTTAACCAATAAACTTAAATGAAAAGTTATAAGCAATTTTAGGAAGCACTTAAAGCAATTAAGGACTAGATCAACACCAAATGGAAATCACAAAAACAATAAAAATAGTATCATTTAGAAGTATTGGAATGGTTAAGAATTCAGGCAGGTAATTACTAAATAATATTCAATCCATTAAAATATTAGAACAGAAAACTAAATACTCAGATTAAGCCCATGATAATGGACAGAATTAGCCTCCGGGTNTGTGTGTTTTTTTTTTCTTTTTTTTTCTCTTTTTTTTTTTTACAAATAGTTTATTGTCAAGCTGGTTTCCTAACCCTAACCCAGGGCTCATCCCCAGAAGTGCCCTCCTCCATTCCCGTCTCCCCCGCCTCGCCCCCCACACTTATCAGTCCTCAGTTTCTTCTCAGCATTCAAGAGTCTCTCATGGT
>NW_027529688.1:0-2126 GCF_008692635.1 Crocuta crocuta
TTATGTGGAAACTAATTTGACAATAAACTATTAAAAAAAAATCATTCATCATGATCAAGTAGACTTATTTCTAGTTTGCAAGAGTGATTTAATATTCACATATCAATCAATGTAATACATCACATTAATAAAAGGAAGGAGAAGAAAGATATGATCATTTCAAGATGCAGAAAAAAGCATTTGACACAGTACAACATCCTTTCATGTTAAGAACCTTGAACAAAGTAGGTTTAGGGGGAAAATACCTCTACATAATAAATATTGTATATGAATAAAACAGTTAATAGCATTTTCAATGGGAAAAACTGATAACTTTTCCTCTTAGGTCAGGAACGAGACAGGGATGTCCAATCTCACCATTTCTCTGTAACATAGTACACGAAGTCCTACCTACAGCAATCAGACAAGAAAAAGAAATAGAAGGCATTCAAATTGACAAAGAAGAGATATTTTCACTATTTTCAGACATGATTAATGAAAACCTGAAAGTTCCCACACAGAAAAATCCTGCTAGACTTGATAAATTCAGTAAAGTCATGGAAAACAAAATTGAAGGAAAGATAGTTGTTTCATTTCTATACATCAGTAATGAAATATCAGAGAGAGAAATTAGAAAGAGAAATTAAGGAATCAATCCCTTTTAAATTTGAATCAAATACAATAACATACCTAGAGATAAACCTCACCTAGGAGATAAAAGAACTATACTCTGAAAACTATAAAACACTGATAAAAGACATTGCCCAAATTAAGCAAAGAGACCCTTCACAAACAGCTGGACAGAAGGATAAAGAAGCAGAGACTCAAAAGCAGAGCACACAGAACACACATATAAGAAACACCCTTAAGTGCCAGTGCCAGTGTCAGTACAGAGCACTACAGGAATTTTTCTTAATAATGCTATTATCACTAATATCAAGAGAAGTAGCTGACTTTAATTACACACAAAAATAGTCACAGAAAATCAGAAAAAAACTAGGACAGAAAAATATCACCCAAATGACTGTATAGGATGAAAATACCGCAAGAGACCAAAATGAATTGGATATAAGTAACACACTTGATAGAGAATTTAAAGTAATGAAGGGAGGGAAGTTAAGATGGCAAAGGAGTAGGGAGACCCTAAGCTTCTCTCATTACTCCAACACACCTAGATAATCATCAAAACATTCTGAAATCAATGGGAGGTCTGAGAGAGCAAACACTGCAAGTCTACAGGTATAAAAATGACCACTTTCTTGAAATTAGGAGATGTGGAGAGTTGACTTGAGGGAGACAGAGCTGTGGGTAGGGGAGCAGGGAAGGAACCTGCTTACAGAAGCTACTTTGAAGTATAAGCAGCAGAGCACAATATCTGAACTTACAGAAATGTGCTAGAGTGGGGGATGTCTTTGGCTGAAAGGTGCTTAGGTGGCGAAGCAGAGTGGAATTCCAAGAGTAACAGCATAGTCCAAAAATTCCCTGGATCACAAGAAGGACGGTGGTGTCAACGTGCTGCACTGTTTCCAGGTATAGGAGTGGGGACTCAACTGAGGAATGCTGGCTTTCTGCTCTGTTTTCACATAAATTCTGAACTGCTGCACGGTCCTGTGACCACTTTCCTCATACAGGCTAGCAAAAGCCTGGCAAGACCCTCCTCCAGAGGAACAGAGCTGTTCAGTGCTTAGGGAGACTCTAAATTTTGAGTTTTGAAACTCAGTCACATGCCTGAGATTAAAAAAAAAATGCTCAGGCACAGGCAGGATGAATTCAGGGTTCTGACAGAAACTGGGGACACAAGAAGGGTGATTGCTTGTTCTTCTGTGAGGGTTCCCTGAAGAGTGTGGGGCACGATCTCTCAGCTCTGGGGCTAAAGAGCATGCTGCCTCCATATTCATCCTGTCCATCAGCACGGAAAGCATTCAGGGAACAAATTAGCTCCACCTAGTGGAATCAAGAACTACTTACACCAAGACCTATCCCCTGTCCCCAGGAGGCTCATTTCCAGGGAAACAAGTCAGCCTGAGAATCAGCACAGCAGTAGCAGGCCCCTCTAAAAATATATGAGTACAAGCTACCAAGTGTAGTAGTTTGTACTACTCACACCAAGTGTACTGATGAAAGTTCAGCTCTAGGGAATAAGCCCT
>NW_027529688.1:2187-2367 GCF_008692635.1 Crocuta crocuta
TTTACTTTTATTCTTTATTTTTTATTATTTTTAATTTATTTTCTCATTTGTAAAATAATCATTTATATATTTATATATTTCATTATATATAATACATATATTATATATATATCAAAATGTTTTTGGTTTATTTTATTTTACTTTTATCTTTGGAAATAATAGATTTTAACAAACAGACCA
>NW_027529688.1:2396-9047 GCF_008692635.1 Crocuta crocuta
CCCAGGATCTAGTTTTTGTTTTTTGTTTTTTTTTGTTTTGTTTTAATTTTTGGGTTTTATTTTTGTTTTCTTTTTTTTTTTTTCTTCTTTTCTTTTCTGGACAAAATGACAAGACAAAGAAATTCACCCCAAAAGAAATATGAGGAAATGAAACTCATGAACAGGGATATAATCACTACAAATATAAGTAGAATATATGTACTAGATTAAAAAAACTATTATAAAGATACTAACCGGTCTTAGAAGAAAGCGTAGAAGATATCATATAATCCCTTTTTGCAAATATAAAAGAACTAAAATCTAGTCAGGCCAAAATGAAAAATTCTATAGCTGAGATCCAAACCCAAATTGATGCCATGACAGTGAGGATGGATGAGGCAGAAGAGTGAAATAGTGATATAGAAGGTAAAATAATGAATATGAAAAGAATAGGGAAAGAAAGATCATGGATCACACAGGTACGCTTAGGGAACACAGCAACTTATTAAAAAATAACATTCATATCATACGAGTCCCAGAAGATAGAGAAAAAGGGGCAATAAGTTTGTTCAAATAGATTATATCTGAAAATTTCCCTAATCTGGGGAAAAAATCCAGGAAGCACAGAGAACTCCCATTAAATTCAACAAAAGCCAACCATTGCCAAGGAATATAATAGTTAAATTAAAACAATATATAGACAAGGAAAGAATTATGAGAGCAGGAAAGGAAAAATATCCTTAAACTACAAGGGAACACATAAAAGGTTCACAGCAGATTTGTTCACAGAAACTTATCAAGCCAGAAATGAGTGTCAGGGTATATTGAATGTGCAGATGGAAAAAAAAATGCAGCCAAGAATTCTTTATCCAGCAAGGCTGTCATTCACAATAGAATGAGAGATAAAGAATTTCCCAGAATGGGGCGCCTGGGTGGCTTAGTGGGTTAAGCGTCCGGCTTTCGCTTAGGTCATGATTTCGCGGTTCGTGGGTTCGAACCCCGCATCGGGATCTGTGCTGACTGCCAGCTCAGAGCCTGGAGCCTATTTCAGAATCTGTGTCTCCCTCTCTCTCTAACCCTCCCCTGTTCACGCTGTCTCTCTCTCTCTCCTAGAAATAAATTTAAAAAAAAAAAGAATTTCCCAGACAAACAAAAACTTAAGGAGTTTGTGACCACTAAACCAGGCCTGAAAGAAATATTAAATGGGATCCATAAGCCAAAGACTGTGTAACAAGTGATAAAGAAGGACATTATATCATAATTAAGGGGTCTATCCATCAAGAAGATATAAACTTGGGGGTGACTGGGTGACTCAGTGGGTTGAGCATCCAACTTTGGCTTAGGTTTTGATCTCACAGTTCATGGGTTTGAGCCCCATGTCAAGTTCTGTGCTGACAGCTTGGAGCCTGGAGCCTGCTCTAGATTCTATGTCTCTCTCTCTCTTTGTCTCTGTCCTGCTTGCCTTCTGTATCTCTCTCTCAAAAATGAATAAAACATTATTGTTTTTAAAAAAAGAAGATATAATAATTGTTAATAATTATGCCCCCAACGTGTGCACGCAAATATATAAAACAGTTACTAACAAACATAAAGAATCTCATTGATATTAATACAATAATAGTAGGGGACTTTAACATCCCATTTACAACAATGGACATCACTTAAGTAGAAAATCAACAAGGAAACAATGGCTGTGAATGACACACTGGACCAAGGAACTTAACAGATATTTTCAGAACATTTCATCCTAAAGCAACAAAATCCACCTTCTTTTTGAGTGCACATGGAACATTCTCCAGAATAGATCACATACTGGGTCACAAATCAGCCTTCAACAGNTTTCTAACGTGAGTGCGAACTGGGGAAGATAAAATCGGTCCTGGATCGGAGACTGGAGGGACAGGGCGATCCCCCTCTGGGGGGAGTGAGAGGGGAAAAAGAGAGAGAGTCCGAAACAGAAAAACCTCCACTCGGGGGAAAAACCTCCACTTGGGGCATAGAAAGACCTTGTGCACAAAATACCTGCGCACCAGGTCCCCGCGTTCCAACTTGCCCTGGAGGGGCTGCGCTCACGGACTGCTTCTTTGTGCTGGCTCCTGGCTGGCTGGACTTCGAGAGAAGCTGCGCGCCTGCCGCCATTGCCTGCCTGGTGGGCTTGGACCCCTGGAGGAGCCGCGCACAGGCACCGGACGTCCTCGCTCCTGGCTGGCTAGAAATCTAGAGGGAAGGCAAAGAGCTAAAAACTGGAAGATTTGCCCACGAGATCATGTTTTGGGTGAAGAGACACAGAGGGACCTGGTTTTCCTCACTCCAGCAGGCTCAGCACGCCCTGCAGGCAAAGCCTCCCGCCCAACCCAGGCTCCCCAGCCTGACGGGGAGGAGAAGGGAGCAGCGGCTTCTGGCTCCACCCCCAGAGGTAGGCAGGAGGGTTGGAATTGCCCTGAGGGGGTTGCCAGGGGATTCCCTGCGGCAATTTCAGCGGGGCGCTTGGATTAGGATTTGGAGGCTGGGACTGGCCTGGGTTGAAGAGCACATCAAACTTTGGCTGCGCCCCTGACCCTAGGAGTGTACACGCCAAAAAGAGAGAGGTGGAGCGCTTGGTTCAAGAAGGGGCTGGAGCACCACCACTCTCCTCCCTACAGCTGCCAAGGCTGATTCATTCATTCATTCCCACCTGATTCATTGGATCACACCACGCCCATCCCTGCTTGTGAGCTGCCCTCCTCCCTTTTTTTTTTCTTTTCTTTCCGTTTTTTTTTTTTCTTTTTTCCCCAGAACACTAACCTGATTAACTCTGGTCACAGGCTTGCTTAAACAATCACATTTAGTCCATTCTGTAGATGTAAATTCTACACCTCCCGACCTTTTCATCTCTTGCTCTCAGGAGTAATTAGACTATATAGTTTCTCTGGATAACACCAACATCCTTCTCTTACCTAACCAACCACACTCCACCCTTTAACTCTTTGAAAAAAGTTTGTTATCCCTTCTGCGTGTTCATTCTATTTCCAATTTTGCCTCATCCCCACCCTGTCTTCTCTCTCTGTCTCTATGCTCTCCAACCAGCTCTGCATAAACACAGCTATTTAATTGTAGCTGGGAAATATGGTTATATGCTATAAACCGTTCTTTGTACATTGGTATTCTTCTTTTTGTCTTTTATTTTCTTCCTTTTCACCTTTTTATGTATTTTTTTTATTTTCTATTATTCACCCTCCCTCCTCTGTCTTTTAATTATTTCACTTTCCTTCTCAGTTTGCATGTTAGTCGGATTTGTCTGTGCGTTTGTGGGCCCCTGCTCCCTGGGTGTTTGTCAGTCTGTTTTCCTCTCCAGGGCTACCTCAAGAAACAAGCCAAAGTACACATGGTGGACAGGCCCAAATATCACTACAAGTAAGAAAACAAAATAACCAAGGTCTCAACAAGAGAGACAAAGAGATACCTTTCAAACAACACTCTCTGAAAGGATAGGCCCCGGACAGTCAAAGAGTCTTCTTGGATACAGCAGCGCTCACAGGTGCAGAGAGCATAACAGGTCTTTAAAACTAACAAAAGCCAAAAAGCTAACTAAAATGATGAAAAGAAAAACTCCCCTCCAAAGAAATTCAAAGAAGAATTGACAGCTAATGAATTACTTAAAACAGATATAAGCAGCATAAATGAACAAGATTTTAGAACAATAATCATAAAAGCTGGGCTAGAAAAAAAAAACTAGGGGACATCAAAGAAACTATGGCTACGGACAAAATGGAGAATATAAATAGGCATGAAAAATTTTAAAAAGCGATAAATGAGATACATAATAAATTAGAAACCTCCAATGCACAGATTGAAGAGGAAGAAAGGAGAATAAGTGATTTAGAAGACACCATTATAGAAAAACAAGAGGCTGACAAAAAAAGAGACAAACTGATCCAGTACATGAAAGAAGAGTTCGAGAGCTCAGTGACACGGTCAAAACCAACAATATCCATAAAATAGGAATCCCAGAAGAGGAAGAGAGGGGGAAAGGTGCTGAAGGAGTCCTGGAACAAATTGTAGCAGAGAACTTCTCCAACCTGGGGAAAGAAGTAAACGTTGATATAGAAGAGGCTCAGAAGACTCCCCTCAGAAGTAATTCGAATCGACCTTCTGCAAGGCATATCATAGTAAAAATTGGAAAATATAAGGACAAGGAGAAAATTTTGAAAGCAGCTATGGAGAAAAGGGCACTAACATACAAAGGAAAACCTATCAGAGTGGTGACAGACCTATCTACTGAAACTTGGCAGGCCAGAAAGGCATGGCAGGAGATCTTCAATGTGATGAACAGAAAAAATATGCAGCCAAGAATCCTCTATCCAGCAGGCCTGTCCTGCAAAATAGNAGGCACACGTACCCCAATGATCATAGCAGCACTATCAACAAGAGCCAAAACATGGAAAGAGCCTAAGTGTCCATCAACGGACAAATGGATCCAGAAGATGTGGTTTATCTATACAATGGAATACTACATGGCAATGAGAAAGAATGAAATCTGGCCTTCTGTAGCAACATGGATGGACCCTGAGGGTGTTATGCTGAGCGAAATAAGTCAGGCAGAGAAGGACAAATATCATATGTTTGTACGTATAGGAGGATTAGGAGGACATTAACGGAGGACCATGGGGGAGAAGAAGGGGAGAAATGGTGGGGGAAATGGAGAGAGGGAAACCATGAGAGACTCTTGAACGCTGACAAAAACTGAGGACTGATGGATGTGGGTGGGGAGGATGGGGATGGGCACGGAGGGGGGCACTTGTAGGGATGAGTACTGGGTGTTATCTGGAAACCAACTTGACAATAAACTATTTGTAAATAAGTAAATAAATAAATACATAAAGGGGAGGATAGTAGAAACAATGTCCTCCTCCTTTAAGTACATTTTGTTAAAAAGGGTCTTAATTTCTTTAGGCCTTGTTTTCACCTGTATTAGGCCATATTAAATATTTTAACTATTTAAAAAAACAGAAATATAGAAAAAAATGGAAGTAAATAAAACATGACTGTGGGGAATCAGCTTAGGAATTCCCTGAGCCTGCCCTGATGGGTTAATAAGGCATAAAGAATTAGAAAGCATACATTGCTCATAAGTTTGGGTAAACAAGATTAGGTAAATAAGTATAGAGAAGGCAGGGTAGAAACCATAGTACAGAGAGGGCGGGGCAAAGGTCCCAATATAGAACTAAAATACATGAAATAACAATTTAGGTATTGAGGGTGATAGTGTCCCCCAACTTACTACTATAGCAGAAAGCTGCTTTCACAGGAAGAAAGGAGGAAATTAGGTCAACAGGTAAATAGGGCTATAGACTGCTGCAGGGTGAAGTTACCCAGAGGGGAGATTAACAAAACAAAGGTGCCTTGTTAACCCTGAAATAACTGTCTTTCTTGTCCCCTAGACCAGTTTTAGGTAAACAGAGGTGGTGCCTTATGTCTGCTGCAAATAATCTCCCACCCTGAGGCCCAGAGCCAGGATTTTCCTTTGTATTAACCCAAACCCTTAACCCTGCAAATCTTCAAGAACCCTTTTCCCTCAAGTCCATGAGTTAAGGTTCAAAGTTTCATTGTCTCTTTGTACACGTCCATCACCATATTTGTAAGCATTCTTATCCTAATAAAAATGAAGCAAGGACCCTTAATCCGGTTATTGTCTTTTCCTGGAAATTAACGATCTTTCGTTTTTTAATCCTGTGTCCGCTTTATTGCTAGACAAGAAAGAACTTTAGACTTAGAGTCTACAACACATGACAGTACAAAACATTTGCACACAACAAAGACAGTCTTAAGGAGGTAGTATATTTCAATTCTGGACTGTCTTCATAAGCAAGATAGGTCCAAAATACATAATCTAACTTTACACCTAAAGGAGCTAGAAAAAAAGCAGCAAATAAAGCTTAAAGCCAGCAGAAGAAAGGAAATAATAATTAAAACAGAAATAAATGATATAGAAACAAAACAAGAAAACAAAAAAACAAACAAACAAAAACCCAATAGAAAAGATCAATTAAACTAAGAGCTGATGCTTTGAAAGAATAATAAAAATTGATAACCCCCTCATCAGACTCATCAAAAAGAAAAAAAGAAAGTACCCATGTAGATAAAATCATCAATGAAAGAGGAGACCAAAAGCCATACCACAAAATACAAACAATTCTAAGAGAACATTATGGAAAATTATATGCCAACAAACTGGGAAACTTGGAAGAATTGAACAAATTACTAGAAACTCACAATTTACCAAAACCAAAACAGGAAGATATATAAAATTTGAACATACACATAACTATGAAAGAAATTGATTCAGTAATCAAAAATCTCCCGAAAAACAAGAGTCCTGAACCATATGGCTTCCCAGGGGAATTCTACCATACATTTAAAAAAGAGCTAATATGGGGCACCTGGGTGGCTCAGTCAGTTAAAGCGTCCAACTTCGGCTCGGATCATGATCTCACGGTTCGTGGGTTTGAGCTCCGCATGGGGCTCTGTGCTTACAACTAGCTCAGAGCCTGGAGCCTGCTTCAGATTCTGTGTCTCCCTCTCTCTCTGACCCTCCCCTGCTCACGCTGTCTCTATCTATCTTTCAAAAATAAATAAAACATTAAAAAATATTAAATAAAAAAATAAAGAAGAGCTAATATCTATTCTTCTCAA
>NW_027529688.1:9125-9717 GCF_008692635.1 Crocuta crocuta
TCAAGGTGTCCAAGAAATATAAATGGAAGGAAAAGTTCCAAATTAGGAAGTTAGAAT
This sequence comes from Crocuta crocuta, assembly GCF_008692635.1. NCBI lineage: Eukaryota > Metazoa > Chordata > Mammalia > Carnivora > Hyaenidae > Crocuta > Crocuta crocuta. The sequence goes on from NW_027529688.1 coordinate 9,183, forward strand.
TGCCTCGTTTTTCAAACCAGACAAAGACCACACTAAAAACGAAAATTACATGCAAATATCCATGATGAACATGTATGCAGAAATTCTTGGTGGAATACTAGCAAATCAATTCAACAATACATTAAAAGAATTATTCACCATGATCAACTGGGATTTATTCCTGGGCTGCAGACTGGTTCAATATTCATGAATTGATCAAGGTGATACATTACATTAATCAGAGAAAAGTTAAGCAACATGATTCTGTCAATAGACGGAGAAAAAGCATTTGACAAAATATAGCATCCATTCTTGATAAAAACACTCAACGGAGTAGGGATGGATGGATGAAATATACCTCAATAACAGAGAGACCATATATGCGGGAATAGCAGCTAATGTCCTTGATTAGGAAAAAAAAAATGATTGTCTTTCTCCTATGGTCAGGAACAGGCCACGGGTGTCAACTCTCACCATTATTATTTAATATAGTACTGGAAGTCTTAGCCTCAGTGATCAGAAAACAAAAAGAAATAGAAAATATTCAAAGTGGAAA
>NW_027529688.1:9936-11692 GCF_008692635.1 Crocuta crocuta
CTGAAGGAAACCCAAGAGACTCCACCAAAAAATTGCTAGGATAAATACATGATTTCAGCAGAGTTACAGGATATAATATCAACACGTAGAAAAAAATTACATTTCTATAAGCCAATAATGAAGCAGCAAGAAAAGAAGTCAAGAAATTGATCCCATATGCAATTTCAGGAAACACAATAAGATACCTAGGAGTAAAACCTACTAAAGAGGTAAAAGATGTGTACTCTGAAAACTGTAGAACATTCGTGAAAAATTTGAGAAGACACAGAGAAATGGAAAAGCATTCCATGCTCATGGATTTTAAAACCAAACATTGTAAAGCTGTGTATTATACCCAAAGCAATCTGCACTTTTAATTCAATCCCTAACAAAATACTATCAGTATTTGTTACAGCGCTAGAACAAAGACTCCTAAAATTTGTGTGTAACCAAAAAGATCTCGAATAGCTAAAGCAATTCTGAAAATACAACTGGAGGCATTAGGATTCTAGATTTCAGGCTACATTACAAAGCTGTAGTCATCATTACAGTATGGTACTGAAATAAAATCAGACACATAGATAAATGGAACAGAATAGAAAACCCAGAAATGGGCCCACAAATATATGGTTTAACTAATCTTTGAGAAAGAAGGAAAGAATTTCCAGTGGATCAATTTGTTGACAGTCTCTTCAACAGATGGTGTTTGGAAACTGGACATTGATATCCAGAAGAATAAAACTGGACTACTTTCTTATTATACATAAAAATAAATTCAAAATGTATGAGAGACCCAAAGGTCAGACAAGAAACTATCAAAATCCTGGAGGAGAACACAAGTAGCAACTCTTTGACCTCAGCCGCACAATTTATTACTAAACATGTCAATGAAGGCAAGGAAAACAAAAGCAAAAATGAAATATTGGGACTTCATCAAGATTAAAAAAACAACAACAAACTTCTGCACAGCTAAGTAAATCATCAAGAAAATTAAAAGGTGCTTATGGAGCAAGAGCAAATATTTGCAAACTACATATATGATAAAAGGTGAGTATCTAAAATCTATAAAGTGCTTATCAAACTCAACTTCCAAAAAACAAATACCTCTGTTAAGAAATGGGCAGAAGCTGCTTTTGATTCTGTGTCTCCCTCTCTCTGTCCCTCCCCTGCTTGTGCTCTGTCTCTCTTTCTCTCAAAAANAAGGTGCTCCAAATCATTTATCATTTGGGAAATACAAATCAAACCCATAATGAGGACCACCTGTGTGGTTCAGTCAGTTAAGCACCCAACTTTGGCTCAGATCATGATCTCACGGTTTGTGGGTTCGGGTCCCGTGTCCGGCTCTGTGCTGACAGCTAGCTCGGAGCCTGGAGCCTGCTTCGGGATTCTGTATCTCCCTCTCTCCACCCCTCCCCTGCTCGCTCGCTCTCTCTCTCTCTCAGAAATAAATAAAACATTAAAAAAATTAACAAAACCATAATGAGATACCACCCCACACCTGTCAGAATGGCTAAAAATAACAACACAAGAAACAGGTGTTGGTGAGGATACTGAAAATTGGGAACCTTCTTTCACTGTTGGTGGGAATGCAAACTGATGCATCCACTATGGAGACACTATGGAGTGCCTCAAAATACTAAAAGTAGAACTACCTTACAATCCAGCAGTTGCACTAATAAGTATTTACCCAAAGAATACAAAAATACAGATGAAGTGTACATGCACCCCAATTTTTATAGCAACATTGTTAACAATAAATGAACTATACAAAAGGCCA
>NW_027529688.1:12009-13008 GCF_008692635.1 Crocuta crocuta
AGAGGGAGGCAGAGAATCTGAAAGAGGCGCCAGGCTCTGAGCTAGCTGTCAGCACAGAGCAAACCACAGTAGACTTTTAATGGTAGAGAACAAACAGGGTTGATGGAGGGAGGGGTGTGGGAAATGGGCTAGGTGGGTGATGGGTATTAAGGAGAGCACTTGTCATGAATAATGGGTGTTGTGTGTAAGTGAATCTCAGAATTCTACTCCTGAAACCAATATTGCAATGTATGTTAACTAACTAAATTTTACATTTAAAGAAAGGAAGTTTTACCCCTTCCTTTCTAATGTGTATGCCTTTTGTTTCTTTTTCTTGCCTTATTGTACTAGAACAATAAAGTTTACAGATAACCTTTATAGAAGCTGTGAGGATGGAGGTACTTTCCTTTTTTCCTGTACCAGAGGGAGATCATTCAGCTTTTTCCCATTGGGTAAGATGTTGGTTGAGGGTTTTATGTAGATGACCTTTACTACATTGAAGAAGGTTCCTTCTGTTTCTCTTTGGTCAATGTCCTTACCATAACCAGTGTTAAATTTTGTTAAATTATTTTCATACACCAACTGTGATGCTCCTATGATTTTGCTCCTTTATACTGTTAATGTGAATTATATTGATATTTGAATGTTGAATCAACCCTACACTCCTAGAATTAAATTCCACTTGATCCTTTTTATGTTTTCTATTGGATTTGATTGGTTAATATTTTGTTGAGTATTTTGGTATTTATGCTAATGAGGGATTTTAGTCTGCTATTTTAGTTATATGTCCTTGTTTGATTTTGGTATCACTGTTTTGTTGCTTTCTAAATGAATAAAGAAGAGTTCACTCTTCCTCTGTTTTCTGAAAGAAGTTTTGTAGAACTTATTTTATTTTCTCCTTAAATATTTGTTAGATATCATCAGTGAAGCCAACAAGGCCTGGAATTGTCTTCGTGGAAATATTTTAAAATATAAATTCAATTTCCTTAAATTTATTTAATAAATATAGATAATCTACAA
>NW_027529688.1:14999-16317 GCF_008692635.1 Crocuta crocuta
TGTGTGTGTGTGTGTGTGTGTGTACATATATGATGGATTGTTACTCAGCCATCTAAAACAATGAAATTTTGCCATTTGCAATAACGTGGATGGAGCTAGAATGTATTATGCTAAGTGAAATAAGTCAATCTGAGAAACACAAATAGCATATGATTTCACTCATATGCGGAACTTACAAAACAAAGCAGATAAGTATATAGGAAGGGTGAGAAAATGAGGAGAAACAAACCACAGGAGACTTTTTTAAAAAAATATTTTATTTTATTTCTTATTTTTGAGACAGAGATAGAGACAGCATGAGCAGGGGAGGATCAGAGAGAGAGGGAGGCATAGAATCTGAAACAGGCTCCAGGCTCTGAGCTAGCTGTCAGCACAGAGCAAACCACAGTAGACTTTTAATGGTAGAGAACAAACAGGGTTGATGGAGGGAGGGGTGTGGGAAATGGGCTAGGTGGGTGATGGGTATTAAGGAGAGCACTTGTCATGAATAATGGGTGTTGTGTGTAAGTGAATCTCAGAATTCTACTCCTGAAACCAATATTGCAATGTATGTTAACTAACTAAATTTTACATTTAAAGAAAGGAAGTTTTACCCCTTCCTTTCTAATGTGTATGCCTTTTGTTTCTTTTTCTTGCCTTATTGTACTAGAACAATAAAGTTTACAGATAACCTTTATAGAAGCTGTGAGGATGGAGGTACTTTCCTTTTTTCCTGTACCAGAGGGAGATCATTCAGCTTTTTCCCATTGGGTAAGATGTTGGTTGAGGGTTTTATGTAGATGACCTTTACTACATTGAAGAAGGTTCCTTCTGTTTCTCTTTGGTCAATGTCCTTACCATAACCAGTGTTAAATTTTGTTAAATTATTTTCATACACCAACTGTGATGCTCCTATGATTTTGCTCCTTTATACTGTTAATGTGAATTATATTGATATTTGAATGTTGAATCAACCCTACACTCCTAGAATTAAATTCCACTTGATCCTTTTTATGTTTTCTATTGGATTTGATTGGTTAATATTTTGTTGAGTATTTTGGTATTTATGCTAATGAGGGATTTTAGTCTGCTATTTTAGTTATATGTCCTTGTTTGATTTTGGTATCACTGTTTTGTTGCTTTCTAAATGAATAAAGAAGAGTTCACTCTTCCTCTGTTTTCTGAAAGAAGTTTTGTAGAACTTATTTTATTTTCTCCTTAAATATTTGTTAGATATCATCAGTGAAGCCAACAAGGCCTGGAATTGTCTTCGTGGAAATATTTTAAAATATAAATTCAATTTCCTTAAATTTATTTAATAAATATAGATAATCTACAA
>NW_027529688.1:16642-24947 GCF_008692635.1 Crocuta crocuta
CAAATAATAAAGTAATTTTACCATTACTTTATCATCATAATGATACACAGTGGACTGGAGAAAAAACTGGAGAACATCACTTCTCTCTTAACACAGCTTTCTTAAAATAGAGATAAAAAAAGAACCAGTCAGTTTACATTCCCACCAACAGTGTAGGAGGGTGCCCGTTTCTCCACATCCTCGCCAGCATCTAGAGTTCTCTGATTTGCTCATTTTAGCCACTCTGACTGGCGTGAGGTGGTATCTCAGTGTGGTTTTGATTTGTATTTCCCTGATGAGGAGGGATGCTGAACATCGTTTCATGTGTCTGTTGGCCATCTGGATGTCCTCTTTGGAGGAGGACACTTGTGGGGATGAGCACTGAGTGTTATGTGGAAACTAATTTGACAATAAACTATTAAAAAAAAAAAAAGAACCAGTCAGATATTAAGAACAGAATAAATGAAACTAAAAATACACTTGATAAAATAAATAGCAGTCTGTATAAAGAAGAGAAATGCATTAATGACCTAGAAGGCAGAATAATGGAAAGGGTACAAGCTGAGCAAAAGAAAGGAGCGAAAATTATGAAAATTGAGGATAGTCTTAGAATGAGTCCCTAAAGTGTAATAACATTTGCATTATAGGAATCTCAGAAGATGAAGAGAAAAGAAAAGTGGGCAGAAAAATTATCTGAAGAAATAATAGCTGAGAACTTCCATAATCTGGGGAAGGAAACAGACCTCGAATTACAGGAGCACAGAAAACCCCAACAAATTCAACCCAAAAAAGTCCATACGAAGACACATAGTAATTAAAATGGCAAAAATCGTGATAATATTTTCTTAAAGCAGCAAAAGAAGACAGTTACATACATGTAAAAATCCCATAAAGCTAATAGCTGTTTTTTCAGTAGAAATTTTGTAGGCTAGAATGTAATGACATTCAAAGTGATGAAGATAAAAAGTATGTAGCCAAGAATACTCTGTCCAGCAATGCTATCATTCAGAATAGAAGGAGAGATAAAGTGTTTCTTAGACAGGGGCACCTTAGTGCCTATGTCAGTTGAGCACTCAACTCTTGATTTTGGCTCAGGTCATGATCTTAGGGTCATGGGATGGAGCCCAGCGTAAATATCTGTGCTGAGCGTGGAGCCTTCTGAATATTCTCTCTCTGTCTCTCTCTGTCTCTCTCTCCCTATGTCCCTCTCCCCCTCAAATAAAATAAAATAAAATAAAATAAAATANGAGCCCGATGCGGGGCCCGAACCCACGAACTGCGAGATCATGACCTAAGCGAAAGTCGGACGCCCAACCGACTAAGCCACCCAGGCGCCCCGACTTACAAGGAATTTTAAAGGGGACTCTGAGTGGAAAGGAAGACTGTAGGTGAGAGTATGAAAAGTAAAACAAAACAAAAGAAAAGCAGAAGCTGCAAAAATTAAAACATCCTTAAAACTCAGTCAAGGGATTCATAAAAGGATGTAAAATATTATACCATATACCTAAAATGTTGGTGGAAGAGGAGTAAAGAACGTGTTTAAACTAAGCAAGCATCAACTTAACATAGATTGCTATATGCAGAAGATACTATATACAAACCAAATGGTAATAACAAATCAAATACCAGCAAAAGATATGTAAAAAATATAAAGAGAAAGGAATCCAAGTATATCACTATAGAAAGCCAGTAAATCATGAGAGAGAGGAAGAGAAAAAAGATCATAGAGTATCTATCACAATATAGTAACAAAAAGGAAATAAGTACATACCTATCAATAATTACTTTGTATGTAAATGGACGAAACACTCCAATAGGATGACAGAGTGGAAAAAAAAAAGACACATACATAAGCTGATTACAAGAAACTCACTTCAGACTAAAAGATACCTGCAGACTGAAAGTGAGGGGACAGAGAAATATTTATCATACAATTGGATGCCAAAAGAAATCTGGAGTAGCAATACTAATATCAGACAATATAGACTTTAAATGCTTTTTTATTTATTTTTGAGAGAGAGAGAGAGAATGAGTGGAGGAGGGGCAGAAAGAGAGGGAGAGAGATACAATTCGTAGCAGGCTCCACACTGTCAGCACAGAGCTTGACACAGAGCTCAAACTCACAAACCATGAGGTTATGGCCTGAGCCAAAAACAAGAGTCAGATGCTTAACCGACTGAGCCACCCAGTCACCCCAACAAAATAGACTTTAAAACAAAGGCTGTAACAAAAAACAAGAAGTACACTATGTAACAAAAAACAAGTAACACTATGTAATTATTTAACAGTAAGGGGGGGGCAATCCACCAATAGGATAAAACAAATGTAAATATATATGCAACCAACGTGGAAGCATCCAAATATATGAGTTAGGAACAAACAAAAGAAACAATCAATAATAAATAAATAGAAATAGGGAGCGTTAATGCTTCACTTATATCGATGGACAGATCCTCCAAACAGAAAATAAAAAAATAAAGACTGGCTTTGACAGGGCTCCTGGATGGCTTAGTCGGTTAAATGTCTATATTTGGCTCAGGTTATGATCTTGTGGTTTGAGATTTCAAGATCCATATCAGGCTCAGTGGTGTCAGCACAGAGCCCACTTGGCACCCTCTGTCTCCCTCTCTCTTTGCCCCTGCCCTGCTCACACTCTTTATCTCTCAAAAATAAACACACATAAAAAAGAAACAGTGGCTTTAAATGACACACTGAGCTAGATTATATTCAGATCATTTCATCTTAAAACATAAGAATACAATACACATTATTTTCATGTCCACATGAAGCATTCTCCAGAATAGATCATATATTAGGCCACAAAAAAGTCTCAATATATATTAAAAAAAATCAAAGTCATATCATGCATGTTTTCTAATCACAATGCTATGAAACTAGAAATCAAATAGAAAAAATATGGATAAGAGCACACATGCATGGAACTTCAATAACATGCTAATAAACAGTAAGTGCATCAGTAAGAATGAAAGTTAAAATAAAAAATTACATGAAAAAAATGAAAATGAAAAAAGAGCTCTCCAAAATCCTTGAGTTGCAGCGAAAGTTGTAGGAAGGAATTTTATAGCAATACAGGTCTACCTCAAAAAGCAAGAAAAATCTCAAATAAACAATCTAAGCTTACACCTAAAGGAGATAGAAAAAGAGCAACAAACAAAACTCAAACCCAGAGAAATGAAGGAGATAAATAATAAAATTTAGAGTAGAAATAAATGGTATAGAAAGTGAAAAACAACAACAATAGAACAGATGAGTGAAACCAGGAGCCAGTTCTTTGAAAAGATCAAGAAAACTGAAAATCCTGAACCAAGTCTCATTTAAAAAGGAGAGAAAGGATGAAAAGAAACAAAGTTACTAATGAAAGAAGAGAAATAATAACCAACACAACAGAAATACAAACAATTGTAATGAATATTATGAAAACTATATGCAAATAAATTGGACAAGTTAGAAGAAATGGATAAATTTCTAGAAACAATCTATCAGAACTAAAGCAGGAATAACCAGAAATTTGAAGCAGTCCAATTACTAGCAATGAAATAGAATCAGTAATCAAAAAATAGCCAAAAAACAGAAGACCAGACCCATTCTTCTTCACAGACAGATTCTTTTTAAAAAATGTTAATTTTATTTTTTGAGGTGGGGAGATGAGCAGGAGAGAGGCAGAGAGAGAGGGAAGTATAGAATACGAAGCAGAGTCCAGGCTCTGAGCTGTCAGCACAGAGCCTGATGTGGGGGTAGGGTTCAAATCCATGAAACATGAGATCATAACTTGAGCTAAAGTCAGACATTTAACCAACTGAGCTACCCAGGCACCCCATCACAGGCAAATTCTACCAAGCATTTAAAAAAGAGTTAATATCCATTCTTCTCAAACTATTCCAAAAAAAAAATATAAGAGTAAAGAAAATCTTTAAATTTATTTTATGAGGCCAGTATCACCCTGATACCCAAAACAGATACAGACACCACACAAAAAAGAGAAGTACATGAACATAATGTAAAAGTCCTCAACAAAATATTAGCAAATCAAATCCAACAACATATTTAAAAAAATAATTCACCAAGATTGTGATTTATTTGGATTGTAAGGGTGGTTAAGTATTTGAAAACAATGAACATGATGCATCATATCCACAAGTAAAAGGATAAAAATTGTATGATCATTTTAATAGATGAAGAAAAAACATTTGACAAAGAATAACATCTATTTGAGATAAAAAGCCCTCTGCAAATTAGGTCTAGAGGGAACATATCTCAATATCATAAAGTCCTTATGTGAAAAAAACAACAGCCAATTTCATATTCATGGAGAAATCTGAGAGATTTTCTGCTAAGGTCAGGAACAAGATACAAATTTCCACTTCCCAGATATTCAATGTAGATTGGAACATCTAGCCACAAAAAATAGCATAAAGTAATAGACATCCAAAGTGGTAAGGAAGATATCAAACTATCACAATATGCAAGTGACATGATATTATATATAGAAAACGCTAAAGACCCTACCAAAAAAATATTAAAATTGATAAATGAATACAGTGAACTCATACAAAATGAATATTCAGAAATCTCTTGCATTTCTGGAGCTCCTGGGTGGCTCAGTCGGTTAAGTGTATGACTTCGGCTCAGGTCATGATCTCTTGGTTCTGGATTCAAGCCCCGCATCAGGCTCTGTGCTGACAGCTAGCTCACAGCCTGGAGCCTGTCTTCGAATTCTGTGTCTCCCTCTCTCTCCGACACTCCCCTGCTCGCAGTGTCTCTCTATGACACTCAAAAATAAATAAAAAACATACAAAAAATAAAAAAGAAATGCAAAAAACTCTTGCATTTCTATGAGCTAAAAATGAGGCAGCAGAAAGTGAAATTAAGAAAACAATCTCATTTACAATTTCACCAAAAACAATAAAATATCTAGGAATAAACTGAATCAAACAGGTGAAAAACCCATACTCTGCAAACAACAAAACATCAATGAAAGATATTCAAGATGACTCAATGAAATGGAAAGACATTCCATGTTCATCAGTTGGAAGAAAAAATATTGTTAAAATGTCTATACTACCCAAAGCAATCTACACATTTAATGCAAATACTATCAAGGTACCAACAACATTTTCACAAAACTAGAACAAGCCATCCTAAAATTTGTATGGAATCAAAAAATACCTTTAGGGGGCACCTTGGCGGCTCAGTAAGTAAGCACCAGGCTTTGGCACAGGTCATGATTTCACCATTTGTGAGTTTGTGTCCCACATCAGGCTCTGTGCTGACAACTCAGAGCCTGGAGCCTACTTCAGATTCTCTATCTCCCTCTCTCTCTGCCCTTCTCCTACTCACAGTCTGTCTCTCACTCTCTCTCTCAAACAAACAAACAAATGAACAAACAAACATTGATAAAAGGACCTTGAATAGCTTAAAGAAACCTTGAAAAAGAGAAAACTGGAGGTATTACAATTCCAGATGTCAAATTATACTGCAAAACAGTATTTGAAACAGCGTGGTACTGGCATAAAAATAGACACATAGATCAATGGAATAGAACATAATGCCCACAATTATATGATCAATTGATCTTTGAGAAAGGAAGAGTGAATACATAAAAGGAAAAGGACAGTCTTTTCAACAAATGGTGTTGGGAAAACTGAATAGCCACAAGCTAAAGCATAAAACTAGAGCACTTTCTTACACCATACATAAAAATATACTCAAAGTTGATTAGAGACCTAAATGTGAGATAAGAAACCATTAAAATCCTTGAAGAGAGCACAAGCAGTAATCTCTAAAATCAGTGATAGTAACACTTTTCTAGAGACATCTCCTGAGGCAAGGGAAAGAAGCAAAAATAAACTATTGTAAGTACATCAAAATAAAAAAAAAATCTGCACAGAAAAGAAAACAATAAACAAAACTGAAAGGCAACCTACTGAGTGGTAAGTCATATTTACAAATGACATATCCAATAAGTGGTTAGTATCCAAAATATATAAAGATATGATACAACTCAATATCTGAAAAACAAATAATCCAATTAAAACATGAACAGAAGACATAAATAGACATTTCTCCAAAGAAGACAGACAGGTGGCTAGCAGACACATAAAAAGATAATCAACTTCCATCATCATCAGGGAAATGCAAACCAAAGTACAATGAGATATCATATCATACCTGTAAGAATGGTTAAAATGAACAGCACATGAAACAACAAGTGTTGGTGAGAATGTGGAGAAAACTAATCCTCTTGCACTGTTGTTGAAAATGCTATTTTGGGGGCGCCTGGGTGGCTCAGTCGGTTAAGCATCCAACTTTGGCTCAGATCATGATCTCACAGTTAGTAGGTTCGAGCCCCATGTCGGGCTCTGTGCTGACAGCCAGCTCAGAGCCTGGAGCCTGTTTCAGATTCTGTATCTCCGTCTCTCTCTCTGACCTTGCCCTGCTCACACTGTCTCTCTCTCTCTCAGAAATAAATAAAAACATTTAAAATTTTTTAAAAAGAAAATGGAATTTGGTGCAGCCAGTGTGGAAAACAGTATGGAGGTTTCTTAAAAAGTTAAAATTATACAGGCGCCTGAGTGGCTTAGTTGGTTAAGCGTCCGACTTTCGCTTAGGTCATGATCTCGCGGTTCGTGGGTTGGAGCCCCACGTCAGGCTCTGTGCTGACTGGCAGCTCAGAGCCTGAGCCTGTTTCAGAGTCTGTGACTCCCTCTCTCTCTGACCCTCCCCTGATCATGCTGTCTCTCTCTCTCCTAGAAATAAATAAAACATTAAAAAAATAACAAATATTGTTAAAATGTTGATACTATCCAAAACAATTTACACGTTCAATGCAATCCCTATCAAAATAACACCAGCATTCTTCACAGAGCAGAACAACTCTAAAATCTGTATGGAACCAGAAAAGACCCTGAATAACCAAAGGAATGTTTAAAAAGAAAAATATGAAGGCATTATGATTCTGGACTTTAAGCTATATGACAGAAGTGTAATCATTATGACAGTATGGTGCTAGCACAAAAACAAAAACATAATCATTGGAGCTGAATAGAGAACCCAGAAACAGACCTATAAATGTATAACCATCTAAATTTAAANTAGCTTCTACTACAATGCTGTAATCATCAAAACAATATGGCATTGGTACAAAAACAGACACATAGGTCAATGGAACAGAATAGAGAACCTAGAAATGGACCCAGAAATGTATGGCCAACTAATCTCTGACAAAGTAGGAAAGAGTATCCAATGGAATAAAGCTAGTCTCTTTAGCAAATGGTTTTGGGGACTGGACATTAACATGCAGAAGAATGAAACTGGATCACTTTCTTATACCACGACAAAAAATAAATTCAAAATGATTGAAATACCTAAATGTGAGCCAGGAAACTATCACAGTCCTAAAGGAGAGGGGCGCCTGGGTGGTTCAGTCAGATAAGTATCTGAATCTTGGTTGCACCTCAGTTCATGATCTCACAACTTATGAGCTCATGCTTTGCATCATGCTCTACACTATCAGCAAGAAGCCTGCTTGGGATTCTCCATCTCCCTCTCTCTCTCTGCCACTCCCCAGCTCATGATTTCTCTCTGTATCTCTCTGTCTCTGTCTCTCATTCTCTCTCTCTCTCTTTCAAAAATAAATAAATAATAAACATTAAAAATGTATTTAAAAGTATTCTATAAAAAGAAACAGGCAGCAACCTCTTTGACTTTGATTGCTGCAACTTCTTACTAGAATGCCTTCAGAGGCAAAGGAAACAAAGCAAAAATGAATTATTAGGACCTCACCAAGGTAACAAGCTTCTGCATAGTGAAGGAAACAATCAAGAAAACTAAAAGGCAACCAATGGAATGGGAAAAGGTATTTGCAAATGACATATCAGATAAAGGGTTAGTATCCAAAATCTATAAAGAACCTGCCAAACTCAANAGAAATACAAATTAAAACCACACTGAGATACCACCTCACACCTTTCAGAATGGCTAAAATGAACAATTCAGGAAAGAATAGATGTTGGCAAAGATGCAGAGAAAGGGCAACACTTTTGAACTCTTGATGGGAATGCAAACTGGTGCAGCCACTCTGTAGAACAGTGTGGAGGTTCCACAAAAAATTAAAAATAGAATTACCCTACAATCCAACAATTGCACTAGTAGGCATTTATTCAAAGGATACAAAAATGCTGTTTCAAAGGGTCTCCATGCACCCCAATGTTTATAGCAGTGATATCATCAATAGTCAAATTATGGAAAGAGCCCAAATGTCCATAGACTGAAGAATGGATAAAGACTATATATATATATGATATAT
>NW_027529688.1:24969-31847 GCF_008692635.1 Crocuta crocuta
AAAGTACAGAAATCATAAAACATGTCCTCTAACACACACACACACACACACACATATATAGGTGATCCAAAAGAATGAAATCTTGCCATTTTCAACAATATAAATGGAACTAGACTATATTATGCTAAGTGAAATAAGGCAGAGAAAGACAAATATCATATTGTTTCACTCATATGTGTAATTTAAGAAACAAAACAGATGAACATAGGACAAGGAAAGGAAAAATAAAAACAGTGAGGAGGCAAACCATGAGAAACTCTTATACAGAGAGTACACTGATGCTTTCTGGATGGGAGGTGGGTGCTGGGATGGGCTAAATGGGTGATGGGCATTAAGGAGGGCAATTGTGATGAGCACTCGGTATTATATGTAAGTGATGAATTACTGGGTTCTACTCCTGAAACCAATACTACACTGTATGGTAACTCACTTTTATTTTTAGAAACGTTAAAACAGAGCTGTTCTTAATTGAATGAAGCAGCAGTATGTATAATACCTCTTTCAAGTAACATCCTCTGTCAGTAAGATATGAGTTTCTACACATCTGTGTAGAAGCATATGGAAATATATGTACGCTTAACCAGTTGAAACCACACTATGTATAAACAATCTTTAAGTAATATCATCTTCATTAATTTATATATGTTTGTAAACATGTGTAGAAGTATTTGGGAAGAGCCCTGTGGTTAACTCACTGAAACTACACTCTATATAATACTTTCAAGTAACATTGGCTTTCTTTAAGAGTAAGTGTTTTTGTATACCTATATGTAAAAACTTGAGGGGATAACTTTATGCTTAATTAATTAAAACAATAGGGTATATTTAAAGAAAATTAAAAAATAAAAAATAAAAAACACATTTCTCTCAGTAACTGATAAAACACCCAAAACCAGTAAGTATATCAAATATTTGCATTACATGATAAAAAGAAAATTAGGTCATATGTAAGTAAATTGTGTGCTCATCAGCTGCAAAATTTCATCATATTTTTAGTATTGTCCTAAAACTGCTTTAATTATTATTTATTTTGAGAGACAGAGAGCAGAGAAGGGGCAGAGAGAGGGAGAGATAATCCCAAACAGGCCCCACACTGCCAGCACAGAGCTCAATGTGGGGCTTGAACCCAGAAACTGAGAGATCATGACATGAACCAAAACCAGGAGTTGGAAGCTTTTAACCAACTTAGCCACCCAGGGGACCCTATATTCTTGGTATGAAAGAAAATGTGTGCCAATTTCAAAGTACAGAAATCATAAAACATATGTCCTCCAACAACAGAATAATTAAGTTAGAAATCATTAAGAAAAAAAAATAGAAAATCCCTGTATCTTTGTACATGATTCAATATACTTCTAAATAGTCCATAATTAGAGGATAATTTACATTGGAAATTAGAAAATATTTTGAGATGATAAGAACTGATAAATTCCTAGAAAAATTAACCAAGTAAAATATAAATAAGAATAAAAACAACACTAATAAAATAAATGAAAGCACCTAAAATATTACTGTCATCTAACACATTAAGCACTTAGTATGTGTCAGGTTCTGTACTAATTTATTTATATGCATTACCCGAGGTTGCTCGATAGTAGTGTCTCATTAGAATAACATGGAAAGGTTTTATAAAGTGATGTTCAGACTCCTTCTATTCTAATTAAATAAAAATCTCTGCGAGGCTCCCGGGTGGCTCAGTTGGTTGAGCCTCCGACTTCGGCTCAGGTCATGATCTCACGGCTTGTGGGTTCGAGCCCCGCGTCGGGCTCTGTGCTGACAGCTAGAGCTGGAGCCTGCTTCAGATTCTGTATCTCCCTCTCTCTCTGCCCCTCCCCTCATGTTGTCTCTCTCTCTCTCTCAGAAATAAATTTTAAAAAAATTAAAAAATCTCTGCAAATGTGTGACACTGTTGATGACTTAAAACATTTATTCATTTAAATTCATGTTAATTAACATAAAGTGTAGTATTACTTTCAGGAGCAGAAACCAGTGATTCATCACTTACATATAGGTGATTCTTTTATGCAGCCTGGATGGAGAATTATTGGATTATAAGATTTAATCACTACAGCAATCTCATGAAGTATTACTATTATCAGTGCCTCCATTTTCATAAGAGAAAACTGAGATACAAAGAGGTTAATATACTCTATTTACACAACTAGATAAGGTAATTAGCCAATTATTTCTTCCACAAATATTGGGAAACACTATAGTCCCTCCATTCTTTGATAGCCACATTGTACTGGGATGGTGGTTTTGAGCTGCCCTACTCTTCAGTAACCCTGGAGTTCCCAAATGTCACCACCTAAACCTCTCTGGAGTTAGGAAAAAGACTAGAATTTTAATCAAATCAAACAATAGCATAGACTTAACCTACGTCTCACCAATTCTGCTTTTGTGTAAATTTTTGCTAGAATAAAAATTCCCACAATTTCAATGATATTTTCCTGGCCACGAACCCAGATATAACTATACACTCCCACATTTGCTGCTTATTCAATTTTAAGATGTTTATGATATGAGCTCCTTGAGGGCAAAGAGTACATGTTATTTGTTTCAGTATCCCCTGAAGTTATCTCAGAGTTGGCCACATAGTGGATGCTTAGTATAGTGAATGATTGAATGAATAAATGGCTGGATGAAGAAGGAGCATGTACAATTATCAATGGCATCATTCTGGACACTTCCAATGTCTTTCCCACCTTATCCTTGATAAAGGACAAATAAATCAGTTGCATGATTTTTCTCAAGCTGAGAGTAAAGGAATATTGTGTTGAAGGACAACGTTGATACACATCTCTAAGCTTCTTCAGTTGGTTGCTGGTCTCCAATAATGCCTAATATTTATATGGTACTTATTATGAGCCAGGATACTTTTATCTAAATTCAGCCTCTAAACAACCCCCATAAGGTAGATAGTATTAATATCCTTTTTTATTGATGAGATAACTGAGTTTATAAGAGGTTGAATGATTTGTCTCACATTACAAGTGTAGAGCCAGATTCATTTCCATTTGAGCATGATTATAAGATGTAGCTATAAGGCTTCATTGCTTCTCAAGTAATAATAATAGCTAAAGAAAACATGTTGAGAACTCCTTTAGCAGATATTCTAACAAGTGCTTCATTCACATACATGATTTCATTTACTCCCTAAAAATAATTGTGAGTGGTAAATACTGTTACTATCCCCAGTTTTTACTAATGGAAAAACTTGAATTTTGAAGTGATTAAATACTTTATCCAAATTAACCCAGATCATTTTGCACCCTTCTGTCATTGACCACCCACACCCACCCCTTCCTTCACATCAAGTTATAGTGGTCTTCTTTTATTTCCACTAAAAATACAACTTATTTTTCACCTTTCCTTTGTCACACATTTTCCTATGTCTACAGTGGTTTCATTGCCTACTCTGCTTAAATTGCTTCTACTCATTTTTCAAGTTTCAGCTTAAACATTATTTTCTCAGAGAGTTTTTTTTAACTCATCCTGAATCTTCAAGTCTAACTCATCACTGCTACTTTACTCTCTCATAAATATAAACATTTGTACCTTTTCTTCAATAGACTTAAAACTATTTAATTTTTTTAAAATTTACATTAACTGTGTGACTCTTGGTTAACTGTCTGACCCCTCTGTTGCAGAGTAAGTTCTATGAAGTACCAGATGTTTTCATTATTGTCCTATATCTAGTGCCCGATACATAGAAAGCATCCAGAAAATACCTGTTGAAGGAATCAATAAAACCAGGCCTTGAACCATAGATTCCTGATTACTGGACATCAGTAGTTAACTAAATTTTTTGTAAATTATTTTCTCAGCCTATNTTTATTTTCTTTTCCCCTAGAAACCCATCTTCATACAATAAAGGAAGCCCTTTCATTCTACTTTAACAGAGTTTGTCTGGGGAAGTAATTGGTTTTTTCCCTCTCTGACTTTGTGAGTTTGTGGATTTTGATCACTTCCTTTATCATCCCCCATCTTTTCAGATTGAAGAATCCCAACCTATTTAATTCGACCTCTCTGTTTAAAGTCAAATTAAAACCTCTCAAATTCTCTGTTTTCTTGATCTTTTTATAGTGGTTTATATGGTCATGATAAATGAACTGAATAACTACATTGACACTTCAATGGATGGTATCAATAGCAGAATCCTTAGACAACAGTGAAAAATAAAAACAAAACTAAACAGAATAAAATCACCTTGACAAGAAAATACACATTGATTCGAGGTATATTCATGGCTTTGGTTAGAGTACCTTTCGAAGTGATGTTATGTCAATTATCAAAATAAAATTTATAATCTTGCTTTTTACCCAATTTTTAGGCCAAACCTCTGCAATCCATCATTTTCAGCTTTTAATATAGTTTGGAATTTATCAATAAACTCTTAATTGATTCCAGTTTACTTCTTTCACTTTCCAAAAAGATGTTTAATAAGAATTTTTAAAGGGCATATATGCATTCTCTACTAAGAACAAGAAGATTCAGGTCATCACATTCTAAAACATAAAAGATCAGTTTATTTGGAATTATTGTTTCCTGGTGTTTCAAAGGATATGTTAAAGCTAAGATGACATTGACAAATTGCTACTATTTATTTAAATGTTGTAATGCAATCTACCAGTAGTTCTACAATTTGCAATTTTTAAGCTGTTGACCTGACCAACTAATGCAAGCAAATTAGCCTCCTGGGTGCTAGCTGTATTCTATAGGCAATTAAATATCATAATCTAGCATTATTTCATGTATAAATTCTAATACCTAACACATTTTATTGACTGTGAATTGTAAAATTATAATACATATATTTGCTAAGCTCAATGGCAATCATTTCTATAAATTGGATGCTTAAAACATTTGAAGTTCAAACCAGAAAAAAAGTGTAAGCAGCATAGTAAGTCCCCTAGATAATAATCAAAATCCTTTTCACTTCTTTAAAAGAGTTTTCCTTTGAGGATCAAATTTGAGTCTTTGGTCTCCATTGTGCTATCTTTGTTTATTTTCCCAGTTACTATATTGTAACTTAGGTAAATTTAATCCTAAGAAGTAAATAAATAAGCTGAAAAGAGGCCAAGAGCAGTAACTATCCTTTACTCAAGGATTATCTAAAACTAGGAGAAGGCTATTTCTGTATAGCATGCTAACATGACCAAAACCAATATACATGTATGATTTTTCATTTCTAAATATCAAAAGGTCAATTACCAAGAGCAACTTGTCTACTGAAAAGTCAGTTATATTTATTCATTAGGNAATCCTGAAAATTAATTTTTCAAAGGCTAAGACTTCAAAATACTTTACATAACCATGGATCATGGACAGAATATGTATTTAACAAAGCTATTAAAGCCTCTAGAGAAGCAGCTTATTAGGAAAAAAGTTTTTTATGGAGAAAGAAAAGGTTTATTACTTATACAAATCTGACAATATGAATAAACATGCCATTTGAACATGTTTTTGCGCTTGACATTATCTATTTTTTGTAGAAAATAATGTGACTATCAATAAGTGAAAATATTTTTATTTATTTTAGTAGTAACTATTATATGTTGGTAGTTTCTTCTATTGAAATTATACTTAATTGAATTTTTCAGTGGGCTTGAATGCAATAGGATTTTATTCCTTCTATCCTACCATGGTTTTTCAAATTTATTTAAACCTGTGATTTAATTAATCACAGTTATGTGAATATAATAGCATTAGGAAGAAATTGCAACTGGAGAAAAACTTCCCTATTTCTACTCAGCAAATTATAAATATGTGGGGAGGTGGAAATATGTGTGTACATACTTATGTACAACTTTAATATATAGCTATCTTAAAATATTAAGTAGCCGAAATGCCTTATTATTAATTGTTGATATTACTATTTACCAAACACATTTCTCAGCATTTTAGGCATGTTTCCTNGTTATGCACTGGTATCATAAATCAAAGGAGGAATGTGATATAATTAAAATATATAAAAATTGTCAATGTTGAGATTATCCCCAAAGAAATAATTTGGTTTCTCTACAAGAGGATACTATTAGTATGGACATTCAAAGAAAATAAAATAGTTTTTGGGTCTCCTGGGTGGCTCAGTAGGCTAAGCATCCGGCTTCGGCTCAGGTCATGATCTCACAGTTCGTGTGTTCTAGCCCCCCATCGGGCTCCATGCTGACAGCTCAGAGCATGGAGCCTGCTTCTGATTCTGTGTCTCCCTCTCTCTCGCCCTCTGCCCCTCCCCCACTAGTGCTCTGTCTCTCTCTGTCTTTCAAAAATAAATAAATGTTAAAAATATTTTTAAAAAAAGGAAAAGAAAATAGTTTTTGCAATTTCTTAAACCAATAAAGTTTATAGTTTGTTTTGAAAATGTCAAATGTAGATTATATTGACGAAGAATGTGGGCTCTGGAATAAAAATACCTGGATTCAAAATCCTCTTATTAGCTGTTTGGCCTTGGGGAAGTTACTTTTCTGTGTGCTATTTAACTCAACTGTGAATGGAACTTGCAGTAGTACCTTCCATTTATAAGGTTGTTGTTGTTGTTGTTGTTAAAATTCAATGAGATAATTCATATGAAATGATTAGACTAGGCCTATCACACAACAATAAATTAATGCATAATTTTATTATTATCAATAGAACTGAACAATTTAAGGGGGCTGGTGCCGTAATATAGCACAATTATACTAAACCAAAAACCATACTGTCATTTGTATTCCATCTAGAGCCTAGCACAGAGCTGGCAAAGCCCTCATTGACCTTTTTCCCTTGGAACTCCTATTACTTCAGTTGTCCACATAAGATACCCAATAAGTACTTTATTTTTCCATATCCACTTCATTTAACTGTTTTTTCTTAATCTTCTTTGAAATTCTAGGAAT
>NW_027529688.1:31951-32590 GCF_008692635.1 Crocuta crocuta
GATTACATATCTACTATATAAAAATAAGGCACTGTGTTTTTTTCATATATCACCAATTTTTACAATTCTGCCAACAATAATAAAGATCTGGACGGTGGGAATGAATCAATAAATTGGAATACACTCAGAAATGAAAAAGGTAATTTAAATGGAATCAAGACAATTATCTGAAATCATTCTGTGCTCATATATTGAAATATGAAGAAAGGAAAGATCGTAGTTCAAATAGTTTACATTACTGCTTCCTTCACAAAGTCAATAATTTCATCCAATTATTTTCTTTTTTTAATTTAAATATCTTTGACAGTGTCCTTTTTATAATGTATAGTGTCCAATCTCCTAGAACTTTCTGCATCTTCATTAATTATCCCTTATTACTAAACCAATCATTACAATATTAGTGCTTCTTACCACTATGTATCCAGCGAAGATGTCTTTGGCAATATTGATCTTTTATGCATTATCTATCTTTGCTCTACCCAATTCTTTCCTCAATACCAAATAGGCTACTTAGTCTTCTCAGAGTTTTATTACTTGTTTTAATAGCTGTTAACTAATCCCACTAAGATTTTAGTTCTAATACTAGCTGAAATATTTTTATCATATTTTAAAACCCTGTACACGACCCCTTACCTTTTT
>NW_027529688.1:32610-36217 GCF_008692635.1 Crocuta crocuta
TAGAGGTCTCCATATCTTAATAAAGGAATCTGAATCATTTTAAAATACTTATACAGAGGAGGGGCAAGATGGCGGAGAAGTAGGGAGCTCCGTGCATTGCACTCGCCCCCATATCTCGCACGGAAAAGATCTGAAGCCATAGGCAACCATACAGAACCCAAGAGACTGGGAGAAAAAGGACACAGAATCCACTGAGAAAGCCTCCTAATGTGAGTGCGAACTGGGAAAGATAAAATCGGGTCGGGATTGGAGACTCAGAGGGACAGGGGCGATCCCCCTCTGTGGGGAGTGAGAGGGGAAACAAAGAGTCCGAAACTACTCAAGACGTGATTCCTGTCGCTGGGGAACAGAAAAACCTCCGCTCTGGGGACAGAAGGACCTTGCGCGCCAAATACCCTGCGCGCCAAATCCCTGCGAGCCAGGTTCTCGGGCGCAAACGCGTCCCGGAGCGGCCACACACAGACCGTGCCATTGTGCTCCGGGTTTCCTGGACCCCTGGAGGAGCCACGCGCATACCGGGCATCCGTGCTCCTGTCCTGGCTGGACCCCTGGACGGAAGGCGAAGGGCTTACATCTGGGATATTTGCCCGTGAGATCGGGTTTTGGGTGACAAGACACAGAGTGACCTGGTTTCCCACTCTCCAGGGCACCCCCTAGGCAAAGCCCCGTCCTTGCTCACCAACCCGACCTGAAGGAGTAGGGAGCAGCGATTCTGGCTCCACCCCTAGGGCTAAGCAAGAGGCTTGGAATTGCCCTGAAGGTACCGCCTGCGAGGTTGTGTCTACAGCAATTTCAGTGAGGCGCACGGACTGGGATTTGGAAACTAGGCCTGGCCTGGGTTAAAGAGCTCGACCCACTTTGGCTGAGCCCCTTGCACTGGGAGTTTACACACCAAAAAAAGTGACGTGCAGCGCTTGGTTCAAGAAGGGACTGGAGCGCCTCCACTCTCCTCCCCAAAACCGCCAAAGAGGAACTCCTGCCCAACTCATTGGATCACACCATGCCCATCACTGCTAGAGAGCTGCCCTCCTCCTTTTTGTTGTTGTTGTTGTTTTGTTGTTTGTGTGTGTGTGTGTGTGCGTGTGTGTGTGTGTTTCTTTTTTCCCAGAAAACTGACCTGATTAACTCAGGTCACAGGCTTGCTTAAATAGTCACATTTAGTCCATTCTATAGATGTAAATTCTACACCTACCTACCTTATCATCTCTTTCTCTCAGGAGTAACTAGACTATATAGTTTCTCTGGATAACACAAGTGTTCTTCTATCACCTATCCAACCATATTCCACTCTTTAGCTCTTTGAAAAAAGCTTCTTATCCCTTCTGCCTGTTCATTCTATTTCCAATTTTGCCTCATCCCCTCCATGTCTGCTCTCTCTTTCTCTATTCTCTTCAACTAGCACTGCATACACCTGGCTATTTAACTGTAGCTGGGAAATCAACTTATATGCTTTAAACCGTTCTTTGTCCATTGGGTTTCTTTTTTTTTCCCTTTTCTTCTTTTTCACCTTTATATGTATTTTTTTTATGTACTATTAGTCGTCTTCCATCCTCCGTCTTTTCTCTTAACTTTTTCATTTTCTCTCTCAGTCTGAATGTTTGTCGATTTGTCTGTGCGTTTGTGTGCCTCTGCTCCTTGTGTCTTTGTCTCTCTTCTTCTCCAGGGCTACCTCAAGAAACAAGCCAAAATACACAAGGTGGAGAGTCCCAAATATCACCATGAGTAGGAACATAAAATAACCAAGGTCTCAACAAGAAAGACCAAGAGATACCATTCAAAAAACACTCTCTGAAAGGATACACCCTGGACAGTCAAAGAGTCCTCTTGGGTACAGCAGAGTGCACAGCTGCAGAGAGCAAAACAAGTCTTTAAAACTAACAAGAGAAAGAAAGCAAACTAAAATGAGGAAACGAAAGAGCTCTCCTCCAAAGAAATTCCAGGAAGAATTGACAGAAAATGAACTGCTCAAAACAGATATAGACAGCATAACTGAACAAGATTTTAGAACGATAATCATAAAATTAATAGCTGGGCTTGAAAAAAGCATGGAGGACATCAAAGAAACTATGGCTACAAGCAACGTGGAGCATAAAAATAGGCATGATGAATTAAAAAAAACCAATAAATGAGAAACATAATAAATTGGAGGCATCCAGTGCACGGACTGAAGAGGTAGAAAGGAGAAAAAGTGATTTAGAAGACTATTATAGAAAAAGAAAAAACTGAGAAAAAAAGACACAAACTGATCCAGGAACATGAAAGAAGAGTTTGAGAGCTCAACGATACGGTCAAAAGCAACAATTTCCATATCATAGGAATCCCAGAAGAGGAAGATAGAGGGAAAGGTACTGAAGGAGTCCTGGAATAAATTATAGCAGATAACATCCCCAACCTGGGGGAGGAGGTAAACGTTGAAATACAAGAGGCTCAGAGGACTCCCCTCAGACTTAAATTGTATCGACCTTCTGCAAGGCATATCATAGCAAAAATTGGAAAATATAAGGACAAAGAGAGAATTTTAAAACAGCTAGGGAGAAAAGGGCCCTAACATACAAAGGGAAACCTATCAGAGTGGTNCCTCCTCATCAGGGAAATACAAATCAAAACCACACTGAGATACCACCTCATGCCAGTCAGAGTGGCTAAAATGAGCAAATCAGATAACTCAAATGGTGGAGAGGATGTGGAGAAACGGGCACCCATCTACGCTGTGGTGGGAATGGAAACTGGTACAGCCCCTCTGGAAAACAGTGTGGAGGTTCCTCAAAAAATTAACACTAGAACTCCCCTATGACCCAGCAATAGCACTGCTAGGAATTTTCCAAAGGCATATAGGAGTGCTGATGCATAGGAGAACATGGACCCTAATGTTCATATCAGCACTCTCAACAATAGCTAATACTTGGAAAGAGCCTAAGTGTCCATCAACGGACGAATGGATCAAGAAGATGTGGTTTATCTATACGATGGAATACTACATGGCAAGTAGAAAGAATGGAATCTGGCCATGTGTAGCAAGATGAATGGACCTTGAGGGTGTTATGCTGAGCGAAATAAGTCAGGCAGAGAAGGACAAATATCATATGTTTGCACGTTTCGGAGGATTACGAGGAACTTAACGGAGGACCAACGGGGGGAAGAACGGGGGGAATGGTGGGGTAGAGGGAGATAAGCAAAGCATGAGAGACTCTTGAATGATGAGAACAAACTGAGGATTTATGGGTGTGGTGGTGGAGGGGGGATATCGGCATTGAGAAGGGCACTTGTGAGGATGAGCATTGGGTGTTATATGGAAACCAACTCGACAATAAACTATTTTTTAAAAAAAAATGAAAGAAAGAAAAACAGAAAAAAATAAAATAGCATTAAAAAAATGAAACAAAATACTTATACAATCAAGTCTCCTAAGTGGTGATGTGTTGGTTTGTTTAACCTTGATTCTTGTGGGTAGAGAACCATGCCTAGAACCCAATAAACCCCAAATTGTATTCTGTAAGTATCCACTTTTCTACTACTCTGAATAGTCATTTCTATTTCCCTTCCCGTCTTGTCCATCATTTCCTTTCTTTTATAAGATTTTCATGTTCTTCATTGCTACCCTCCACTA
>NW_027529688.1:36369-36740 GCF_008692635.1 Crocuta crocuta
AGATAACTACTGGACTCCCTCCATATTTGTCTCTATTTAATTTTATTTTTATTACCAGTTACTCTTTTCCATCTATTCATCAAATAACATTTCCTCCTGTACATGTCATGATTGGTACAATCTCTTTTATCACCTTTTGTTTTTTTGTGTTTTGTTTTTTGTTTTTGTTTTTTTAACTGCAGCCCTTGGATTAGTACCATAGTGTAGGTATTGTGTTTTTTTTTCCCTGATGTTCCAACTTCTGCATCAAAAGTACCCTTTGGTGATTGTTTCATACGCAAATTCAAAGAGTTATGAGGTCTTAGTAAATTAGATAGTTAAGACTCCTTTAATGGCACTATAAGAAACTTAAAATTCACTCCCCCATTAGA
>NW_027529688.1:36755-38486 GCF_008692635.1 Crocuta crocuta
CATTAGAGTAATGAGAACACTGAAAAAGAGTTAGATAAAATGTTTCATAACTTGGGAAATTAATGAAAGACTTGGAACAATTCAAAGAGCAATTGCTCAAGAAAAGCCACCTCAAATCAGCAATAAGCACACTCTCTTCAGCTCAATGGTAGTTTTGAATACCAGCAGCCTCTCAACCATGGTAATGGGTTGGCCAAACTAATAACTAGTAAATTAGCTATCTAGCAATAACCAAAGATGGGAAGACCAAAATTGGAGCTCCTTAAAATGTACCATCGCCAGAGCATTGCCACTAGTTGACACATTTGTCAGTTTCTTACAAAAGATCCATTCACAAGGCTTGTAATTATTTTATCTCACTTAGGGCTCACTCAGTGAGCAATACTCTATGTCTAGATTTTTTATTTAATAGAATCAGTGGTAATTATTTAACATTGTAGCTGCCAAAAGACAGCAACATTAATTGAGACAAACAAGTGCCTACCATAAAGCTTAAATTAGTTAGATACAGGAAATAAGTAGTTCTTGAGAGGTTTCATGATGGTCTGTCATAGTTTTGAGAATTAGAAGGTAATGAGCTCCGAACATACCGAGGGTAGACATGAGAAGACCCTAATCTCTCACCCCTGGTTGACTCTGAGATCCTGTGCAAACACTAAATGAAGGCTGTCTACCCTCTGAACATTGAAGTCATGACCAACTCACACAAAGGTGTTGTAAAAGGATATATTTTTTTTAGTTCAAGGCATTATAAAACTTCTGAACTTTTATTATCTGACCACTAAACTAACCAATCAAATATTTCAGTCACCAAACAAGCACAAAGCAACAACAATGGCATAACAAAGCACCAAGTATAGCTACTTCTGGGTTGGGGAGAATTCATTCACAAAGTTGCTAATGTTATATTATTTTAAATGTCCAGTTTTCAAAGTAAGTTATAAGGCACTAAAAACAAAAACTAAACTAAACTAAACAAAAGACACACACACACATACACACACCTGGGAAAGAAACCTCCCTGAAGAAGATCATATGTCGGATTTACTTGATACATATTTTAAATCAAATATTATTAATTTGTAAAAATAAAACTAGAGAAACTATGTCCAAAGAATTGAAGTATGAATGCAATGTCTACACATATATACAGTGCCACAAAAATGTAGAAATTACATTTTAAAAAGAACTCAATATAAATTTCTGGAATTTAAAAGTAAAAGTGAAATAAAAATTCTCTATAAAGATCATTAATAGACTTGTACTTTTTTCAAAAAAGAATCAGTGAAGTTTGAAATAGGTCAATTGAGATTGTCCAGTCTGTAAAACCAAAAAATAAAACAAAGAAGAAAAATAAACAGGTCATCAAGGACCTGTTAAAAAGCAGAAAGAATATTTGGGGGAAAAAAGTTAAAAANGAGAAAAAAAGCAGAAAGAATATTTGGGGGAAAAAAGTTAAAAACTTTTAAATTTGATGAAAAACATTAATCTGCATATTTAAGAAGTTCAGTGAGCTCCAAGTAAAATAAGCTCAAAAGCAATTCATACCTAAACACATCATAATCAAGCTGTCCAAAGCCAAAGCCAAAGAATCTTGAATGCAGCAAGAGAAGTAATTCATCACATATAAGCAATCTTCAATAAGATTAACTCTTTATATTTCATCAGAAACCATGGAAGCCAGATTTAAAATTATGAAAGACAAAGTCTGCAAACACACAAAATTATTCT
>NW_027529688.1:38504-42934 GCF_008692635.1 Crocuta crocuta
ACGAAATTAAGACAACACTAGGTAAACATAAAATAATACAGCAATGCAGGAATAAAAAAATAAAAAAAGACATAAGACATATGGACAACAAATAAGCAAATGAGAGAGATAATCTCTAACTTTTCCACGATTGCATTAAATATAAATGGATTATATTCTTCATTAAAAAACAGAGATTAACAGAATAAATTAAAATAATTTCTAATATTCTGCTTTCTATAATATATACTTTAGATTCAAAGATACAAATAGGTTGAAGGTAAAAGGATGGAAAAATTATACAATGAATACAGTAACCAAAAGATGGTTGAAATGGCTATACTAATATCCTAAAAAATAAACTTTAAGGCAAAAAATGTTATANTATCCTACAAAATATACTTTAAGGCAAAAAATGTTATAAGAAAAAACAAAGATATTTCATAATGACAAAAGGGTCAATCCACCAAGCAGGCATTCAATTATAAACATATATGTGCCAGAATACATAAAACTAAAACTGTTATAATTAAGGGGAGGAATAGAGAATTTGACAATAATAGTACAAGACTTCAATACCTTTTAAATAATAGATAATACAACAAGGTAGGAAATTAACAAGGAGGGGTGCCTGGGGGTCTCAGTAATTTAAGTGTCTGACTTCGGCTCAGGTCATGATCACGGTTCGTGGGTTCGAGCCCTGCTGCCGGGCTCTGTGCTGACAGCTAGCTCAGAGCCTGGAGCCTGCTTCAGATTCTGTATCTCCCTCTCTCTCTGACCCTCTCCTGCTCTCTCTCTCTCTCTCTCTATCTCAGAAATAAATAAAACACTAAAAAAAGAAAATTAACAAGGAAATGGAAGATTTGGAATAGCAAATGATCTTAATGTACTACATCCTATATAAAATTTCAACATTTTGCAAAGACTTAAGCAACCTATATTGACTTGAAATATGAGTGTTTCAAAAACTAGAACAAGTTCTTGATATAAGAGATATGTTTCACTAAAGTAGATCTGCCAGGTTTTTAGGCATTTTTTTTAGTCCTTGTACTGTTCCTCTATAATTCTCTATTATAGACAAGCTTGACAGCTTTCTTCTCTCTTTTTTAAAATTCACTTATTTTGAGAGAGAGAGAGAGAGAGAGAGAGAGAGAGGCTATGTGTATGTGCACTAGTGGGGGAAGGGCAGAAAAAGAGGGAGAGAGAGAATTCCAGGCAGGTTCTGTGCTGTCAGTGAGGAGCCCAATGTGGAACTCAGTCTAGTGAACCGTGAGATCTTGACCCATGCTAAAATCAGGAGTTCGACATTTATGTGACTTTGCCACCCAGGTGCCCTATTACTTGGCAGTTTTCTATACCTCAAACTAACCTCTAACTTTTCTACTAAATATTTTGGTTTATGTGAACCCAGTTCTTGGACTATTTTCCATTCCAAGAATGCCATTTGAAATAATATCATACTTCCAGGAGTAATTCAAAAGCTCCTTCATGCAAATACCTCCATTATGTACCTCAGTATGGTAGTTGTGGAATCAAATGTTTAATGTGATAAGTGCAGGTCAAATTCTTCTTGCTCATTATCATACATTTTATTTTTATTTCTTTGGATCACTTATAGTTACTCATATACTCATCACACCTCCTCTACTAGATAATAAAGTCCTAAAAGCTTGAGATGTGCCCTAGTCATTTCCATATCGTATACATTGACCACAAACCCTTGTGCTTATGAGATATCACATAGAAACTGGTAAAAACACATCACTTAATGAACGAATAAAATAATGTGAACATTGTAGATTGGAAAAACAAAAGATTGTAAGAACAGAGAACAAGTGTGGTGGCTAGTGAAGTTGGATAAACACAATGACAAAATATGAAATATATTTTAAGACAGTTTCCTTGATTACATATTTTTTAAGTTTATTTATTTTGACAGAGAGATAGAACATAAGCAGGGAAGGTTCAGAGAGATAGGGAGAGAGAGAATCCCAAGTAGGCTCTGCGCTACTAGAAAGAGCTCAATGTGGGGCTCGAATTCATGAACAATGAGATAATGACCTAAGCCCAAATCAAGAGTCAGATGCTTAACTGACTGAGCCACCTGGCGCCCCTGATTATATTTTTTATAAATCTATGAAACTGTATTTTATGGCAAAATTTCACATTATATATAAATTTTAAAATGATGCTATTGCATCATCGTCATTATCATCACCATCATCGTCATCATCATCATGATCACTCAATATCTTACAACCATATTGTTAAGCTTTAATGAATCTGTATTTCACTGTTAAACAGGGGAGCATAGAGTTAAAGTAGATTTATAAAGTAGCGCCTGGGTGGCTCAGTCGGTTAAGCGTCCGGCTTCAGCTCNGGCTCTGTGCTGACAGCTAGTTCAGAGCCTAAAGCCTGCTTCATATTCTGTGTCTCCTTTCTCTCTGACCCTCCCCTGCTCATGCTGTCTCTATCTCTCTCTCAAAAACTAAATAAAATATTTTTAAAAATGTAGATTTATAAAGTAAATCCATAATAACTTGAATGAGAACATTTGATGATTTTTAAATAATTATTTTATTAAATATTAGTCAAGTGATAATATGTTAATTAAATATTCATTGTTTGTATTAGACCACTTAATTGAGCTTNGCAGGCATGATCTGCCCAGGCAGAGAGTCCCGTGTGCAGGCACATCTCTGCGTCCCTAACCACGCTTTCTTGTGGTCACTGTCGGGCTCCCACAAGTCTGGTTGTCATGAACTTCCCACATTGAGAATTGGGCTATGTTACGAAATACAGTTGATTTACAAAACAACACTAAGGAGACTTATAGGGAAGGCGGTGAACTAGATGGATCCTAGGATCACCTTATCCCATGAATACATTTAGATAATACATACATTGGTATAAATAACCCAGAAAGTGACCAAAAGACTGGCAGAACAGACTCTCCACAGCTAGAAAAAAGGCCACATCAGAGAGGGTAGGAAGGGTGGAGATTCAATATCAGGACCCAAACTGGCCTACAGTAGGGAAGTAGGGAAGAGCATACCCCACATCATACACTGTTGGCCTTGTGGACCCCCACTGGGAAGATGAATTCTCATAACATCTGGCTTCAGAGGGACTTAACATGTGAGTTCTTATAATCAGTTGGTTTAAAACCTAGAATATTAAAAATCAGCAGACAGGGCTCTGGAAGAGCCAGAAAGCAATAGAGAACTGAGTTCTCACCACTAAAGATACAGCACAACCAGCAGCCTCACTGAGATAAAGCATAGTAGTAGTATTTTGAAAAACACCTGGGGTTATACAAAATGAAGATTTGTTTACAAATCTCAGACTGTGTGCTGGAAGGGCAGGGATCATTGAGAGTCTTCTCCAATAACAAAATAATAGACAGTCATCATCTCCCTGCCTTGCACCACCCCCCCAGCCTAGATACATGGATACCTGTAGGAACCAGCTCAGCCCTAACATTCTCCACCTAGCTTGCTAAATCACATTGCCCTGAGATCTTCTGCAGGCCCATCCACTTTAGGTAGACCTACGCAGGATTTTCTGGGGCAGCTGCAGGTCTGCCTTCAGTGGACTAGCAAGATCTTGTTAACACTATTCTCCACACCCCCGTGTTTTCCTGTGAACACATCCCCTCCAACACGCCATCAGCATGAGTCCATCCAAAGCAGTGTCACAAGCCTGACAGTGTGCAAGCAGCCACCACAGGAGTTGGCACTACTGCAAAGTGACTCCTACCTCAAGGAAAGGGAAAGAAAACAATATACCCCAGTTTTTCTGTGACTCCAACAGCAGATGGAAGCAGACAGTTGTTCTGACTGCAGCCCCCACTAACCATCAAAAGCTTCTTAGGGGACTACATATGGAGAGATCCCTATAGTTATGTGTTACTAAAGCTGTGACAAAAGTCTAATCAGACTCAACTCAAGACCAAGATGGCCACAGACTGGCCAACAACAAACCCTGCCCAAAACTAGCAAAAAGAACTATTGTAGACCACTGGACTGAAGAAAAATGTGGCTTAGTCACAATAGTAGATTGCACACAAAAACACATAAGAGACACCCATGAAGTGCCAGCTTATGTTGAACAGGAAACATTTCATTGCAGGGCTCTACAGGACCTTTTCTTCATAAGCCACTACCTTCAAAGGCAAAATATTTAGACTAAGAGAAATAGACAAAATGAAGAGTCAGAGGAATATGTCCCAAATGAAAGAACAGGACAAAATCACATCAAGAGAGCTAAGTTAAATGGAGATAAGTAATAGGCCCGATAGAAATTTTAAAGTAATGGTCATAAAGATATTCAGTGAACCTTAGGGAAAAAATGGAGAAATTCAAAGACACCCTCAACAAAGAGAAATAAAATATAAAAATGAAATCATCCAGAGATAAATAAAATGATAGAACTTAAAAATACACTTCAGA
>NW_027529688.1:42967-48100 GCF_008692635.1 Crocuta crocuta
GGAAATAATAATAAAAAAATAAAATAGATTAAGATAATTCAGTGACATAATCAAATACAATAATATTAACATTATTGGGATCCCAGAAGAAGTAAGATAAATGGGGGTATAAAATTCGTTTCATAAAATAGAGCTGAAAAGTTCCCAAATGTGGGAACGATAACAGAAATCCAGATCCAAGAGACATACAGAACCCCCAACAAAATCAACCCAAGGAGGTTCACACTATGATACATAGTAATTATAATGGCAAAAAAGTACTGATAAAAATTTTTAAAAGCAGCAAGAGAAAACACTTACATACAAAGGAAACTCAAAGGCTATCAGCTTATGATTTTTCAGCAGAAACTTTGTAACCCAGAAGGGAATGGCAAGATTCAAAGTGCTGGGGAGGGGGAAAAACCTGCAACTGATAATAATCTATCCATGAAAGATATCCTTTGGAATAGGGGAAATAGTCTCCCAGACAAAAATTAAAGGTGTTTATGGCCACTAGACCAGACCAACAAAAATGTTAAAAGGGACTCTTTCAGGGGCAAATGAGTGGTTCAGGTGGTTAAGCGTCCAACTCTTGATTACAATTCAGGTCATGATCTCACAGTTCATGAGATCAAGCCAGGCATCAGGCTCTGCACTGACAATGCAGAGGCTGCTTGAGATTCTCCCCCCGCCCGTCTCTATACCCTTCCCCTACTCTCTCTCTCTCTCTCTCTCTCTCTCAAAACTAACAAATAAACAAACAAATAAGTAAGTAAATAAATCTTTAGGAGACTCTGAGTAGAAAGAAAATACTCTAAGCAGTAATAAGAAAAGTAGGAAGCACAAAAGCAGTAAGTTCAAGTATGTCTATTAAGATTAGTCAAGGGATTTATAGGGCAATGTAAAGTATGATACCATATACATAAAATGGGAAAAGAGGGAATAAAAATTTAATGCTTTTAGAATGGGTTCAAACTGAAGTGACCATCAAGTTTANATTGAGTAATAGATTTGCAAACATACAGAGAGAGAGAAAGGAATCCAAGTATATCACTAAAGAAATACAGCAAACAGTGAGTGTAAAGATCACGAGGAGAAATGAACAGAGAACTACAAAAATAACCATAAAAGCAATAACAAAATGTCAATAATTACATACCTATCAATAATTAGCTTGAATGTAAATGGACTAATTGCTTCAAGCAAAAGACTCAGAATGAAGGAATAGATGAAAAATGAACATGCAACTACGTGCTGCCTACTAAAGACTCACTTCAGACATAAAGACACATGTAGACTGAAAGTAAAGATATAAAAAATGGGGCGCCTGGGTGGCTTAGTCGATTAAGCGTCCTACTTTCGCTTAGTTCATGATCTCGCGGTTCGTGGGTTCGAGCCCCGCGTCGGGCTCTGTGCTGACTGCCAGCTCAGAGCCTGGAGCCTGTCTCAGTCTGTGACTCCCTCTCTCTCTGACCCTCCCCTGCTCACGCTGTCTCTCTCTCTCTCCTAGAAATAAATAAAAAAATATTTTAAAAAAAGATATAAAAAATATTTTATTATTCGTATGGAAGTGAAAAGAAATTCAAGGTAGCAATACATATATCAGATAATATAGACTTTAAAGCAAATATTGTAACAAGAGACAAAGGAGGACACTACATAATCATAAAGGAAACAAACAAATAAGAAGATATAAAAATTGCAAATATTTATGCACCCAATATAGAACACCCAAATACATAAAGCAACTAATAACAATCATTAAAGAAGTAATTAATAGGAATACAAGAATGTAGTGGACTTTCATGTCCCGCTTACATCAATAGATAGATCATCGAAACAGAAAAGAAACAAGGAAACAGTGACTTTGATTGAAATGTTGGACAAGATAAATCAAAAAGATATATTCAGAACATTCCACCCTAAAACAGTGAAATACACATTCTTTACAAGCACACATGAAACAGTCTCCACAATACATTACATGTTAGGCCACAAAACAAACCTCAACAAGTTACAAAAAACTGAAGTCACACCATGTATCTTTCCTGATAACAATGCTATGAAACTAGAAATCAACCACAAGAAAAAATCTGGAAAGAGTACAAATGGATGCAGCTTAAATGATATGCTACTAAAGAGTGTGAATGGGTCAACCAAGAGTTCAAAAAGCAAATAAGGAAAAAAAAATACATGGGGGCAAATGAAAATGAAAACACAGTGGTCCAAAATTTTTAAGATGTAGTAAAAGTGGTTCTATGAGGGAAGTTTATCGCAATACAGGCCTACCTCATGAAGCAAGAAAGATCTCAAATTAAAAAAAATCAAAGTTACACTTAAAGGAGCTAGAAAAAGAGAAAAAGAACAACAAATAAAACCCAAAACCAGCAGAAGTAAAGATAGAATAAAGATAAGAGCAAAAATTAATGATATAGAAACTAAAAACTAAAATGAAGCAAAAACGTAGAACCAAACAATAAAACCAGGAGTTGGTTCTTTGAAAAGATCAACAGAACTGAGAAACCTGGAGCCAGACTTGGAGAGAGAGAGAGAGAGAGAGAGAGAGAGAGAGAGAGAGAACTGAAACAAAATCACAAAAGAAAGAAGGGAAACAGCAACAGACCTTATAGAAATACAAAGGATTATAAGAGATTATAAAATATTATATACCCACACATTGGGCAGCTAAGAGTAATTGGTAAATTCCTAGATACATAAAAGTTCCTAGAACTGAATCAGGAAGAAATAGAAAATTTGAACAGCCCAATTGACAGCAGTGAAATTGAATTAGTAATAAAAAAACTTCCACAAAACAAAAGTCCAGCACAAGAAGTCTTCACAGTTGAACCATGCCAAACGTTTAAAGAAGAATTCATTCCTATTCATCTCAACTTATTCCAAAAAATTAGAGGAGGAAGGAAAGCTTCCAAATTGATTCTATGAGGCCAGCATTATTGTGATACCAAAAATAAAGACACTACCAAAAAAAGTGGATTAAAGGTTGATATATTTGATAAAAACATCCAAATCCCTCAACAAAATGCTGAATCCAATACATTACATTTTTTCCACCAGGATCATGTGGGATTTATTACTGGGATGCAAGGGTGATTCAGTATTTGCAAATCAATCAACTTGACACATCACATCAATAAAAGAAAAAATAAAAATAATATGATTCTTTCATTGGATGCAGAAAAAGCATTTGATGAAGCACAATATCCATTCATGATAAAAATTGTCAACAAAGCAGGTTTAGAGAAAATACACCTCGACCTAATAGAGGCCATATATGAAAAACCCACAGCTAATATACTTAACTGTGGAAAACTGAGAGTTTCTTTCCTAAGATCACGAACAAGTAAAGAATAGGTCCACTCTCACTAGTTTTATTCAACATAATACTGGAAGCCCTAGCTACAGCAATCAGAGAAGAAAAATAAATTAAATGTATCCAAATTCCTGGTGCACCTGGGTGGGTCAGTAGGTTAAATATCCAACTTTGGTTCAGGTCATGATCTCATGGCTTGTGACTTCGAGCCCCTGTTGGACACTATGCGTCACAGTTCAAAGCCTGGAACCTGCTTCAGATTCTGTGTCTCCCTTTCTCTCTACCTCTGTCCCACTCCCTCTCTCTCTCACACAAAAATAAATAAACATTAAAAATTAAAAATAAATAAATGCATCCATAAGGAAGAAGTAAAATTTTCACTATTTGCAGATGAAATGATATAATTATATATAGAAAACCCTAAAAAGTCCACTAACAACCACTAGAACTGATCAAAGGTTTCGGTAAGGTCACAGTATTCAAAATCAATATACAGAAATCCATTGCTTTTCTAGACACGAATAATGAGAAATTAAGCAAAAAGAAAAATTAAGAAAATACCCTATTTACAACTACACCAAAAATATTAAAATGCCTAGGAATAACCTTAACAATGGTGAAAGACCTGTATGCTGAAAACTATAAAATATTGATGAAAGAAAGTGAAGATAACATGAACAAATGAAAAGATTTTCCATGTTCACGGATTGAGAGAACAAATATTGTTAAAATATCTATTTTACTGAAAGCTACTTACATATTTAATGCAATCCCTGTCAAAATACTAAAAGAAATTTTTTAACAGAACTAGAACAAATTCTAATAATTCTAAAATGTTTATGGAACTGCAAAGACCGCAATGAGCCAAAGCAGTCTTGAAAAAGAATGAAACTGGAAACAATCTAATCCCAGACATTAAAATATAGTACAAAGTTATAATAATCAATAGAGTAGGGTGCTGTCACATAAATAGACATATAGGTAAATGAAATAGAATATAAAACTCCACACCCGAAAAACAAATAATCCAGTGAAGAAATGGGCTGAAGGCATGAACAGACACTTCTTCAAAGAGGACATCGAGATGGCCAACAGACACATGAAACGATGCTTAGGGTCCCTCATCATCACGGAAATTCAGATAAAAACCACACTGAGATACCACCTCACGCCGGTACAATGGCTAAAATGAACAAATCAGGAGACTCTAGATGCTGGCGAGGATGTGGCGAAACGGGCACCCTCCTACACTGTTGGTGGGAATGAAAGCTGGTGCAACCCTTCTGGAAAACAGTGTGGAGGTTCCTCAAAAAATTAGCGAAGAACTTCCTTATGACCCAGGAGTAGCACTGCTAGGAATTTACCCCAAAGGTTATAGGAGTGCTAATGCATATGGGCACATGTACCCCAATGTTCATAACAGCACTCTTAACAATAGCCAAAACATGGAAA
The DNA here is from genome assembly GCF_008692635.1 of Crocuta crocuta. Taxonomy (NCBI): domain Eukaryota; kingdom Metazoa; phylum Chordata; class Mammalia; order Carnivora; family Hyaenidae; genus Crocuta; species Crocuta crocuta. Next base: position 47,730 of record NW_027529688.1, read on the forward strand.
GAACCTAAGTGTCCATCAACTGATGAATGGATCAAGAAGATGTGGTATATTTATACAATGGAATACTACATGGCAATGAGAAAGAATGAAATCTGACCATTTGTAGCAACATGGATGGANTTTCAACAAATGTATTGTGAAAAGTGGACAGCTACATGCAAGAGAATGAAACTGGATCACTGTCTTACACCATACACAAAAATAAACTCAGAATGGATTGAAGACCTAAATGTGAGACCTGATACCATGAAAATCATAGAAGATAGCAGAGGAATTAATTTATCTGACAGTGGCCATAATAAAATGTTTCTAAATATATCGGCTAAAGCAAGGGGAATAGAAACAAAACAAAAAACCTATTTGGATACAAA
>NW_027529688.1:48116-49010 GCF_008692635.1 Crocuta crocuta
TGTGATAAAAAGATAGTTATAAAATATATAAAGAACTTACACAATTCAACATCAAAAAATAATTTGATTAAAAATGATCAGAAGACATGTGCAGATTTTTCTCCATAGAAAACATGCTGATGGCCAATAGATACATGAAAAAATGCTCAACATCACTAATGATCAGGGAAATGCAAATCAAAACCCCAATGAGATACCACCTCACACCTATNAAAAGCCAAATTATGAATGCAACCCATGTTCATTTGATTATATATATATATATATATACACACACTATACTATACTATATATAGTATACTATATATACTATATATTATAGTATATACTATAGAATAATACAACATGNTTCATTCACATAAGTAATTTAAAAACCAAACAAATGAAATAACGAGAGAAACAAACAAACAAACAAACACAGACTTATAGATAGAGAACAAACTGATGTTTACCAGAGGGGAAGTGGGGGAAGTAATAAGTGAATAAGTGAAGGGGGTTAAGAGGCACTTATATTGATGAGCACTGAGTACTATATAGAATTTTTGTATCATTGTATTGTACACCTGAAACTAATATAAGACTGTATGTTAATTATACTAGAATTAAAAGTATAAAATACAAAATTAAATAAAAGTCAACACTAAGGTTGTGACATAGGCTAATTCAGTCCACTGTATTCTATTCACAAAGCAAACATTATCCTCTGTCTCAGTCATAAAATGAAACTACTGCATCATAGCTATTTGCAGCTTCCTTACAGTTCTTGTTTCATTAGGGATTCTCAGAATACCTGAAAAGTTAAAAACATACCAGTAAACTATGTGTCCCCACTGTACCAAAGAAAGGACCTTTCTAGGATAAATGAGACATCTATAAAATATAATGCCTGAGGGC
>NW_027529688.1:51411-51970 GCF_008692635.1 Crocuta crocuta
AAGCACCATATTATTTCATTCACATAAGTAATTTAAAAACCAAACAAATGAAATAACGAGAGAAACAAACAAACAAACAAACACAGACTTATAGATAGAGAACAAACTGATGTTTACCAGAGGGGAAGTGGGGGAAGTAATAAGTGAATAAGTGAAGGGGGTTAAGAGGCACTTATATTGATGAGCACTGAGTACTATATAGAATTTTTGTATCACTGTATTGTACACCTGAAACTAATATAAGACTGTATGTTAATTATACTAGAATTAAAAGTATAAAATACAAAATTAAATAAAAGTCAACACTAAGGTTGTGACATAGGCTAATTCAGTCCACTGTATTCTATTCACAAAGCAAACATTATCCTCTGTCTCAGTCATAAAATGAAACTACTGCATCATAGCTATTTGCAGCTTCCTTACAGTTCTTGTTTCATTAGGGATTCTCAGAATACCTGAAAAGTTAAAAACATACCAGTAAACTATGTGTCCCCACTGTACCAAAGAAAGGACCTTTCTAGGATAAATGAGACATCTATAAAATATAATGCCTGAGGGC
>NW_027529688.1:52366-53035 GCF_008692635.1 Crocuta crocuta
TTCTTCAGCTCCATTATCACCTCAACATGTCTCAATTCAGATGCTCAGAGTAATTAATTATTTCTTTCCCTTCTTTCCCAGCCACATTAATGGCATCACCTTTATTTATATTGGGGTTATAAGGAATTGAGAACTAGGTGACTAACATTTGAATGTGAACCCTTTTAAACTAAAAGTCATTATTTCTGGTAGCATTTTGGATATCAGTCATTGGAAGTTGTAAGAAATTGGGCATTGTAGACTTATTGTTGCCCTGCAAATAAGACTAATGTGTCACTTCTTATTCTTCCATTTAGTGTGAAGGATTTCTTCCATGCCAAACTCTCTTTGAAAGCTTCAGGGATTCAACATTCTGAACAATAGGCAGGCTATTCCAAGGTAACTTAAACAATTTAACTCTCAATTTAACAAAACCAATTCATATTATTTAAATTGGAGTTATGACTTATAATACTTTGACATGAGGGAGATAAATAGATAAAGAATGAATGATTATTGAAGGGAATATTCCAATTTCTAAGCATTAAAATAATGCTGTAAACACAATAAAGTTAGCTCAAAAGAAATAGTCAAAATATTATTACTACAATAATATTCTTTTTATCAAAAGAAATCCTGGATTATGTGTTGCTTTTTTTGTCTTATCTCTTTAATATGCTTTGATCTAAA
>NW_027529688.1:53041-59649 GCF_008692635.1 Crocuta crocuta
AGTGATGGTATATTTTTCTAAGTGCATGATATAGAAAGTACATGATATGTAACTATCCTATTTTTGGTTATCTTAAATTTTATCACTTGGATAAACTGATTTCTGTGGAGATTCTGCACTGTAATTACCATTTTTTACTTTTGTTGTTAGTGTCTTACAAGGATATACTCTGATATGATGTGAATATGCTGTTTCTCATCATACTTTCACTAAGTAGTTTTACCAATCCATTGGTCATTGTTGCCTCAAGCAAGTATTGCAGTTGTGTTTGTCAAATGGTGATTTTCTTATTCCATTATTACTTCTACATTTGTTAGTATAAATTCTATTATAAGGAGAAATTTTCCTTTCTACCCTATTGTTTATTCTTTTTTATATCACTATAAAATATATCAATATTAATTTTCTACTTTTGATAAGTTGTATTATTCTTATGTAAGAGCATACGTTTGGTTTTAGGAAAACAATTCTCTATTTCTAAACTTTCTTTACAGACTATTTTATTTCCTTTTTATTTTTATTTATTATTATTTTTTCTTAAGTAGTTTATTGTCAAGATGTTTTCCATATAACACCCAGTGCTCATCCCCACAAGTGCCCTCCTNTTCTCAGTATTCAAGAGTCTCTCCTGGTTTGCCTCCCTCCCTTTCCTCAAATATTTTTCCCTTCTCTCTCATGGGCCTCCGTTAAGTTACTCCTAATCCTCCTATACGTGCAAACATTTTCATTCATGGTTTTGTCTATTTGAATGCTCTCTCCTTTATTTTTGAGAAGCCTGGCTACAGGTTTGTCAATTTTGTTTACTTTTTCTAAAAAACAGCTCTTGGTTTCATTGATCTGTTCAACTGCTTTTCTTTCTTTTCTTTCTTTCTTTCTTTCTTTCTTTCTTTCTTTCTTTCTTTCTTTCTTTCTTTCTTTCTTTCTTGATTCTATATTGTTTATTTATGCCCTGATTTTTATTATTTCTCTTCTCTTACTCGGTTTGGGGTGCTCTCGTTGCTCTTCTTCTAGTTCATCTAGGTGCACTGTTAGATTTTGTACTTACAGTTATTCTAAATTCTTGAAATAGGCCTCTAGTGCAATGTACTTTCCTATTATGACTGCGTTGCCACATCCCATAGAGTTTGGATTGTTGTGTTCTCATTTTCATTTGTTTCCATATATTTTTTAAGTTCTTCTCTAATTGCCTGATTGACCCATTCATTCTTTAGTAGGATGTTCTTTAACCTACATATATTTGGAGGTTTTTTCAGTCTTCTTCCTGTGATTGATTTTAAGTTTCATAGCGTAGTGATCTGATATTGTGAATGGTATGGTCTCAATACTTTTATATTACTTGAGAGTTGTTTATGCCCCAGTATGTGATCTATCTTAGAGAATGTGCCATGAGCGCTTAAGGAGAAAGTGAATACCGTAGCCTCAGGATGTGGAGTTCTCAATATATCTGTCAAATCCATGCAGTCCAATGTGTCATTCTGGTACATTGTTTCTTTAGTGATTTTCTGTCTAGTTGATCCTTCCATTGCTGTCAGTGGAGTATTAAATTCCCCTGCTATTAGCACATTCTTATCTATAAGATTGCTTCTGTTTATGATTGTTTTACATATTTGGGTGCTCCTGTATTCAGTGGGTANTTACTCGGTTTGGGGTGCTCTCGTTGCTCTTCTTCTAGTTCATCTAGGTGCACTGTTAGATTTTGTACTTACAGTTATTCTAAATTCTTGAAATAGGCCTCTAGTGCAATGTACTTTCCTATTATGACTGCGTTGCCACATCCCATAGAGTTTGGATTGTTGTGTTCTCATTTTCATTTGTTTCCATATATTTTTTAAGTTCTTCTCTAATTGCCTGATTGACCCATTCATTCTTTAGTAGGATGTTCTTTAACCTACATATATTTGGAGGTTTTTTCAGTCTTCTTCCTGTGATTGATTTTAAGTTTCATAGCGTAGTGATCTGATATTGTGAATGGTATGGTCTCAATACTTTTATATTACTTGAGAGTTGTTTATGCCCCAGTATGTGATCTATCTTAGAGAATGTGCCATGAGCGCTTAAGGAGAAAGTGAATACCGTAGCCTCAGGATGTGGAGTTCTCAATATATCTGTCAAATCCATGCAGTCCAATGTGTCATTCTGGTACATTGTTTCTTTAGTGATTTTCTGTCTAGTTGATCCTTCCATTGCTGTCAGTGGAGTATTAAATTCCCCTGCTATTAGCACATTCTTATCTATAAGATTGCTTCTGTTTATGATTGTTTTACATATTTGGGTGCTCCTGTATTCAGTGGGTAAACATTTATAATTGTTAGCTCTTCTTGATGGATGGACCCTGTAATTATGATATAATACCCTTCTTCATCCCTTGTTACTGCCTTACTTTAAAGTGAAGTTTGTCTTATATAAGTATGGCTACTCTTTCTCTTGACTTCCAGTAGCATGATAGATATTTCTCCATTTCTTACTGTCAATTTGAATGTGTCCTAAGGTCTGAAATGAGTCTTTTGTAGACATCAAATAGATGGATTTTTTAAATCCATTCTGCTACCCTACGTCTTTTGATTGGAGCATTTATTCCATTTATATTCAGTGTTATTATTGAAAAATATGGGTTTAGAGTCATTGTGTTCTTTGTAGGATTCATGCTTGTGGTGGTGCCTGTGGTACCTTGTGTTCCTTGAAACATTTCCCTCATAGGGTCTCCTTTGGATTTCTTGTAGGTCTGGTTTAGTGATGATGAATTCTTTCAATTTTTGTTTATTTGGGAAGTTGTTTTTTTTTTTTTTTATCTCTCCTTCTATTCTGAATGATAGACTTGCTGGATAGAGGATTCGTGGCTGCATAGTTTTTCTGTTCATCACATTGAAAATTTCCTGCCATTCCTTTCTGGCTTGCCAAGGTTTAGTAGATATGTCTGCAACTACTCTTTTATTTATTTGTTTATTTTTATTTATGAGAGAGAGAGACAGCATGAGCAGGGGAGGGTCAGAGTTGGAAACACAGAATCTGAAACAGGCTCAAGGCTCTGAGCTAGCTGTCAGCACAGAGCCCGACACGGGACTTGAACCCACGAACTGTGAGATCATGACCTGGGCTGAAGTAGGACACTTAACCAACTGAGCCATCCAAGCACACATGTCTGCAACTACTCTGATAGGTCTCGCTTTGTATGTTAGGGCACTTTTGTCCCTAGCTGCTTTCAGAATTTTCTTTGTCCTTATATTTTACCAGTTTCACTATGATATTTCATGCAGAAGATTGATTCATGTTACATCTGAGGGGAGTTCTCTGTGCCTCCTCAATTTTAATGCCTGTTTCCTTCCCCAGATTCGGGAGGTTCTCAGCTATAATTTGTTTAAGTACTCCTTCAGCGTCTTTCCCTCTCTCTTCCTCTTCTGGAATTCCTTTGATACGGATATTGTTCCGTTATTTGTATCACTCAGTTCTGGAACTCTCCTTTTGTGTTCCTGGATCAGTTTATCTCTCTATTTCTCGGCTTCCCCTTTTTCTATAATTGTGTCTTCTAATTCATCTATTCTCCTCTCTGCCTCTTAAATCCGTCCATTGGCTGCCTCCATTTTATTATGCACCTCATATAGCATTTTAAAAATCCATCACAACTATTTTTAAGGTCCATAATATTTGTAGCAATAGCTTCTCTGATGTATTCCATGCCTTTTTCAAGGCCAGTGATTAATTTTATGACTATTGCTCTAAATTCTTATTCATTTATGTTGGTTATATCTGTTTTGAGCAGTTCTTTAGCTGTCATTTCTTCCTGGCATTTTTATAGAGGAGAGTTCTTCCGTTTAGTCATTTTGGCTAGCTTTCTCTCTTTTGTTAGTTTTTAAAGCTTGTTATGTGCTCTGCACCTGCGAATCCCACTTTATTAATGAAGGCTCATTGCCTGTCCATTAAGGAAGTCTTCTTTGAATGGTGTCTCTTGGTCTCTCTTGTTCAGACTTTCGTTATTTTATTTCCCTACTCATAGTGGTATTTGGGACTCTCCACCATGTGTATTTGGCTTGTTTTTTTACGTAACCCTATGAGGTTTTTTTCTCAGCAGACTCTGTGTCCTTTTCCTCCCAAAATCCTGTAGTTCAGTGTCCTATGGCTTCAGCACTTCTCTGTTTGAGAGATGGGAGCGAGTGAAATGTATGGAGCTCCCTAATTCTCCACCATCTTGAATCATTGAGTTTACAGACTTTTAAAATCTATTTCTAAACTTTGAATATTTTTAAAAATTTATTTATTTTTGGAAGAGAGAGAGACAGAGAGAGAGAGAGAGAGCACATGCAAGAGGGGAAGGGACAGAGAGAAAGTGAGAGGGAGAAGGAGAATTCCAAGCAGGCCTTGTGCTGTCATTGCAGAGCCCAATGCAGGGCTCAAACCCATGAACTATGAGATAATCATCTGAACTGAAATCCAGGGCATGACAGTTAACCAAAAGAGTACTAGGCACCCATAAACCTTTAATATTTTTTTTTAGATTCCATATCTGAGTGAGATCATACAGGGTTTTTCTTTCTCTTTATGGACTTATTTCACATAGCATAATACATTTAAGTTTCATCAATGTTGTTACAAATGACAGAAGGATTTCCTTCTTTCTTACGACTGAACAATATTCCATGTATGTGCTTAGATCATTTCCATGTCTTTCTTGTCTGTTGTGAATAATGCTGCAGTAAACATTGGGTTGCAGATCAGATATCTCTTTGATGTTGTGACTTTATTTTATTAAGATATATTTCTAGAAGTGAGATTTCTTTATCATATGATAGTTCTCTTTTTAAATTTTTTTCCATAATGGTTGCACCAATGTACACTCCCATCAACAATGCACAATTGTTCCCTTTTCTGTACACCTTTCCCAGCACTTGTTACCTCTTATCTTTAAGATAATACCCATTCTAATAGATGCTATTTCATTGTGATTTTGATTTGCATTTTCCTGACCAGTGATATTGAGCATCTTTTCATGTACCTGTTGGGAATATTGATGTCTTCTTTCGAAGAATGTCTAGTTAGGTACCTTGTCCTATTGTCAACAGGATTGTTGGTCTTTTCCCTATTGAATAGTATTAGTTTTTTAAAATATATCTTAAAATTAATCCGATATTAGATATATGGTTTTCAAATACTTTCTCCCATTCCGTAGGTTGTCTTTTAATTTTGTTGTTTCTTATACTGTGCAGAAACTTTTTAGTTTCGTATACTCACACTTGCTGGTGTTTGTTTTTGTTGCTTGTGCTTTTGGTGTTATATCCAGAAAATCATTACCAAGGCCAATGTGAAGGACCTCTTCTCCTATATTTTCATTCAGAAGTTTTTTTTTTCTTAGTCTTTAATCCATTGTGAGTTAATTTTTGTGAGTGGCATAAGATATGCATCCAATTTCATCCTTTTACATGTGAATATCCAGTTTTCCAAACAACATTTGTTAAACAGAATATCCATTCCCACATTAAATATTCTTGACTCCCCCTGTCAAAGATTAGTGACTCTGTGTGTGTCCACGTATGCACGTGTGTGTGTGTATGTATTCTAGTCTTTTTCCATTTTTGTTCCATTAGACTTTATGTTTGTTTCCATACCATCATCATCACCAACTATTTTGATTACTATAGCTTCGTAGTACAGATTGAAATCAGAAACTGTGATTCCTCCAGTTCTTTCTCAATATTGATTTGGGTATTGGCCTTTTGATATTTGATAGAAATTTTAGGATTGATATTCGTATTTCTGGAAAAAATTATTTGAGTTTCAATAGGGATTGCATTGAATCTTTAGATGGATTTGGGCATTATTAACGTTAACAATATTAATTTTACATTATACATAAGCATGGGATATCTTCTCATTTAGTTCTATCTTCAATCTTTCATCAATGTTTTGTATTTTTAGTGCACAGGCATTTCATAACCTTGGTTAAATTTATTCCTAAGTATTTTATTGTTTTGATGTTATTATAAGTGGAAGTATTTTCTTTATTTCTTTTTCAGATAGTTTACTTTTAGGGAATAGAAAAGTAACTAATTTTGTATGTTAATTTTCTATCCTCCAACTTGATTTAATTCATTTGTTAGTTCTAACAGTGTGTGTGTGTGTGTGTGTGTGTCTGTGAAGTCTTTATGATTTTCTATAGATAATATCATTTCATTTGCAAATGGAGACAATTTTACTTCTTACTTTCCTATTTGATATTTGGATGCCTTTTTTCCCCTTTGCCTAATTGCTTTAGCTAGAATTTCTAGTATTATATTGAATAAAAATGATAAGAGTGGGCACCCTTGTTCCTGATTTTAGAGTAAAAACTTTTAGAGATATTTTTTCATTTGAATATGATGTTTGTTTTATGAAAGAGTTAAAGTTAAAGGTGTATTTATTATGTCATAATTTATTTTATAGATAGATATAGATACAAACATATGAATATAGACATATAAATACAGACACATATATGCATATATGTATATATACAGACAGACATATATATATAAGACATACATAGAGAAGATTAAACTAAATAGTACACTGTTAATTTCATTTGGAGAATGTAGGTGAAAGGTAAATGAATATCGTTGCATTATTTTTCAAACACTACA
>NW_027529688.1:59658-59797 GCF_008692635.1 Crocuta crocuta
CACTACACTAATTTTGAAATTATTTTAAATGAAAAGTTTAAAAATATAAATGTAATAATGAAAAACTATTGTTAATATATATATTAAATTTCAATATCTCTCTTTCAAATTAACAAAAATTCAATAAAGAATGTTCTAA
>NW_027529688.1:59847-63146 GCF_008692635.1 Crocuta crocuta
CAGTAGTCATTGTAACTTCAGTTTTTTGGTCTTCCATTTTAAATGTTAGTTTGGTATAGTAAAACTTTTCCCAAATTGCTACATAGGGATTATGTATAAACAGCAGATAATGACTTTTTAAATTTATAACAGGGAAAAGAATTTTGCTTCCTTTTTTCTCTATTTGTATTACTTTATTCCTTTTTACCTTCCTCCTTCTTTTTTATCTTCCTTCTTTTATGCTTTTTTTCCTGTTGCAGTCAGTGAATGTTTGCTGAGAATCTATGAAATACCCAATAATGTGCTAGATGTAAGATGAGGATAGGGTACATGGGAGGAATGAAAGTAATAGAGAGAGAGAAATGGAAAACTCTAAAATAGAGGATACTAAAAGCTATTTGAGGAAAGCAAATATTCCTTGAATTGACCACCTCCTCACCTTTTTCTACATCAGAAAATTAGAACCTCAGGTTACCACTGCAGGGACCATCCTCAAATCTAGGCAGTAACTTAAAAACATACTTTGGACACTAAGTATGATACATTTAACTCATTATTTTTGAAAGTGATTGCGTATTTACCTTTTTATAAGGCACCACACTTGTTAAGTACTGACTACATGGAAAAGCACACTTTGCGCAATTTGGCAGAATAGATACATAGAGGAAGTTTTCAGGAGTATCTCTATATCAATTATTATAGGTTCTCATAACTTCCTCCTCATTGTGCAAGGCACACATACCACCATACTGCGTTCTAGGCATATGCATCTCAAAGGGGGTTTACCAAGTTCAATTCATAGATAGGGAAGAACAACCCATGCATTTAAATACACTGAAGTATAGCTTTAAAGCCATTTAAAAAGGAAGGTAAAAAAAAGTTCTGTAGCTCAAGGTAGCAGTACAATAAGCAGTACCATTTTCATGCATTTTTATAAGACTTTATTTTTTTAACTCTTTTTTATTCATTGAAAACAAAATAACTTAGTGTAACATTTGTCACCATCTCCTTGGCCTAAAACAGAGACTAACTCAGATTCTTTCTAAATAAATATATTCCAGCAACAAGTGAATTATTTTACTTTTAATATTTCAAGGCCCTTGTATTATAGATCCCAATGAATACCTATATTTCACTATAGAGATAGATTTAAGATTTATACATGTATTCTATTCTTCTTTGGTTATTTTAAGAGTTCCTGAGAGTGGAGGTGGGGGTGATGTGGGGAACAAGGACAATAAAACACAAATTTCCTTACAACTTATAGCCATATGACAAGTTTTAGAGATAGGCAGAGTGACCTTCCTCTAGGAACTCAACGGTCTGGATGTTAATACTTTGCTAAAGGAAAAAGGCAATTTAAGCTTAACATTGTCTCAATATTCACAATCTTTTAAGTATCCTTTAACATATAAAAATTCTTTTGGCAACTTCCTTTATCTCTAGCCCCCAAGATATATGTTAGCAATCATCTTCCAAGCATATGGCCCACTGATATATATATGAAGGATCTCATGATAAGGCTTTACTAGATGGTAATAAGTGACCTTTTCCTAACAATAGCTAGCCCCTCAAGATTCTAGACACCTTGTTTCTAAATTCCTAAGAGACTTATACTATCTCTAAATGCTTCCCAACTTGAATGTATATAATCGGCCTCCCATCACTATCCCAATGCAGCTTTCTTTCCACATGTCTTGTCCCTGTGCTTTAGTAAAACTACCTTTTTATACCAAAGATGTTTCAAGAATTCTTTCTTGACTCTCTGCTCCCAAACCCCAACATTTTCACATCAGAGTTACCTCCAGACAATGTTAAGTGACAGGCCAAAATTTATACCTGAATGCAGAATATAATCCAAGCAAGGTGGAGAAGTATGAGAAGCTTGTCTTCTTGGATTTCGTTGCTCTTTTATTCCATCCAACCATAATTACTACCCTTCCTAAATATATAGGAAAGTTCTTTCAGTGTCCTCTATCTGTGTCTATACTAATTAATTCCAGTTATTATAACTCTGAATTATGAAATGTGGTCTTATCCTCTGAGGATAACTTATGTTTTATTATTTAATATAACAAAAAAAGAATCCTAGAAAGGATCTGATTTGTATTGTGTCTTTGCCACTAAATTACTTTGCAGCTTTGGGTAAGGCTCGATCCACATGTGTAAATAGATTTCTAGATCTATTGATTATTGTTATATCTCAATGAGAGGAGAAGTATATAAAAGTGTGAAGGAAGGTAGTTTGTAAAAATCATACAGGTAATATAAAAAAAATCCAACCCCTGGGAATTACTTCTTGCCACACACATACATTTCTCCTTGAAAATCACTAGATTAGAAGATCATGAAAGTATATTTTTGCCACAAATTCATAGTAAATAAAGTATAGTAGCACTCATACACTTGTGTGTCACTCAAATGCTGATTTATGACTCAAGAAAAATGCAGAAATACAAGAGTGATATTTCTATAGGGAAAGCCTTGCATCTGCTCTGATGAATAAAAGCAATGTTTTTATTGTATATTAAATATTCATTCAATTTATTAGCAATAACTATTAATAATAAATGTTTATTATGAGTAACAGAATGCTTATCACATTTCTCACAATTCAATGGGATGGGATAAAACAGTGAATAATAAAACAAACAAAAAAACTTCAGCTCCTTAAGGTATATGGCTGTAAAATTCTATTAATCTCTAGTGGTGAGAATTTTAAGTTTCAGAACAAATGAGTAAGGAAAATATTTGGAAATAGAGAGCTCTTGTGATATATTCTAAAGCACTCTACACTGACACTCCCTTAACTGATGTTTGTATAAAATTTGCTGTGGCTATCTTGATGAATGAATAAAAGAATGCATTTTATTATTCACATACTGATGACTGTTCTTAGAATCAGAAACCTCTCATTTTCTAGTTTTGTGACTGTGCAAGTCTCTATACCTCTCTCTTTTTAAAAAAAAATTAATGTTTTTATTTATTTCTGAGAGAGAGAGAGAGGCAGCGTGTGCAGGGGAGGGACAGAGANATATGCAACCAGGATTGACAGATACTGCATCCAAGTAAATATGCAAAGTTGCCAAAGTTGTCTTTTCCCATAGGTTCCAAATAGTCTTCTCCAAGTTCTTCGTGTCACCTGGTAAACAATCAACTCAATTACTTCAGAGTGAAATGGCTTAGTACTGAATCTTAAGCAGTGAAACTTCTAGCAATATAAGATCAGAGTATGTGTGCTGTTCTGGCATAGCCCTGATGCACTGCACACTAGACATTTGGAGTTAGGTGACTTTCCCAGTGCTCCTTAAATCTTATCA
>NW_027529688.1:63174-63409 GCF_008692635.1 Crocuta crocuta
AAAAAGCAGTGTTATGTACCATTGAGCTTCTCTGATGGAGAGGAAGTGATCCTCTACTGTTCAGCTGTTCCCTCTGGGGGGAAGTGCAGAATTCTAGTCAAACTCTAGTTGGTATTTGATCAGCACTGGTTCAGAGCTATGACATAGAATAGCTCTGCCTCTAGATCATGAATGATGAGGAATATAAGGTCACCGAAAAATTGCTTTCTAAACAAGTTGGGTTTTTTTCCGCCTC
>NW_027529688.1:63510-67975 GCF_008692635.1 Crocuta crocuta
ATGCAACGATGTGCCAGTTTAGAGCCTAGACTTTTTGCATACTTCTGTTTCTCTCTTGAAACTCTGAGTCTCAATGAAAACATGCTCAATTTAGTCTGATAGAAATTGAGAGACTGTATGAAGGAGTGCTCTTAGTCCTAAACAAAGCCTAAAGCGACCTGTGAGATGACTGAAGACACATGATTAAAGCCAACTAGGATAACTCAAACCTGTTCCTAATCAGGATTGCCTAGCCAATACGTAGACTCATGAAAAAAATAATACATTTTTGTTTCATTAAACCACTAAGTTTTGAGGCACCTGGGTGGCTCTGTCAGTTGAGCGTCTGACTTCAGCTCAGGTAATGATCTCACAGTTCGTGGGTTCAAGCCCCACATCGGGGTCTGTGCTTTCAGCTCAGAGCCTGAAGTTTGTTTCAGATTCTGTGTGTGTGTCTCTCTCTCTGCCCCTTCCCTGCTCATGCTCTGTCTCTTTCTGTCTCAAAAATAAACAGTAATTTAAAAAAAAAAAAACACTATTTTTAAATGGTTTGTTATGAAGTAATAGCTAAATGTTGAAAATATGTTAAGAGTTTATTAAAATTCTTAACCCATAAAAAACATAACATGTGCACAGAATAGGAAGTATACAACCACAGAGGCAATTGTGTTATTCCCAATTCTCTCTTCTGTTAGTGCGAGAAATGGTAATTTGGATTGAATTTTGCCCCTACTCATACTTTTGTGACTCATTTAAACAGAGAAATCAGAATGATAAATGGAAATTTATTTACTCATCTTCATGACCAATTAAATTCGCTTTGTGGGAAAAAAAACGTAATCCATTTTGCACACTACTGCATCTCTACTTCTTGGCACATAATAAATATAGATTTTCGAATGTATGAATGAATAAACAGATGCAATAATACATATCTGAACACATAAGTGGCAGAAGAAATTAATAATGCTTGGTATGAAAGATGGAAGACATAGATGGTGTGATAATTTCCTGAAAATACTTTCAGGATTGCCATGGGAAAACTTATATCAATTCTTTGTTAGCAAGGAGGTAATAAGTAGTAACATCCTTATTACTTAGGTGTCTCAAGCAGAAGTTAAGAGATTACCCACTGCTGCTTCTGTAGAGGTTTTTTTTTTTTTTTCCCATTGGACAAAAGATTCAGCTTTGGAAGATCCTACCAACTTGAAGTTATGGAAAATGCCAGTCCTAGGAAACAACATAATCAATGCCCAGTGCTTGAATGAAAATGTGTAAGATAGATTATTTGCCTTACTGGCTGTAGCAGTACAAGAAGCAGTCCAATGCAGCAAGTTACAGTCTTACAGGCTTTGGTATCAGACTGATCTTGACTCAATCCCTTGTTGTGCTACTTAAAAAATAACCATGACATTATATTTAACTTTTCAGAAATTGTCACATTTATAAAATAAGAATGATAGAAATGGATCTATGACAAAGAATTATTAAAAGACTAAACCATTATGCTTAATAAATACTAAGAATTAACAAATATGACGTACTACTGTTGCGGACGAAATGACACAAAGGACAAGACACACACAAAAGACAGACACAGACACAACTCCGGCGGGAGGAACAATTCTATGCAAGCCCCTCTTGCGGTCTATTTTATACCCTGGTAACTGGATACAAACTGAAATCTACAAGATGCATTCCTTTACCAATTAAGGGCAAGTAGCCAAACACATTTCAAGGACAGTGGGGAGCAAAGGGAGGAAGCGACCACAACATGTTTACTAAGAGGCCTGCCCACAATTCCAGCCTTCTCCTTACTTCTAAGGAGGGCATGTTCCCTCGTTTGCGAGCAGACCATTAACCTTGGATATTGTGTGCAGGCCTCCTGGCAGAGCATCCTGTTTGCAGGCATGCTTTGCCCAGGCAGGGAGCCCCGCGTGCAGGCACATCCCCACGTCCCTAACCATGCTTTCTTGTGGTCACTGTCGGGCTCCCACATACTATCTCTATTATTACATGTATTTTGATTATTATCATAGCCTAAGTATTGAGAAAGATCAAGAAAAAGGAACAGGGTGAGAGTCAATGGGGCATCTATTTTCCAATTATCTGTGAATTGTCTCTATTCATATAAAACACTTATATATATGCCTTTGTGGACTTGGTTGGACATCAGTTTCCCTTGAAGACCTTAGAATTTATCATGTCCTTCATGACCATAAAGATGCCTGTATGTAGTCTGGCTGCTATGGCAGGCAGAAAAGTCTCCATAGAAATGTTTCCTTTTATTTTAAGTGTATATTTTTAATATCCAGAGCTCATCACAACAAATGCCTACCTTAATCCCCATAACCTATTTAACCCATCCCACCACACACCTTCCCTCTGGTAACCATCAGTTTGTTCTCCATAGCTAAAGGTCTGTTTCTTGGGTTGTCTTTCTCTCTCTCTCTGACTCTCTCTCTCTCTCTCTCACTTTCACTTTTTTCCTTGCACATTTGTTTCTTAATTGCATATATGAGTGAAATCATATGGTATTTGTCTTTCTCTGACTGACTTATTTCACTTAGCATAATACTCTCTAGCTCCATCAATATTGTTGCAAATGGAGGATTTCATTCTATTTTATGGTTGAGTAATATTCCATTGTGTGTGTGTGCGTGTGTGTATCACATTTGTTATGTATAGTCACTAATTCATTGACACTTGGAATGCTTTCATATTTTGGCTATTGTAAATAATGCTGCTTTACCCATAAGTTTGAATGTATCCCTTTGAATTAGTGTTTTTGTATTCTTTGGGTAGAATTATTACTGGGTGATAGGATATTTCTATTTTTAGCTTTTTGAGGAGACTTTGTATTGTATTCCATAGTGGTTCTACCATTTTGGACTCTCACCAACAGTGTTACAGTGTTTCCTTTTCTCCACATGATCGCCAACATGAGTTGTTTCTTGCATTTTTCATAGAAAGCATTCTGACACATTTGAGTTGATACCACATTGTAGTATTTTTTTAAAATATTTTTATTTATTTCTAGGAGAGAGAGAGAGACAGCGTGAGCAGGGGAGGGTCAGCGAGAGAGGGAGATACAGACTCTGAAACAGGCTCCAGGCTCTGAGCTGGCAGTCAGCACAGAGCCCGACGCGGGGCTCGAATCCACGAACTGCGAGATCATGACCTAAGCGAAAGTCGGACGCTTAACCAACTAAACCACCCAGGCGCCCCCACATTGTAGTATTTTTTAATAAATAACCTTTACTGTTTAATCAAGAACTTTCTTTTTTAATTTATTCTTTATTTATTTAAATTTTATGTAAATCCAAGTTAGTTAATATATAGTGTAATAATGGTTTTAGGATTAGAAATTATTGATTCATCACTTACATGTAACACCTAGTGGTTATCACAACAAGTGCCCTCCTTAATGCCCATCACACATTTAGCCCATCACCCCACTGAACACCCCTCCAGCAACCCTCATTTTGTTATCTGTATTTAAGAGTCTTTTAAGGTTTGCCTCTCTCTCTGTTTTTATCTTATTTTTCCTTCCCTTCCCTCTGTTCATCTGTTTTTGTTTCTTAAATGCCACATATGAATGAAATAATATATTTGTCTTTCTCTAACTGACTTATTTAGCTCAGCATTATACACTCTAGTTTCATCCATGTTGTTGCAAATGGCAAGATTTCACTCTTTTTGATCACCAAGTAACATTCCATTGTATATGTATACCACATTTTCTTTACCCATTCATCAGTTAATGGACATTTGGGTTCCTTTCATAATTTGGCTATTGTTGATATTGCTGCTGTAAACATTGGGGTGCATGTGGTCCTTTGAATCAGCATTTTTGTATCCTTTGGATAATTATCTAGTAGTGCAATTGCCTGGTGTAGAGTAGCTGAGCACACAGATGGCTCAGTCAGTTAAGCTTCTGACTCTTGGTATCAATTCAGGTAATGATCTCGCAGTTTTGTGAGTTCAGACCCACATCAGGCTCTGCACTGGAACTGTGGAATCTGCTTGGGATTTTCTCTCTCTGCTCCTTCTCCATTCATGCTGTCTCTGTCTCTCTCAAAATAAATAAATAAACTTTTAAAAATTAAATAAAAGTTTTTATTTAAATTCCAGTTTGTTAACATACAGGGTTATATTAGTTTCATGTGTACAATATAGCAATTCAGCACTTCCAGGCATCACCCTGTGCTCATCAGGACAAATACACAACTTAATCCTCATCACATTATTTAACCCATTCCCCCACCCAACTTCTCTCTGGTAACCATCAGTTTGTTCTATATAATCAAGAGTCTGTTTCTTAAGTTGTGTCTATGTCACATAGTTTTCCCTTTGCTTGTTTGCTTTATTTCTTAAATTTGACATGTGATTGAAATCATATTTGTCTCTTTTTGACTGAATTATTTCACTAAGTGTTATATGCTCTAGCTCCATCCATTTCATTGCAAATGTCAAAGCCTTGGGG
>NW_027529688.1:67993-70541 GCF_008692635.1 Crocuta crocuta
GACACTTGGGTGCTTTCCATAATTTGGCTATTGTAGATAATGCTGCTATGAATGTCAAGGTTACTATATTTCTTTGAGTTAGTATTTTTGTATTCTTCGGGTAAATACCTACTACTGCAATTACTGGATCATATTGTAGTTTCATTTTTAACTTTTTGAAGAATCTCCATACTGTTTTCCCAGTGGCCGCACCAGTTTGCATTCCCACCAAAAGTGCAAGAGGCTTCCCCTTTGTCACATCCTCACCAACACCTGTTGTTTCTTTTGTTGTTAATTTTAGCTATTCTGACATATTTAGATGTGAGGTAATATCACATTGTAGCTTTGATTAGTATTGACCTGATGATGAGTGATATTGAACATGTATCTGTTGGTCATATGTATGTGTTTCTTGGAATAATATCTTCATGTTATCTGACCATTTTTTAACTGGATTGTTTTTTGGGTGTTCAGTTTTACACGTTCTTTATATATGTTTGATACTAATCCTTTATCAGATATGTCATTTGAAAATATCTTCTCCTATTTTGAAAGGTGTATTTTAGTTTTGTTGATTGTTTAGAGGCTGTGCAAAAGCTTTTTATTTTGATGAAGTCCCAAAAGTTTATTTTTACTTTTCTTCCCTTAGCCTCAGAAGACAAATCTAATTAAGTTGTTATGGCCAATGTTAAAGAGGCTACTGCCTTTTATCTCCTCTAGAATTTTGATAGTTTCTGATCTCATATTTAGGTCTTTCATCAATTTTGAATTTATTTTTGGGGCACCTGGTGGCTCAGTCGGTTAAGCGTCCAACTTCGGCTCAGATCATGATCTCGAGGTTTGTGAGTTTGAGCCCCATGTTGGGCTCTGTACTGACAGCTCAGAGCCTGGGGACTGTCAGATTCTGTCTCCCTCTCTCTGTGTCCCTCCCCTGCTTGCACCCTGTCTCAAAAATAAGTGAACATTAAAAAATTAAAAAAATATATTTTTGAATTTATTTTTGTGTATAGTGTAGGAAAGTGGTCAAGTTTCATCCTTTTGCCCATTGCTGTCTAGTTTTCCCAACACCATTTGTTTGAACAGACTGTCTTTTTGCCATTGTATATTCTTTCCTGTTTATTACAGATTAATTGACCATATAACTGTGGGTTTATTCCTGAGTTTTCTATTCGGCTCCAGTGATGGTCTATGTGTCTATTTTTCTGCCATTACCATACTGTTTTGATAGCTACATCTTTGTAATATAACTTGAAATCTGGAATTGTGATGCCTCCAGCTTTACTTTTATTTTTTCAAGGTTGCTATTACTATTCGGGATCTTTTGTAGTTCCATACAAATTTTAGGATCCTTAGTTCTATCTCTGTGAAAAATACTGTAGGTATTTTGATGAGGATGGAATTAAATATGTAGATTGCTTTTGGTAGTACAGATATTTTAACAATGTTTTTTCCGTCCATGAACATGGAATGTCTTTCCATTTCTTTGTGTGGTCTACAACTTCTTTCATCAGTGTTTCATAGGTTTCAGCATATAGGTCTTTCACCTTTTTGGTTAGATTTCTTTCTCAATATCTTATTATTGGTGCAATTTTAAATGGTATCAATTTCTTGATTTCTCTTTCTGCTATTTCATTATTGGCATATAGAAATGCAACAGATTTCTGTAGATTGGTTTTGTATTATGTGAGTTTACTGAATTTGTTTATCAGTTCTAGCAGCTTTTTGGCAAAGTCTTCTGAGATTTCTATGTAGAATATCTTGTCATCTGCAAATACTGAAAGTTTTACTTCCTTCTTACAAATTTTGATGCCTTTTATTTCTTTTTGTTTTCTGATTGTTGTGGCTTGGACTTCAAGTACTATGTTGAATAAAAGTGGCAACAGTGCACATCTTTGTCCTGTTCCTGACTGTAGAGGAAAAGCTTTCAGTTTTTTCTGTGGTATTAGCTGTGGGTTTTCCTTTTCCTTTCCTTTTTTTTTTTTAACTTTTATTTGTTTATTTTTGAGAGAGAGAGAGAGAGAATGAGTGGAAGAGGGACAGAGAAAAGGGAAAGAGAGAATGCCAAGCAGGCTCCACCCTGTCAGTGCAGAGTCGGATGCAGAGCTCATTCCCACAAACCATGAGATCATGACCTGAGCTGAGATCAAGAGTCATATTCTTAACTGACTGAGCCACACAGGTGCCCCTGTGGGTTTTTCATTTATGACCTTCATCATGTGTTGTATGTCCCATCCAAACCTACTTTGCTGAGGTGTTTTTTTTTTTTTTTAATCATGAATGTAGGTTGGACTTTGGCAAATGCTTTTTATTGCATTTATTGAAATAATCATATGCTTCTTATCCTTTCTCTTATGAAGCGATGTATATGTATCACATTATTTGATTTGCAAATATTAAAACACGCTTGTAACCCAGAACTAAATCCCACTTGTTTGTGTTAAATACTTTTTTAAAAGTGTTTTTAGATTCAGTTTGCTAGTTGTTGAGGATTAGAGATATTGGCCTGGTCTCTCTCTCTCTCGTGTGTGTGTGTGTATGTGTGATATGTCTTTATCTGGTCAGGGTAATG
>NW_027529688.1:70573-73319 GCF_008692635.1 Crocuta crocuta
TGCTGGGCCCATAGAATGAATGTGGAAGTTTCTTTTTTCCTTTTCTGTCCTTTGGAATAGATTGAGAAAAATAGGCATTAACTCATTTTTATATATTTGGTATAATTCTATGAAGCTGTCTGGTCCTGGACTTTTGTTTGGGGGGTGGCAGGTTGATTATTGATTCAATGTCTTTCGTGGAATATGGTATATTGAAATTTTCTATTTATATTTCTGTCTTAGTTTTGGTGGGTTATATATTGCTAGGAATTTAAGCATTTCTTCTAGGTTGTCCAAGTTTCAGCATACAGTTTTTCATAACATTTTATAACAATTTTTTGTATTTCTGTGGTGTTTTCATTTTTTTATTTCTCCTCTCTCATTTGTGATTTTATTTATTTAGGTCATTACTCTTTTTTACATGTCGCTTTATAAATTTTATTGATTTTTCAAAGAGCAAGCTCCTGGTTTCATTGATATTTCTTATTATGTTTTTAGTTTCTATATCTTTTATTTCTGCTCTAATCTTTATTGTTTTCTTCCTTCTGCTGGTTTGGGGTTTTGTTTATTGTTCCGTTTCTAGCTCCTTTCGGTTTAAGATTAGGTTATTTATTTGAGATATTTCTTACCTCTTGGGGTTTCTAGCTCCTTTAGGTTTAAGATTAGGTTATTTATTTGAGATATTTCTTACCTCTTGGGGTAGGCCTGTATTGTATAAACTTCGCTCTTAGAAGAGTTTTTGTTGCATCCTAAAAGTGTAGACAATTTTGGTTTTATTTTCTTTTCTTTCCACATATTTTTAAAAACATTTTTAAGTTTGTTTGTTTGTGTGTTTATAGATCACCAGCAGGGGAGGGCAGAAGGAGAGGGAGACAGGTTCTGAGCGGACAGCTCATAGCTTGATGCAGTGCTCAAACTCACAATCCATGAAATCATGACCTGAGAGTAAGTCAAGAGTCAGACGCCTAACTGACTGAGCCACCTAGACACCCTTCTATGTATTTTTTTTAAATTCTTTGTTTGTTTTCCTGGTGATCCATTCATTGTCTACTAGCATGTTACGTAACCTCAATATATTTGTGGCCTTTCCAGATTTTTCTTGTATTTTACTTTTAGTTTCATAGTTTCGTGGTTAGAAAAGATGCATGGTATGACTTTGATATTTATTAGTTTGTTGACATTTGTTTTGTGGCCTGATATGTTACCTATTCTGGAGAATGTTCTCAGTGTATTTGAAAAGAATGCATAATCTAATTTTTAGTATGGAATGATCTGAATATATTGGTTATGTTCATCTAGTCCAGTGTGTCATTCAACGCTATTGTTTCCTATTGATTTTCTGTTTAGATGATCTTTTCATTGAGAAGTGTTAATGTCTCTTACTATTGTATTATTATTGATTATATTATTATTGATTAGTTCTATGTTTGATTATTTTAACGTTTGTTTGTTTGTTTGTTTGGAGTAAATCTCCAATCAGGCTCCATGCTATCAACACAGCACCTAACATGGAGTTCAATCTCACAAAATGTGAGATCATTACCTAAGAAAAATCAAGAGTTGGATGATCAAATGAGTTAACCACCCAATAGCCCCAATTATTAACTCTTTTATGTATTTACATGCTCCTATGTTGGGTGCATTAACATTTACTATTGTTATATCTTCTTGTTGGATCGTCTGCTTTATTTTTATGTAGTGTACTTTTTTGTCTCTTATTACAGCCTTTGTTTTAAATTCTATTTTTTTCTGATGTAATTATTGCTATTCGATCTTTCTTTTGACATTCTTTTGCATGGTAGATATTTTTCATTTTATCACTTTCAACTGCAGGTGTCTTTAGGTCTAAAATTAGTCACTTTTAGGCAACTTGAAAAGGTGTCTTCTTTTTTTATCCATTCTGTCAGCTTGTGTATTTTATTGGAATATTTACTCTATTTGTATTCAAAGTAATTATTGATAGATATGTATTTATTGCCATTTTATTACATTTTTTGGTTGTTTCTGAAGATTTTCTCTGATCCTTTCTTGCCTTTCTCTTTTTCATGGTTTGCTGGTTTTCTTTAATGATATATTTGGATTTATTTCTCTTTATTCTTTGCATACATATTAGTGGTGTTTGATTTGGCTTACCATTAGTTTTATATATAACCTCTTCTGCATACAGCAGTCTATATTAAGCTGAGTATTCTTTGAAGTTTGAACCCATTCTTTACCCATCTCTTCCCTATATTTTAGGTATATGATGTCATATTTTACATCCTTTTAATTTATGAGTTCTTGGGGCTACCTGTGTGGCTCAGTTGGTTAACCATTCAATTACAGCTCAGGTCTTGATTTTACACCTCATGATTTCAAGCCCTGTGTAAGGCTCTGTGCTGAAAGCTCAGAGTATGGAGCTTGCTTCAGATTCTCTGTCTCCCTCTCTCTGCCCCTCCCTGCTCTCTCTTTCTCTCAAAAATAAAAATAAACATAAAAATAAAATAATTTGTGAGTTCTTTTATTATTTTTTTTAAAAAAATATTTATTTTAAAGAGAGATAGAGTGATCTTGCATAAATGAGGGAGGGATGGAGAGAGAGAGAGGGAGTCCCAAGTAGGTTCTGCTCTGACAGTCTCAGCCCTGTTGATGTGAGACTCAAACTCATGAACCATGAGTTCATGATCTGGCTGAAGGAAGTCAGATGCTTAACTGATTGTGCATCCAGGTGTCCCTCTTTTTCTAAGTTTTTACAGAATTAATTTTAACTGTTTTAGTGTTTCCTACC
>NW_027529688.1:73342-77242 GCF_008692635.1 Crocuta crocuta
CTGTAGTTTTTGTTTGTCTTAGAAATTTTTACCTCTTCTATTCTGAATTTTATCTTTGCTGAACAGAGTATTCCTTGCTGCAAGTTTTTCCCATTGATTATTTTGTATATATTAAACCACTCCTTTCTGGATTAGAAAGTTTCTGCTGAAAAATATAGTAATAATCTTATGAGGTTTCCCTTGTATGTAACTGTATTTTTTTGTTATTTTTCATATTTTTCTTGATCATTCTATTTTGCCATTTTAATGACAATACGTCTTGATATAGATCTGCTTTTGTTGATTTTGTTGGAAGTTCTCTGTTACTCCTGGATCTATATATCTATTTCCTTCCCTAGACTAGGGACGTTTTCAGCTATTATTTTTTTCAAGTAAATTCTCTGACCCTTTTCTCTCTCTTCTTCTTCTAGGACTCTTGTAATTAGATTGTTTATGTTTGATAGAGTCACCAAGTTCCCTAAGTCTATTCTCATTTTGCATAATTTCCTTTTCTCCATTTTGTTCAGCTTACCTTACTCTGTTACTGTTTTTCAGGTCATTAATTTGTTACTCTGCTCTTTCCAGCCTGCTGTTCATTCTATCAGGCATATTTCTCATTTCACTTATTGAGCTATTTATCTCTTCTACGCTATTCCTTATCTATGTTGTAATGGTGTCACTGATATCCTCCATTGTTTTCTTAAGTCCAGTGAATATCCTTATGATCATTAGTTTAAATTCTCCAGGAGTCACGTTGTTTATATCTGTTTCACTTAGATCTCAAGCTGTGGCACTGTCTTTTTCTTTCATTTGGTCCAAATTCCTCTATCTTTTCATTTTGCCTGATTCTCTGTACCTGTTTATATGTGTTTGGAAAGTCATCTATGTCTCCTGTTCTTTAGGGTAATAACTATGAAGAAGAGCTACTGTAGTTCCTTGCAGTTTAGTGTCCCCTGTTCCCCAGGGGCCTAGTGGTTCTCCAGTATATGGCGTGTGCACTCTGCTATTGTGTTCTGGCCAATTTATCTTTTAGGTCAGTCATCTGCAGAGGCTCTCTTTGCCTGTTTTGAGAAGCATTTGATCCATGGCCTGAATTCAGCAAGTTTTAATCTGGTGTGCTTTGGTTTGCTTGTGAAATGACACATTTCTCTATAGCCACTGGAACTGAAGTGTTGCAAAACTCTTGATTTGCAATTTGTGATGTTAGCAGGAGTTTGGGCTGATCTTCTGGTTGAGGGGACCTGCCATGCTGGAACTGAGGCAAGCATGACTGGGAAGGCCAGTTCTTCCAGACTGCCAAGCAGGGGTGCATGACTTTGTGTAAGCAAGTTAGGTGGTAAGTGTGGGCACTGTGCTGGTTCCCTCGAGTGTCTTTGTGTTTATGCTGAGAGGCAAGGGTGAAAAAATAGCACCTGCCTGTTATTTTTTTCCTGTAGGGGTCTTTGCATTAATACTGTCTATCTGGGACATGCTCCAAGATGAACAACTATCCTTCTCACTGTGTGTCCTAGGTTCTCTTCAGATTGCTGTTTTTACACTGTATGTCTGAAGACTGTTTGTTCTGCCTTTTCTCCAAGAGCAAACCCAATGTCTCTGAGCTTTCCCAGAGCCTAGTATACTGACCTTTAAAATTTTAGACTTTAAGCCCCACTGGTTGCAAGAACTCACAAAATCAGGCCTTCTCACTTCCCAAGTCAATATCTATGGGGAGTCATTTTCCCCATGCACTCCATTCTGTGCTAGTTTGTCTCTCTCCGTTCTCCACAACCAAGCTCCCTCCCAACCACAGCAGCCATGATTTGTTTTTCTCCCAAGCTGCATCTCAGTGCTTCCTACTTTTTTCAGTGTGCCCTCTTTTCTACCTTTAGTTGTGGAGTTTGTTCTACCAGTCTTCACATTAACTTCTGGGGTATTTAGGATGATTTGATAGTTATCTAGTTGTATTTGTGGGTGGAGGCTAGCCTATGTCTTCTTACTCTACCACCATCTTTGATATCCATGAGAATCTCTTTAGTCTCAAATAAATTTGTTTTGATCATTGATTATGAGACAGAGATCTTTAGCCTAAGTTTGTCTGGGTTAAACAGAAGTCTAGCGCTAATTTTGGTTTATAGTAACTATTCATATTGCCCGAATTTAGATCACGTGAGGACAGGTGAATATTGGCAAACAAGTCCCCTAAACCACATTTCTAGTTTCTATGAGCAATGGACTGACACTGGGTTTTCGTTTGTTTTGATTTTAGTTTTTTGTTTGTTTGCTAACAAGGGACTCGAAAGCTTACAATTAGATTCCTGGCCTCTCCTCACCTTTAACTCTCTATTAGGAAAAATCATATTGAAAAAATATGCCAAGTATATTGGTCTTTGCCAAGACGCATATTTTCCCACTTTTCTTTCTCTCATGTCAAGTATTGTCTCTGTCTGTAGATACTACGTCTTACTCCTGTAATATTTCCATTTTGTCTTTCTTTCAACAAACTGGTAGCAATTTTTAAAAAGGGGTTAAATTAACACAGATTTCCAGTGTACTATCATATATTAGGTGACTTTGGTGAGGTTTAACTCCCAAAGACTGGCAATCATGGGCCTATGAGAAATGAAGATAACTAAGAGATTTTTGTTAGGGGTCAAAGATGTATCATAATTGCATGAAGATGCTGAAATGTGAGACAAAAGGAGTGGTATAGAAAAGTGGAGAATAGATATCTCACTAAATAGCATCCAATTCATTGATTTAAAACTGGTGAGCCCAAGTTAAATACATTTAAAGTTTTGATTCCACTTGTGTGGCGTTGACACATAGTCTCACAAAATCCAAAGGAAACTTCTTAAATACTGCAATCCTAGAGATTTTAGCAAATAGCATTAGCATAACTTGGAAATGAAGGACCAGTTAGAATCCCTTCAACATCGCCTCTAAATTGTAGCAATATCCCTGCTAATCATATTCCAGGAATTGTCTTGGAGATCATCTCAGTTAGGTTCTGCCTAAATACACCTTTCTAAGAGACTTCCTAAAGATCTTCCTTTCCTACCTCCAAGTTTGTTGCCCAAGTTTCCCACTGATTATGGGAAATAGATTGTTTTTATGCATCTGGATTTGCAGAGCTATATGTTAGCAGTGCCTTCAGAGGGTCTGTTCAAAGCCACTCCCTTTGGGGCTCCAGTTAAGATAAACTTTCAAGAAAAACAAAAAAGTGTAAACTGTCAGAGACTTGTTTCTCAATTATGCTTAGATGCACTACCCCATGGCCTTTTAAAGTTTTGATCAGCCTTACTGCATGATGTATAGAAGTAGACAGAAGATTAACGATTAAATACATAGCTTAATTTTGCTGTTGGTAAGAAGACAGTAGTCATAGATATTGCCATTATAATGTAGAAATGCACACTTCTGATACAGCTTGGGTCTTTAAAACAGGGCCAAGGATAGAAGAGCAATTAAAATTCAAGAGAAATCATGAAATTGCATTGGGTTTCTGCATGTTCATTAATGCTTCTAACAAGGACTGAGTCTCAGGAATGATAGAAAAGCCCTGATGTTTGTTGTCAACCCAGAGACACAGCTAATTACAAATTGGAATTTTTTCTGACTTGGGGTTAAAGATCATTNCTTGCATTCTTTGTTCTGAATTCAGTGATGGAGAGAACCCAGGAAGAGAAGACAGAGGTGATTTTGTGAAGGTCATATATAAGGATTTCTCCTAAAAGTGATGCATATGGAATAATTCTTACTTTTATTTCCATGGAGTTCTACATTTGAAAATGCTTTTCCTTATGCATAGTTTCATTTGATATTACAGAGACCTTAAAACATGTACTAATTTAGTGATGCAGGTTATGGATGAGTTCTATAGAGGAATCTAAAAGAAGAGTTTTTCCAGACGGTTCAAAATTTTATCTATTATAAACTTGAAGG
>NW_027529688.1:77250-77577 GCF_008692635.1 Crocuta crocuta
TGAGGTACTTAATATCTGGTCATCTTTGTGCTTTCCCCCTGGGCCTGAGTACAGCTGGCTTCTTTGACAACCTACAGGGAAAAGGATGGGCTCAGTAATGTCTATATGATAGTGTCAGCCCCACTTTCACTACTCAATATTATTCCAAAAAGGTGTAAATGAGCGACTATTTTTCTTAGTTTTAAAACTATATTTTCTCCTGTGTAAGTGTTGACTAAAACAGAATTGTAAAAAGGTCAAAGGTTGACATACTTCAGAAACAAGTTGAATTTTGCCTTATAGATTTAGAAGTCTCTTTTTTCTTTTTAAATTTTTTTTTTTTTTTTA
>NW_027529688.1:77819-78527 GCF_008692635.1 Crocuta crocuta
TCTAGGAGAGAGAGAGAGAGACAGCGTGAACAGGGGAGGGTCAGAGAGAGAGGGAGTCACAGACTGAAACAGGCTCCAGGCTCTGAGCTGGCAGCCAGCACAGAGCCCGATGCGGGGCTCGAACCCACGAACCGCGAGATCATGACCTAAGCGAAAGTCGGACGCTTTAGCGACTAAGCCACCCAGGCGCCCCAGAAGTCACTTTGTTCTTGATAAGGTTCAGCTTTGTACATCAGTTCATTTGATGGTGACCAATGTTACCTGATTGCAGATAGAACAGGAAAACACTTTCTATCCTTAAATTCATGAACTTTTGTCACTGTCAAGTCTTTTCTTTCTGTTCCTTATTTTTTTTTCTTTTAACATTGTAACATTCCTGTGTTTAAGATTTACCCATCACTAAGCTTGGGACAAGATATGTCATATGGATGCAGTGAATTCGTGTTGTTTGATTGATGTAGATTAGTGGTATACAAGTAAGAACATTACAAATCAGTTTTAAAAAGTCTGTGCCTCAAGTCAGAACAAATATCAATTAGTAACTAGCTGTGTCTCTGGGCTGATGATGAGTATCAGGCCTCTTTATATCATTCCTGGTATTCAATCATGATTAAAGGCATTAAGTTACATACAAAAATAAATTTAGCTATGGTTCCTGTCTTTAAAGATTATACAGATTAGGAAGGGAGAAAATTATTGAACTAAATA
>NW_027529688.1:78766-81029 GCF_008692635.1 Crocuta crocuta
CTAAGCAATCTGATAGATTTATAAAAAAAATCATAGATAACTTTCCCCAGGGGCCAGGCAGATAATATAAGCTAAATAATAATAAAATGATAAAGAGTTGTGGAGAATGACAACTTATAAGTGAATATGTCATAGCTAAAAATTCAAAACTAAAATTATTTTAACATGATCTGCCTGCCAATATATTGTTTGTCACCTGACTAGGATATCAGGACTCTTTACCTCCTTGGAAGAAAATAGGCTATTAGCACACAATACAGAATTGCAGGAGTAGAAAAGCAAAATTATGTTTATAGTTGCACTAAGCTCAATTAAACTGGATTTGTAATAAATATATGTATTTCAAATAGACTATGGAATGTATGTATCATGGACATAGTATGTATCAATCAAAAATTGTTTTCAAAGAATACTTAATGGCACTGGGGAAATTCTCACAGGATGAAGATTCAAAAAAAAGTAACGGAAAATATTGTATGGTAGAAAATGGGCCATCTTACTTTCTCTAAAGTCATTACCACCTAGATAATTACGTAGACACAGGGTTATTTCTATTTCAATTCTGAGGCTGTTCTAAGTGGTTTATGTAAAAGCATATGGCAATTAGAAAAAACTAAACCCAGATTTATTTTCAGACTCTGTAAACAGGTTGTTGTTGTTGTTGTTGTTGTTGTTTTAAAGATTTGCCAAGTATTTGTAGCAACATAGATGGAACACGAGGGTGTTATGCTGAGCGAAATAGTCAGGCAGAGAAGGACAGATACCATATGTTTGCATGTATAGGAGGATTAGGAGGAACTTAACGGAGGACCATGGGGGAGAAGAAGGGGAAAAATAGTTGGGGAGAGGGAGGGAGGCAAACCATGAACGACTCTTGAATGCTGAGAACAAATTGAGGGCTGAAGGAGGTGGGGGAGAGGTGAAGGGGGATGATGGGCATGGAGGAGGGCACTTGTTGGGATGAGCACTGGGTGTTATATGTAAACCAACCTGACAATAAACTATTTAAAAAAATAAAGATTTGCCAAGGCTCTCCCTTCTTTGTGTACTGTTAGAACTTGCTTCAACTAATGAGTATATAGGTTTTTTTTTTAAGTTTACTATTTATTTTGAGAGAAAGAGAGGGATAAAGAGAAAGGAAAATCCTGAGAGAGACAGAGAGAGAAGGAGAGAGAGAGAGAGAGAGAGAGAGAGAGAGAGAATCTTCCAAGAAAGAATCTGACATTCCAGAAACTGACATGAGGCTAGAACCATGAGATCATGACCTGCGCCAAAATCGAGTTGGACACTTAAATCCGCCTAGGCACCCCAAAAATGTATTCTTGAAGACGTGTGTGTGTGTGTGCGGGCGCGCGCACGCGCGCATTGTAGACTGCTCCATAGAAATAGAACTTTCTATATTTGAATACTTAAAATGTCCCAGTTACTGTGCTAGGTGCATTCCAAACATACTTTCAATTACCTGAACAAGTTTGAAAATTAGGTACTGTGTTCCATATATTATAGGTGAGAAAACTAAGACTCAATGAGGTTATATTATTTGCTCAGTGTAGTTGACACAGTTCAAGAATTGGCAAAGCTGAATCATGAATTCACCATTCTTGTCACAGTGTAAGCTTCTTCCATTATACTTATTTGGCCTGAGGTTTGCTATCCAATCTCTGAATCTTGGTTTCTTTATCTTTAGTATGAAGAGATGACAAGATAAAAACAGAATTTTTTTAGTTCTGACATTATATAAGTCTATACTTACAACCAACCTCTTAGAGCTATTATGAGAATTCTATGCAATTGTCTTTTAAATGGTGGAACGTATGGGGCGCCTGGGTGGCTCAGCCGGTTAAGTGTCCGACTTCAGCTCAGGTCATGATCTCATGGTTGGTGGGTTTGAGCCCAGCATCGGGCTCTGTGCTGACAGCTATCTCAGAGCCTGGAGCCTGTTTCGAATCCTGTGTCTCCCTCTCTCTCTGACCCTCCCCTGCTCACGCTGTCTCTCCCTCTCTCTCTCAGAAATAAATAAAACATAAAAAAAATATTTAAAAAGGGGGAAAGTATGGTACGAAATCAAGGTGTCAATTTGATAAATCAAATACCATTGTCCCACCCACTCACATCATAATTTTAGAGCTTTTTCATTGTTCCAGATGACAACTCTCCAACAGACAGTTGTGCCTAAAGTTTTCTTTCTAAGTTTCTCAGGCTCCAAGTCTCTATGCAGATAAGCAAATGCATGTATGAATAAATGTTTGATGTGTGTGTATTG
>NW_027529688.1:81278-81769 GCF_008692635.1 Crocuta crocuta
TACCTCATTCTTTCAAGATTCTTCAAGATGTTTTTAAGGTATTATCATTAGCCTAGTACTATGAAAAACGTATATTCACTTTGTGCTTCTGTCTGGAATTTGTAACAGATTTTTATGAATTAATTTAAAAAATATCCTTTTCAGAGTTATTTCCTACCCTTCCCCATATTTAGCTATCTACAATGTAGACCAAATTGTAAAATACCAAAAGCCTTTCACTACTGAATTTCTTGTGCTAATTGGGCACAGAATGCTTTCTTGTCTTTGTAAATGGCTTACATATGCAACCTCAGGTTAGANTTTTGCAAGAAAGAGAGGAAGGGGATATTTTTAAGGACATCCTAGGAAAATCACTTTGATCTGTTCGTATTTTGAAATCATGTAACAATATTTATTGTGACAGAATTTTCAAAAACCAAAGAAAGATTCTGACAAGAAGTTTCGGCATAGGCCATTGGAAGAAAATAACCTCTTAAATAAATACTACTTTA
>NW_027529688.1:81802-81944 GCF_008692635.1 Crocuta crocuta
GGCTGCTTTTATAAGCAACATAGTTTAGAAAAAATAAATTCAGGAGAAAATAAATATATTTATAAAAATAAATAGAGTTGATTAAAACATGTTTAGGATTCAAAATACATATTTTTCCAACCTATTTATTCATACTTACAAC
>NW_027529688.1:82100-83742 GCF_008692635.1 Crocuta crocuta
TTGACATCATGTGTTAGAAAAATAAAGATCTGTCCTCATAAATGTCTCTGTTACTCCTAACATGGATTGTTCTCTGTGCTAAAGCCTTTACCTTTTGTTATTTTCATATATAGAATGGTGAACTTTAGTAAAATTTGGTTTGAGGGCCAAATATGTAAGCACCTCTTCCTTTGGCCATCATATAAACTATTTGATATTGTTTTAATTCACAAAATTCAAATATTGTTGAGTGAAAAAACTTTGTGTAAATTCATATTAAAAAAACCCAACCTATTCAAAAGTATAGGGTTTATAGTCAGTAATACCAATTGATGATGAACATGGCCAAGATGAGTTCCTTGAGAAACAAGTCAGAGGGGAGTTGTTTGTGTTTTGGCCTGGTATTATTGTTAGTTTTATGAACAATCCAGAGAGGATTTTATGGCTCTATTCCATCTTAAGTCACTAATGTTTGCCAAAAATAATTTTAAAAAGTGATGGTTTGATTTTGTATTAGTTGTGTGCACAATTCTTTGGTTTGATGAATTGGGAGAAAAAAAATCATAGAAAATAAAAGTTGTGTTTGGATTACTCAGCTTGCTTTGGATAATCTACGTTGTAATATTTTTTTTAGTTCCTTCTGACAGCTATAGTTTAACTTCCCTTTGCAAATGAGTGCAGCACATTTCAGAAGAAGTCCAGACAGCATAGTCAAACGTTTCCCTAGCCATGTTGAGTTAATCAGGATACCATAAATCTGTTACTATTGCATTCGTTAACAGTAGCCATTATAATAAAAATGTATCATAAATTAAAAATAAATAGGATCTACTAAGTAAAAAACTAAAACTTTTTCTTTGTTTTTATTTGTTTTAACATCAATTATTTTAAAATTTAATTGATTCCTTTAAGAGAGGAAACCTGACCATTATTAGATGGATTACAAAATACAGCCCAACTACTACATTAGAAGATAAAGTACAGATGTTCTGTAATAAAGGGAGCTGGGGATTCACCTGGGTAATCAACTTTGTGACCTCAAATCTGCATCACTGTTTACAGGCATATTCCTTTAGATGAGAACCACACCTGGTAGTAATGATGAAAATATGCTGTAATGTTTAAAATTCCATCATGCTGACATTCTCAGCAGCAAGTGTAAAACATACTCTGGGATTAAGGATTAAAGGATTGCTACAGCTGAATTCCAAGTGTGAAGGAGGAGTATTATGACATTCTATTGATTATGACTTTATTTAAAGCCTAGAATTTACACAGTAATTCATCGGAAGAACCTAGCAGCACTGCAATGGTTTGGGAAAGCAACTGACAAGTAAGAAAGTTTTGTTTCTGAGAGAAATAACTGTACAGGTAATTACACTTATTATCTCATGTGCCGTGGTTGTATTTGGGGCTAACACTAAATGGTTGCTTCTCTACTGTATGCTCTTTGAGTCTTCCTACTTTTGAAATAGCTTCCATCATTATTAGAAATTCAAGAAAAGTATCTCATCGTTTTCAATTCATTTGCTATGACCCTCCCTTTCTGTTAAGCTTAATATATGTGTCATACAAACATCAAGTATGTAAACTTATAGCCAGCTAAACTATGCTTTTCCACATCTATGATTATCCTTTATCACTGTGGGTTCTGCCTTTGGTG
>NW_027529688.1:83747-84480 GCF_008692635.1 Crocuta crocuta
TATATACAACTGTTGTGGATTCCAAATATAATATTATGGATCTTATATAAAATGTACAGGGAAAGCTTTTTAACTCCAACACTGATACTATTTTTATTATACCACCTGATCCCTTACATAAACAGAACAGTATATTAAGTCAATGGTTATTATATCTGATCTAAAAGAATCATCAGGTTTTTTTTTTTGTTTTTTTTGTTTTTTTTTTTAAATTTTTTTAATGTTTTATTTATTTCCAGGAGAGAGAGAGAGAGAGAGACAGCGTGAGCAGGGGAGGGTCAGAGAGAGAGGGAGTCACAGACTGAAACAGGCTCCAGGCTCTGAGCTGGCAGTCAGCACAGAGCCCGACGCGGGGCTCGAACCCACGAACCGCGAGATCATGACCTAAGTGAAAGTCGGACGCTTAACCGACTAAGCCACCCAGGCGCCCCAAGAATCATCAGTTTTAACAGATAATGCAAAATCCTAAAGCCGTAATGATTATAACTAAGAATTTAACAATTCACCCTCCTTCTCTTTGCTCATACAATTGCACCCATTTAGAACTTCCTCTTTCATTCTCTGCAACTTTTATACATCACTCAGGATAATCTCAAATTCCATTTATCCCTTGCATTGTTTTAGATCCTTGTAATTTAAAATACTTTCTCTTTGGGGTGCCTTGGTGGCTCACTCAGTTAAGTGTCTGACTCTATATTCCAGGTGTGGTCTGGATCTCATGGTTTCATGAATT
>NW_027529688.1:84542-84854 GCF_008692635.1 Crocuta crocuta
TGCTGTGCACTGACCCTGCAGAACCTGCTTGGAATTCTCTCTCTCTCCCTCTCTCTCTGCCATGCTCAAAATAAATAAAAGTAAAAAATAAAATAAAATACTTTCTCCTTTAGAGAAAAAAAATAAAGGAAGATCATGAGAACAGACAAAGGGGAATCAGTGACTCCATTAAATTTAATAAAATTTGTATCAATGGGAGTAGAAGGTTTATTTGAGAAATAATAGCTAATAACTTTCCTAATCTGGGGAAGGAAAGAGACATATATATCCAAGAAGCACAAAGAACTCCCACCAAAAAAAAACAGGCGAAAA
>NW_027529688.1:85131-85383 GCF_008692635.1 Crocuta crocuta
TCCTTAGAAGTTTGGTAAGCCAGAAGGGAGCAGCATGATATATTCAATTTATTGAATGGGAAAAATATTTCAGTCAAGAATAATCCATCCAGGGACGGCCTGGGTGGCTCAGTCGGTTAAGCGTCCAACTTAGGCTCAGGTCGTGATCTCATGGTTCGTGGGTTTGAATCCCATATTGGGTTCTGTGCTGACAGCTCAGAGTCTGGAGCCTGTTTCAGATTCTGTGTCTCCCTCTCTCTCTGCCCCTCTCCC
>NW_027529688.1:85879-86119 GCF_008692635.1 Crocuta crocuta
TACAGCAAAGTTGTCATGCAGTATACAAAAAGAGACAAAAATTTACCTAGACAAAGGAAAACTGAAAGAGTTTTTGACTACTAAACCAGCTCCGCAAGAATTACTAAAGGGGACTCTGAGTGGGAAGCTAAGACCAAAAGTAAAAAAGACTAGAAAGGAAGAGAGAAATCTGTGGAATAAATGACAAAACAAGTAATAAAATGGCACTAAATACATATATATATATATATATATATATAA
>NW_027529688.1:86518-96657 GCF_008692635.1 Crocuta crocuta
GCAAATGGATTAAACAACAACAACAACAACAAAACCAACCAAACCAAACAACAATAATAACAACAAGACGATCCATCCATATATTGCCTACAAGAGTTCAATTTTAGGGGCCCTTGCGTGTCTTAGTTGGTTAAGCGTCTGTCTTAAGCTCAGGGTATGATTTTGTGGTCTGTAAGTTTGAGAGCTTTGCCAGGTTCTGTGCTGACAGCTTAGATTCTGGAGCTGTTTTGAATTCTGTGTCTCCCTGTCTCTCTGCCCCTCCCCTGCTTGTACTGTCTTTCTCTCTCTCAAATAAAACTAAACATCAAAACATTTTTTTAACTTTTATTTTTTTTCATGTTTATTTAGTTTTGAGAGAGAGAGAGACAGAGCGTGAGTGAGAAGAGGCAGAGAGAGAAGGAGACACAGATTCTGAAGCAGGTTCCAGGCTGTGAGCTGTCAGCAAAGAGCCCGATGCAGGGCTTGAATCCACGAACCGTGAGATCATGACCTGAGCCAAAGTCTGATGCTTAACTGAATGAGCCACCCAAGGGCCCCCATTTAAAAAAATTAATGAGACTTACTTTAGACCTAAAGACACCTGCAAATTGAAAGTGAGGGGACGGAGATCTATCATATTGATGGATATCAAAAGAAATCTAGAGTCACCATACTTCTATCAGACCAAGTTGACTTTAAACAAAGACTGTAACAAGAGATGAAGAAGGCAACTGTACCATAATAAGAAGGACTATCAAGCAAGAAGACATAACTGTTGTAGATATTTATACCTCCAACTTGGCAATGCCCAAATATATAAAACAAAATATAACAGGGAGTTAAGATGGTGGAGTACTATGGTTCCCTGAGCTTGTCTCATCCTGAAGCACTGCTTGATCAGCATCAACCCATTTTGAACACATAGGAAATTCATCTGAGGATTAATGCAACAATCAGCATAATTTGAGCCAGAGACTTGGGAGGTACATGGTGCAGAGAGGTGAATTGGGAGAGAGAAAAACCAGGGAACCCTGGAGAGTAGAGAACCGTTTTTGTCAAAAGAAGACAGAGAAAGAAAGAAAAAGGGAGAGAGTGCAGTGAATAGAGATTTCACAAGATAGCACCCTTCTGCCCAAAAATAGCTATAGAAAAAGAGAGTGAAAACACTTGAAGGGGACTGGAAAAGAAATCTGTTCTCTAAAACAGTTTACAGGGAGAAAAGAGAGGGTTTTCAATACTGCTAGGATTCTATAAAGAGTTGACTACAGAGTGTGAAGTTTCGGAACTCAGTGCTGGGTGGTGTTCCAGTGAGGAAGTAGTGCAAATCCCCAGGACCAGAGATGTGGTCTGAGGTCTGTCCTCTACATTTGGTACAAATACCAGTGGCCCTATCAGGCACAAGTCCCAGTGGACCCAGAAGAGTTGCCATGTTTACTGATATTTGAACAAAGATGCCCGAGTCCAGAAAAACCTAGCACCTGCTGTGTATTTTGATTTACCATAAACTATGAGCCTCTGCTGCTGTGAAATTCCACAAACGTTTTTTGGGAAAAGCCAACACCTGGCTATTGCTAGGCAAGAAACTCCACCCTCCTCCCCTCCCCCAGAGAATTAGTGCAGTTCCAAGTCACATGGATCTCTGAAGTGTGGGGTTCTGAAATACAACTATCTGGGATACAACTCTGGAGGGATGCACCACCTGACAGGCAGATAGCTTGGACACAGACAGGATAAATGCAGAGAAAGGACAGTGGCCTGAGGCAAAGGAGATGATCTTGATTGTGTGTATGTGAGGGCATGAAATTACCAGGCCAGAAACTAGAGAGCTGGGTGAAGACATTTTCACCTCAATCAGGCACCTGTTCACAAACGATGCACACATGGATCAACCACAGTGGGCTAAGGAGCACCACCAAGTGGATAATGGAAACTTTACACCAATACCTGCTCATCTGTGCCCTCTGGGCACATCCTCTTGAATACCAGCAAAAATCCCTTCCACCGGCTTAGTTTATACACCATATTGTGCTGCAAAGTTTCAGTTCTAGGGGAAACTGGATATAACTTCACTTGAGTTTAATTCTGTTTCCTTGTTCATTTCTTTGTTCTTTTTTTTNATTCTATTCTTTCTCCTTCTTCGATACAGAAAAAGCAAATTTTTAATTTTTTAAAACTCTATTTTATTTATTTCATTTTATTCTAGTTGAGTATTAAACTTTTTTTAATTTTTATTTTTAACACTTTTTTCCTTTCTTTTTCTCTTGTTAATCAAGGTTCTTTCAAGCAGACCAAAACACGCCTAAGATTTATTTGATTTTGTTTTGTGTTTAATTATTTAATTTTTATTTTTTAATTTTATTTTCTTCCTCCAAAATGAGAAGACAGAGGAATTCATCCCAAAAGGATGAACATGGAGAAATGATGGCCAGGAATTTAATCAACACAGATATCAGTAATATATCTGAACTGGAATTAAAAACACAATTACAAGAATATTGGCTGGGGTTGAAAAAAGCATAAAAGACACCATAGGATACCCTTCTGCAGAGATAAAAGTACTAAAATCTAGTCAAGCCAAAATTTAAAATGCTATAACCGAGATGCAATCTCAAATGGATGCCATGATGGAGAGGATGGCTGAAGCAGAGCAACGAATCAGTGGTATAGAGGAAAAAATTATGAAAATAATAAAGCAGAAAAAGGAGAGAAACAAAGGCAAAAGACCACAATATAAGAGTTAAAACTCAGCAACGTATTAAAGAGGAATTATATTCGTATCAGAGGAGTTTCAGAGATGAAGAGAGAAAAAAAGGCAGAAGGTTTATTTAAGTAAATTATAGCCAAAAACTTTCCTAATCTTGGGAAGGACACAGGCATGAAAATCCAAGAAAAACAAAGAACCTCCATTAGATTAATCAAAAACAGACCATTACCAAGACATATCATAGTCAAATTCACAAATTACACAGAAAAGGAAAGAATCGTGAAAATAGAAAGGGGAAAAAAAAGTCCTTAACCCACAAGGGAAGACAGATCAGATCCACAACAGATCTGTCCACAGAAACTTGGCAGGCCAGGAAGTAGTGGCAGGATACATTCAATGTGCTGAATCAGAAATATATATATAAATGTAGCCAAGAATTCCTTATCCACCAAGATTGTCATTCACAATAAAAGGAGAGAGAAAGATTTTTCCAGACAACCAAAAATAAAGAAGTTTGTGATGCCTAAATCAACCCTGTAAGAAATTTTAAGGGGGGGAGCAGTTTGAATGGAGAAAAATAACAAAACAAGACAGAAAAGACCAAAAGCAACAAAGACTCGAAAGGAACAGAGAACATAACCAGCAACACTAACTCTACAGGCAACACAATGGCACTAAATTAATATATTTCAATAATCACTCAAAATGTAAATGGGCTAAATGTTCCAATCAAAAGACATAGGGTGACAAAATTGATTTAAAAGAGCCAAGATCCATATAGTGTGCTGCCTAAAAGAGACTGATTTTAGACCTAAAGACACCTGCAGATTAAAAATCAGGGGATGGAGAACCATCTATCATGGTAATGGAGGTGAAAAGAAAGCTTGGGTAGACATGCTTATATCATGCAAACTAAAATTTAAAACAAAGACTGTAAAAAGAGATGAAGGACATTATATCATAATTAAGGGGTCTATCCACCAANATTCATTGATAATTATACAATAATAGTAGGGAACTTTAACATACCACTGTCAGCAGCGGACAGATCATCTTATCAGAAAGGAAACAATGATTGCGAATGACTCACTGGACTGGATGGACTCAACAGATATATTCAGAACATTTAATCCTAAAGCAGCAGAATACATATTCTTCTTGAGTACACATGGAACATCTTCCAGAATAGATCACATTCTGGGTCACTGATAAGTCCTCAACAAGTACAAAATGATGGATATCATACCACATATATATTTTTTAAAACCACAACACTATAAAATGAAATAAATAAGAAGTAAAAAATTTGGAAAGACCACAAATATTTGGAGATTAAAGAACGTCCTACTAAAGAATGGATGGTTTAATTAAGTAATTAAAGAGGAAATTAAAAAGTACATGGAAGCCAATGAAAATGAAATGATGACAGTTCAAAACCTTTGGGATGCAGGAAAGGTGGTCATAAGGGGGAAATATCTAGCAATCCAGGATTTCCTAAAGAAGGAAGATATGTCTCAAATATATAACCTAACCTTACAACAAAAGGAGCTATACAAAGAAAAGCAAATAAACCCAGAAATAGTAGAGTAAGGGAAATAATAAAGATTAGAGTAGAAATCAATGATTTTGGGAAAAAAAACAGATCAAAGAAACTAGGAGCTATTTCTTTGAAAGAATTAACAAAATTAATGGGACACCTGGGTGGCTCAGTTGGTAAAGCATCCTACTGTGGCTCAGGTCATGATCTCATTTGTGGGTTTGGGCCCTGTGTTAGACTCTGTCTAACAATTCAGAGCCTGACCCCTGCTCTGGATTCCATGTATCCCTTCTCTCTACCTCTCCTCCACTCATACCCAGTCTCTCACTGTCTTTCAAAAATTAATCAACTTTAAATTTTTTAAAAAGAATTAACAAAGTTCATAATCCCCTAGCCTTGTTTCTCAAAAAGAAAAGGAAAGGATCCAACTAAACAAAATAATGAGTGAAAGAGGAGAAATCAAACCAACTATGCAAAAATACAAACAATTATAAGAGAATACTATAAGCAATTATATTCTAACAACTTGGGGAATGTGGAAGAAATAGACAAATTCCTAGAAACATATAAATTATCAAAACTAAAACAGGAAAAAATAGAAAATTTGAAAATAACCATAACCAGCAAAGAGATCGATTTGATAATCAAAAACCACCCAAAAAGGAAGGGTCCAGGGTCAGACTGTTTTCCAGGAGAATTCTACCAAATATTTAAAGAAGTAATACCTATGCTTTTGATACTATTTCAAAAAATAAAAAATGGGAGGAAAAGTTCAAAACTCGTTCTATGAAGCCAGCATTTCCTTGATTCTGAAAGTAAAGACCCCACCGTAAAGCAGAATTACAGAACAATTTCTCTGAAAATGTGGTTGCAAAAATTCTCTACAAGATACTAGCAAGTTGAATCCAAAAATCCATTAAAAGAATTATTCACTATGATTAAGCGGGATTTAATCCTTGGCTGCAAGGATGGTTCAATATCCACAAATCAATGAACATGATATATCTCATTAATAAAAAAGATAATAACCACATGATCCTCTCAATAGATGAAGAAAAGCATTTGACAAAACAGCGTATCCATTCTTGATAAAAGCCCTCAAGAAATTAGGGATAGAAGGAACATAGCTTAACATTATAAAAACCGCATATGAAAGGCCCACAGTTCATATCATCTTCAATGGGGAAAACTGAGACCTTTCCCTTTAAGGTCAGGAAGAAGACAAGGATGTCCAGTCTCACCACTGTTGTTCACATAGTACTGGAAGTCCTAACGTCAGCGATCAGAAAACAAAAAGAAATAAAAGGCTTACAAATTGCCAGGGAAGACATCAAATTTTCACTTCCACAGATGATATGATGCTCTATGTGGAAAACACGAAAGACTCCACCAAAATACTGCTAGAGCTGATACATGAATTTGGCATAGTCACAGGATATAAAATCAATGAACAGAAATCAGTTACATTTCTATGCACCAATAATGAAGCAGCAGAAAGAGAAACCAAGGAGTCAATTCCCTTTCTATTGCACCCAAAACCATTAAATACCTAGAAAGAAAATTAATGAAAGAGATAAAAGATCTGTATGCTGAGAACTATAGGAAGATTATGAAATAAATTGAAGAAGAAACAAAGAAATGGAAAAAAATTCCATTCTTCTTGATCAGAAAAATAAATATTGTTAAAATGCCTATACTACTGAAAGCAGACCACACATTCAATGCAATCCTTATTAAAATTACACCAGCATTCTTCACAAAGCTGGAACAAGCAATCCTAAAATGTGTACAGTACCACAAAAGTTCTCAAATAGATGAAATAATGTTGAAAAATAAAAGTTAAGCTGGAGGTATCACAATTCCAGACTTCAAGCTTTATTTATTACAAAGCAGTAATCATCAAGGCTGTATGGTTCTGTCACAAAAAGAGACACACAGATTAATGGAAATGAAATGAGAACCCAGAAATGGACGCAAAAATGTATGGCCAACTAATCTTTGACAAAGTAGGAAAGAATATCCAATGGAAAAAAAAAAAGTCTCTTCAGCCAAGTGTTGTTAGAAAACCTCACAACGACAGGCAGAAAAATGAACCAGACTACTTTCTTTCTTTTTTTTTTTTTTAAAAAGATGAGAAGACATGAATAGACATTTTTTCTTTCTTTCTTTCTTTTTTTACAAATAGTTTATTGTCAAATTAGTTTCCACATAACACTCAGTGCTCATCCCCACAAGTGNGAACCAGACTACTTTCTTACTCCATGCAGAAAAATAGACTCAAAATGGATGAAAGACCTAAATGTAAGACAGGAAACCATCAAAATCCTAGAGCAGAAAACAGGCAACAACCTCTTTGACCTCGGCTCCAGAAACTTCTTTCTAGACATGTCTCTGGAGGCAAGGTGGGAGGTGGGGTGGGGGAAGCAAAAATAAACTATTGGACCTCATCAAAATAAAATGCTTCTTCTGCACAGTGTAGGAAACAATCAACAAAACTGAAAGGCAACCGACAGAAGGGGAGAAGATATTTGTAAATGACATATCAGATAACGGGTTAGTATCCAAAATCTATAAAAAGAACTCACCAAACCCCACACCCCAAAAAACAAATAATCCAATGAAGAAATGGGCAAAAGACATGAACAGATACTTGTCCAAAAAAGACATCCAGGTGGCTAACAGACACATGAAAAGATGATCAATATCACTTATCATCAGGGAAATAGAAACCAAAACCACAATGAGCTATCTCCTCACACCTGTCAGAATGAGTAAAATTAACAATGCAGGAAACAACAGATGTTCGCAAGGATGTGGAGAAAGAACGTTTTTGCACTGTTGTTGGGAATGCAAACTGGAGAAGCCACTCTGTAAAACAGTATGGAGGTTCCTCATTAAAGGTTCCTGTATTAAAAATAGAACTACCTTATGACCCAGCAATTTCACTACTAAGTATTTATCCAAAAGAGAAAAAAGTGCTGATTCAAAAGTCCACATGCACTCCAGTGATTTTAGCAGCGCCATCAATAATGGCCAATTTATAAACTGAGACCAATTTTCCATCAACTGATGTTTAAAGAAGAAGTGACATATATACACACATACACACACTCTAGTTCCATCTGAGTCGTTTCAAATGGCTATACACACACATGCACACACACACACACACACACACATAATGGAATACTACTCTGTGATCCAAAATAATTAAATCTTGCCATTTACAGCAATGTGAATGGAACTAGAGTACATTATGCTAAGTGAAATAAGTCAGACAGAGAAAGGCAAATATATGATTTCACTCATATGTGGAATTTAAGATACGCAACAGATGAACATAGGGGAACAGAAGGAAACATAAGATAAAAATACAGAAGGAGGCAAACCATTAGAGGCTCTTAAATACAGAGAACACACTGGGATTTGCTAGAGGGGATGTAGGTGGGGGATGGGCTAAATAGGTGGTGGGCATTAAGGAGGGTGCATGTTGGGAAGAGCAATGGGTGTTATATGTAAATGGTGAATCTCTGGTTTCTAATACAGAAACCAATACTACATTTTATTAACTAATTTGAATTTTAATAAATATATTTAAAATAAAAATAAATACATAAAAATTGTTATTATTTACTTATGAAATTTAGTAATGAGATNTTATTGACTTAATATATCCTAAGATGTATTAGATACCTATGTCACTACAACGTGGTGTTTAAGGTTGAGCATTTAAAGGCCATTCCTAAGATAAAATGCTTACTCTGCTTCTTACTGTATCAGATAATTACACTTAACAATTACAGGTATATTAAATTACATAATGCATATAAAATTGGCATATTGAGAAAAGTAATCTATGGTCTTAATAAGTAATGGCTACATACTAAAATATTCTTGAGACAATTAAATAACTTAAGGCCATCATTCTGAGCATCAATTCTCACTTTAAAGGTACATGGATTTTTAGGACTGAGATAAACTCAATTCTATAATACATATTTTAGTAGCTACTTGGTAGGGGTAGGGAAAGAGGAAACTTGCATAACAGCTTCTATATAGTTTTGTCTCTTTCTCATTNTCTATAAGTCTGGTCTACATTTCAGATGTGTGTGTGGGTGTGAGAGAAAGAGAAAAAGAGAGAAAGAGAGACACAGAGACAAAAAGAGGTTACTTCCATGCAGTTCATTTTACTATATAATCACTTGGCTTTCACCTATGGGGACAAATGACACTTAAGTATTTCTGGTCACTTGGCAGATCAAAAGAGTAGACAAACAACACAGAGATTGAAATGCCAGATGTCTGCTTTTTTTTCCCTTCACATGTGTATTTCAAAACAAAACCCAGCTTTCAAAATAGGAGAATTTGGTAAGTTTCATGTGTGCTGCAGCTACCCTGTTGCAGTCTTGTGTTTAGATTGGATCCAAATGCTTCACTGACAGATGTAAGACAAATCCAAATAGTTGCTTCTGGATAAAGTTATTTACACTGAAGTTTAACCCCCAAGGGCAACAGAATAGCTAAGTATCCTGTGTAATACTAACAGAGAGCTCTACTTTGCTACAGATTATTCAGATTAAAAAAAGAAATTTTCTGATAACTTCAAAGCTTCTTTCCCCCAGAATGCATTCCTAGTTTCCATGAAAATAGTAATTTTAAACCTATACTTTTTGTATCAAAATGCAGTGTCAGGAAACACGACCTTAGCATTTGGTCTCTGTCTCAAAGACCTTCAATAAAATTGGCCACATACCTATTTCTGTCATGGCTATAAACTATCAATGTCACCCAATATAAATGAAACAGAATCATTATTACATCGTAAGGTCAGTTTTAGAAATAATTTTGGAATTAGACTGCAGGAAGGAAGAATTTAACTTAGCCATATGTGATTCATCAAGTATGAATATGTTTATGTAACATGCATTATGCTGTATGTGTTTGTTCCCCATCCCTTACACACTTGTGGTCCAAGGAGTATCTAGATTGTGAGAACATATTCTCATTTCTTGGTTTGATTTAAATTCAAATTCAAATCTTGAGTGAACTGTACGTTTAAATTTGTAATGTTTCAACAAAAGTTTCAGGGAGGGGTTGTAGTTGAGTAGAGATACATTTGTTAATTTTGATATAATGTGAGCATTTAGAGGTAGGTTTCATTGAGCAAGGGACAATTAAAAGAAATATCATTTAAGTCGATATCTCAATACAACAAGATGTCATCCAAGTGCCATGCCATTTTAAGAGAAGAAATATGTTTTAAAATAATATTCAATACAATAATTTCCTTGTGCATGAAAAGAATTAACCTCTTTTATTGAACTGTAACACAGAATCCATCTTTCCATTCATCTCTTGTATCTTTTTATAGCAATACTGCTTTTCTTATTAGTCAAGTGTAAAGAAGACAGCCTTGAAATCTGAAGGACAGATCTCCTCAATATACACACCATTTGCAAATGAGCCTTTATACC
Organism: Crocuta crocuta; assembly: GCF_008692635.1. NCBI lineage: Eukaryota > Metazoa > Chordata > Mammalia > Carnivora > Hyaenidae > Crocuta > Crocuta crocuta. The sequence continues at coordinate 96,213 of NW_027529688.1, forward strand.
ACTGCATTGAATAATTGCTTTCCTTATATGGGAAACATTTGATTCAAATTCTCTGACAAAAAGTAAGTGTATTGTAACAGTTGTCAATAACGTTAAGTAATGAGTACTTCCTCACTGAAGACAAACCTGTAATTTGGTACTAGGGGATATGCTAATATTGTAAACATTGAGTTCTTTCTGTTTACCTGTAGCTGTGATAACTTTTGAATTACATCTGTCATTGATCTGCATCACTGCTCAATTTACCAAGAAAAAGATTATTTATAGTGTCAAAGAAACTTAATACTAATGTGATGGTCAATCTGAGACAAATAAGGGGATGTTTATTAAATGGAGTAAATTGATGCTAACTTTTTATTTTGGGGTTTGGACTGAAAAGAGCATTTATTATATATCCAAAACACTAGAAGAGAAAGAAAAGGAATTTCTTTAAACTGCCAATGAC
>NW_027529688.1:96700-97010 GCF_008692635.1 Crocuta crocuta
AGGAAGGAAAACATTCTTTTTTTTGCTTAGGAAAATAAAATGTTACACTAATTTCTTATTTAAGGAGAACAAGTAAAAAAAATGCTAAACTCAAAGATCACTAAAGAAATATTTGAAACAAAAAATTCTGCTGCTTTTAGTTTAGTCAGAATTGCCCATTTATACCCACATATAAAATTTAAAATACTGTTTTTTTAAAAAATAATAGGTGCCTAGGTGGCTCAGTCGGTTAAGCGTCTGACTTGAGCTCAGGTCATGATCTCTTGGTTCCTGACTTGGAGCCCTGCATTGGGTTCACTGCCATCAATAA
>NW_027529688.1:97180-100252 GCF_008692635.1 Crocuta crocuta
TTCTGCACTAGAAATATTAAGGGGAATTTTTTTTTTATTTTATCCTCTGAAAATCTAATTTATTTTAAGGATATGAAATCCACTAGTTAGGTTAATATATAATAGTATAAGAATATACTTATTATATTTCTTGTAAACTCAGAGGCACTTTACTCTACTAAAAATCATAACCAAATAGTAAATCCATAGAAAAAAACATTTTATCCCATTTAGAATAAAACAGAAATTCCTGAGTTTTTTCTCTCAAAAAACTCAAAGTTACTGCCTGGTAGTAGAAGAAGAAGAAAAAAAGTTTAGAAGCTTGAATTCCAAACGGTTAACATTGAGTACAATTATGTACTTCTTTGTACTTGGTACTTATTGGATTTCCTGTATTTTCTAAATATATTAGTAGAGTGAACAAAAATTATTTCTTAAATTGTTGGTCTGGTGTTATATTCATTTTCTTTCACTGTATATGTACCATTTGAACATTTTAAAAGTTACTATTCTAACGCAAAATTTTGAGAATAGTGAGGTTAAAAAATAACAAGTGGAAGTGAAATGTTTAAATGTTTATTTATTTTTGAAAGGGTGGAGAGGGGCAAAGAGAGACTGAGACACAGAATCTGAAGCAGAATCCAGACTCTGAGCTGTCAGCACTGAGCCTCGCACTGGGCTCAAACTCAAGAGCTGTGAGATCATGACCTGAGCCAAAGTGGGACCTACTGAACCACCAAAGCACCCTGGAAGTGAAATGTTTAATTATTCTTACCTATATCCATCCTAAAATATCTTTTGTACATCTCTGATGTACACTATGTTAAGTCCTCTGTGAAATGTAAAATTTAAGACAGCATAGTTTCTGATCTTTAGGAACCAAAAATGCTAAATGCTTTTATAACTGTATAAATAACTGTAATAGTCATATGTGATGAGAAGTTGTGGTGCAAGCTCAGTGTTGTAAGAGTAGGCTGTGAATATCAGATGATATTTTTTTATTTAATCTTGTAAGTAAAGAGGAGAGATTAAAGGATTTTAAATGAAGGATATGATCAAAATGATGCTTTAGAAAAATAAAATTTCTGGCTATGTTTGTAGTGCCGCATTAGAATAGATGGGAATCTAGAGCCAAGAAGGTATTGCAATTTGAGACATCAGAATCACAACACTGTTGTCAGTGTGCAAACATTGAGAAAGAAAAATCAACCAGTTTCAGTGGTTGGTATTGCAGTGGGGTAAGACTGGAGCAGGGAAGGGGGGGGCGGTGCTGGCTGGCCACACAGAAAATTGAAACAAAACTGTCTCTAAAGTTGTTAACCTTGAAAGACTAGGAAAATATTGCCCTTGACACCAAATAAAAGTCAAAGCCTCCTGATGCATAGGACTGGAGATAAGTTTCCATGTTAACAGAAAAGTTTACAACTAAAGAAAAGGAAAACAAATTCCAAGAATTCTGTCCATTGGCAGTGTAGTTTAACAAAAGGACACAGACTAAGGCATTAGGAGCCTAGTGTTGTATTTTTAGCCCTATCCTTACTCACTTCTCTATACCTTCCTTTCTCTGTCCATGAACAGAGTCTAACCATACTTCTTTCACAGGGATATTCACTGAGAGGTGGGGTAAATGATTAGGCTTCCTAAGAAGAAGTAGACCTAGAAATCATAGCTTAATTATGTGCTCAATAATAACCAACTCACAGGGAAACAATGACAATGGTTGAAATATCTGAGAAGCAGTGTCTGGAGGAAACAGAACAAGACCCTTTTGTGAGAAGGGGGGAAAAATAGGTCTTTTGAAGAGCAGAGAGAGAAGAGTAAAATCAAAAGGACTCCTTAGTGCCCTATTGGTGATCTCAAAGTCTAAAACAGATAATACATGTCTGTAAGCACCTTTTTCCCCCTTTTTCATTCCTTAAGCTGGTTAGACACATACAATATTACAGAATGTGAAATCTATATTCAGGAGTCCCTGGAGCAGGGTGTGTAAATGAAAGGGAAAATCTGATTGTATGATCCTTGGAAAAGGACTTTTGTAAAAGCTGCTTGAAATTTTCTCCCTAATACAATTGAACCTATCTTGTTCTCTATTGATAATTCCATCTTTAATTTTAATTGGTACAAAGAAAAAAACTATTATTTTATTTTCTAGACTAATGTTTAAAAATAAATTTCAAACAAGCAAAATTGAGTGGGATTTTTTTTTTTTACAAAGACCAAAATGAGGCACTAGGATTGGAAATTTTTTCACATTTCCTTCATTATAAATTTACATTCATATATTGATTTTTATAAAGCAAAAACAGGCTGACAAAATTATATACTCAATCAAGAGTATAAATGTGCTCGCAGTTTTAATCCAAAAAATGCCAATTTAAGAGAAATGTTTGCATTTAAAACAGATTCATGTTTATACTCACATTCCGTCTAATTATCAAATTGCTCAGCATTGGTACAGTTTACCAAATTACAGAGAAATCCTATAGGAAAATGTGATTTCCAAATACGGGCAGTCAAATCAAAGTGACTGAGAAATTCAGATGAGAAATGTGTTTTCATCAGCTTTCTTCTCATGGTGAAGAGGGGAAACTGGAGGATGGCAACTCAAATTTTCATGACCTATTTATCAGATCACAACCGAACTTAAGACTCTAAAATAAATCCACAATATAAATTGAGAAAAACTAAAGCTCATTCACTTTAATAGCCATAGAGATTGAGTAAAATATATTAAAACTGAAATGGGAGACCACCTGAAGAGTCAAGATAAGAAATTGAATCAGAAAAATTTCAACTGAAAGCATTAAAATTGGTGTTAAATAATATAATTTGCACAAAGTATTTAAAAGAGGAAACTACACTAACTGAAAGTGTCAATGCATATAAAAAGTGGAGATAGAAGCTTTTGATAGCAAAAGTTATCTTTAGATGTACTAGGGTTTTTTTTTGTTATTGTATTATGTGCTTTGCTTAGAAATAAACTCATACTCTTCCTTAGAGTAATACATACAGTAAATGCAACAGAACTAGGCAAAATATGAAGATTGAAAGAAGCTTTGGGAGAACATTTAACTTTAGTCCTTTGTATACGAT
>NW_027529688.1:100313-101997 GCF_008692635.1 Crocuta crocuta
AGAGGGCGCCAGTGTGGCTCAGTCAGTTAAGTGTCCAAATTCAGCTCAGGTAATGATCTCACGGTTCATGGGTTCGATTCCTGCATCAGTTTCTGTGCTGGCAGCTCAGAGTCTGGTGCCTGTTTCAGATTCTGTGTCTCCTTCTCTCTCTGCTCCTCCCCTGCTCATGCTCTGTCTCTCTCTGTCTCAAAAATAAAATAAAAACTATTTTAAAAATTTTAACAAAAAGAAAAGAAAGTCACTCAGACCATCGTTTCCATTGTTGAGACTCATTTCATAACCTAAACAAAAACACCTCCAGATTCTAAGGAAAAACTCATTTATAATATATGAGATGAGGGTGACTATGACCAAAGCAATCTTCCTAGCTACTTCCTCCCAAAATACATGATTCTATTTATCTGAGAAAAATCTTACACTTTCATTTCAAACTAAACAGCTTTTCATTTCATAGGGAATTGGTCACAATGAGCTCGGGTTGCCTAGCTGCCTGTTTATAGACAGCCAAAAAAGCAGTCTCAGGGACTCAGGAACTTAGACTCAAAACACTATTGACACTGTGTTTTCCACATTTCAAAATAACTCCCAGGGTTCGAGCTCTTCCATTTAGCAATATTTCTAAATTATTCTCTTTTCTCTGTACTCTTAATTAGCAATCTTGAAAAATACTGAATGAGTTTAAAAAGTGACCAAATCTTCTGATATTTTAGAAGTCTTTTATATAGAAAAGATTGCAAGTGCTAGTGGTAACTACATAAGCGAAATCTGATGCTAAAGAGTATGCTTACTTTATCTGGTGGTACAATTCCTGTGTGTTGAGAGTGGTGGCTCCAAATTCCTGCACTCCTAAGTAGAAGGCAGAGTGGACTTCTTTTAGGGCCACTTAAGCCAACACAATGTGGTCCTCTTCCTCCTAGATACCTCCCGAGGATTCACTGGCATTCAAAATCCTGAACATAAACATTAAAGGTTTGGCAATGGTTGTGGTTGGGATGTGTGCTTGCTTGTGTGTGTGTGTGTGTGCGCGTACGTGTGTGGGTGCGCATTCACATACACACAGGCATGAAGTCGGTGTGTTGAGAAAAGCAATAGCAAGAACCAAGGAGGAGGCAAGGGACACTCACTTCCTCTATACAATCTAAAAGACTGCTGTTTTATCAACAGTATTCAGGCCAAGGGCCAAGTTCTAAAGGAAAGCTACCCTTTCCAAGACCTTATTTCTCTGAGTTCAGCAGCAGATAGGAAGTACAGGCAGGAAATACAGTGCTTCCTTATAGCAGTGCCAGATAAGAAAGTAAAAATAGTTTTTTTGTGAAGCTCCTAGCCTCCCCCCCCTTTTTTAATCTTTGGTTTACATTTATTTATTTTTGAGAAACAGAGAGAGGCAAAGCACAAGTGGGGAAGGGGCAGAGAGAGAATGAGTCACAGAATCCTAAGCAGGCTCCAGGTTCTGAGAGCTCAGCACAGAGCCCCTCGCGGGTATCGAACCCACCAACTGAGGGATCATGACCTAAGCCAAAGTTTGACGCTTAACCAACTGAGCAACCCAGGCACCCCATAGCCTCCCATTTATTATTTCTCATTGAGCTTTCCTTCCTTTTTCCTAACCCATGTCTGTCTTACTTATAGCTGCTTCTCAATTAATTTCTATTAAGGGACTATCTGATAATGAGGAGTATTTGTT
>NW_027529688.1:102101-106062 GCF_008692635.1 Crocuta crocuta
TCCTGAAGGAAAATAAGAAAGTGGAGGCAATTAATACCTAAAATGATGAGGTAATGGGTTGTGTAGTTGTTATTTAAGGACCCCCCGAAAATCACATCTCATAGGCATAGATGGCTACTCACTAATACCTATGCAAGGTCCTATCTAAAATAAACTCTTTCAACCAGTGTAGAATGCTACAGTTTGTGGACAAAAAAGTAGCGCAAAAATTTTCCCTAGATTGAAGTAACTCGGCCACAGGTCTGAAAAAAATTAAAAAAGTGTATGAGTCTCCTTAGCTTACTTGAAGTTTACAAAGTATTACTCATATGACCATGAAGTTGTAGGCATAAACCTAGGAATATTATTTTTATTGAAGGACATAATTTAAAATACACAAATTTGTGACTATCCTAATGCTCAGGGGCCCCAGCTTCCTGTCTGGCATATTTTTGACATAGTATCCAAGCAGTGCACCTTATTACTAACATTGTTTTTTAAATTTTTTAAAAAACTTTATTTCTGAGAGAGACAGCGTGAGCAGGGGAGGGTCAGAGAGAGAGAGAGACATAGAATCTGAAACAGGATTCAGGCTCTGAGCTGGCTGTCAGCACAGAGCTTGACGCAGGGCTCGAACCCACAAACCATGAGAGCCAAGGTTGGACGCTTAACCAAGGGAGCCACCCAGGCACCCTCGAATTTTGCATTCCTGTTTCTGACCAATAGCTCCACAAAAGCAAAATTGTTTCTATTAACTTTTATCCTCTGGCATTTTGGCTTTCTCTAGAACTCTTGGTTGAAAATTTTCTACTTTCTTCTATTTTTGCTACCTAAGTAGTTAAAGGGCAAAAGCAGAAATGAGTAAATAAATGGACACACTAGTTGCAAACACTATTTCTCTGGTATGCTCAGCATAACTGTTCCAAAGGGTTTACAGAAATTTTGAGAGACTGAGGAAACAGATTGAAAATAAGTTATTTGGATCTTTTTTTTTCTTTTTCTCTTTGTTTTTTCTTTTTCTCTCTTTCTTCTTTCTTTCTTTTTCCTTCCTTCCTTCCTTCCTATTTCCATCATGTAGCTATCCTGAAAGTTTTTTTGAAATAAAAATGTTGAATATCATACTTTGTGTGATCTCTTTAAAGCCTATGAAATAAGCTAGTTTTGGGCTTTAAAAAGGAAAGAAACAGGTCACATAACACAATTTGAGATGGTATCTGATTCGATTATTTGCCTCCATTATCACTTACTTTTCAAATATCCAGAAGTAGAAATATAAAGGCTCAAACCCTCAGAAAATTTCTATATATGTGAGAACTTTATCTGATACAAATTCATTCCTCACAATAAACCACAGCAATATATAAGTGTGTAGATTAGGCGGAAATGCTAAAGGAATGAAGACAACAATGACAAATAGTATGAAACCCAAGAAATAAATGATTTACTGTCATCAAAATGGATTGTGTGTTTAGGGAATATTATTTCATCCAAATAAAGGAGGCTTGGCTTGCATTCCCACTGTCCACATTTAGTCATTCTCTCCTTAGATACACAAGGGGCAGTCAATCCAAATTACTCTCCATATAGGGCTCTCTCTCTCCCTCTCTCTCTGTCTCCTGCTTTTTGTTTGCCTATTCATTCCTTACACAAAGCCCACCCTATAGAAGGGGTGGCTAGGGGGTGCCCCAGAGGCATCTCACAACAATGGCTTTGAGTCATCCGTTTAACTCTTCAACTGATTAATATTCTGTGTAGCAAGAAGCCAGCCTGACTCAGGGCCTTGGCTTAAAGAGCAGATGGATTATGGCCACTGCTCCTCAATTGATTCATTATTTAGGCCATTGATTTCCTTCTCACTGAAAACATCTGGCGTCTTATGCTTGGGGATAAACTTATATTAGCTGCAAGCAAGTTTAATAACAGGTTCATAATCTATGATTTTAGGTTAATGCCACAGACAAGGGTTCAGAAAGTATGCAAGTATTTCAAAGGGAACAATGCTGAATAAGCTGTTCAGTTTAGAAATATTTCAGACAAAAGATTAATTTTGTTTTCTTATTTTTCAATAAAATTTCACTGGTTTTTTGGTATATTTACATTACTAATAATCTTNTAGAAAAATGTCAACCTGGCCCAAGTTTCTGTCAGGATGAAGTTTTTAAGGGGTTTTGAAGGATGCGAGTGAGTTGCAGCTCTGCCCATAGAGGGGTGTGGGGGGGAGGTCCACTCCTGGCCAGGTATAGCAGGAGGTAGCAGGTTTCTCAGGAAGCTCTGTCTGGGGCTTGTCTGGAATGTGGGTTGTGGTGAGGCTAGAAAAGAATATGTGTTNTTCATGTTTATTGGCCTTTAGTACCTTTTTTCTTCCAGGTTCTACTAACCCCCACTTTGATCATTAGCTGTTTCTTGCCAAAATAGCTAAAGGGTGCCTGCTACCATCCTATTACCATTCTATTACCCCTTTCTTAACTTTTTGCTTTCCTTTGAAACTAAAACCTCTCCGGTTTTTAGTGTCTCAGAAGGCTTTGCTTATCAAAAAACTATCCTGGTGGGGGGCACCTGGGTGGCTCTGACAGTTTAGCATCCAACTCATGGACTCTATTTCTGCTCAGGTCTTGATCCCAACAGCATGGGATCAAGCCCCATGTCAGACTCCACAGTAGCATGGAACCTGCTTAAGATATTCTCTCTCTGTCTCTCTGTCTCTGTCTCTGTCTCTCTCTCCAATTAAAAAAAAAACTATCTTGGGGAAAGTTTCTACTATTAGTCATTTACATCTTAGTATAAATGTGTTATGCCTCCTATAAAGGATTTGCAGTTAAAGATTAAAATGAAAGTTTAAAATGAAAAGACTCTGGCAAAACAACTTAAAGTAATACTAAAGGGATACAATTTATTTAAACATACATACTTGTACATTATTCTGTCATTGGATATCTCCTGCCATCCCTGAACGCATACATACATAGATGACTGGCAATTCAGCCAGTGTTTCTAACTGTTTATACTGGCTGCAGATAGGTGTTTGGTACCAATCTGTAAGAAGTTAAATGCCCAGATTGGTTGCCAAAAATAAACAGTTGTGTGGGTGGGCCCAGCTACATACACATGCACAACAGACATCTGGCTGGGACTATCCCTGTGGCTATAGCTTCAACATGTTTCCTCCCATCACTCCTCTGTCCCACACAATGCCTGCTGGAAATCTGCCCAAAAGTGACTATATAAAATAGGTGAATGAGCCTGTAGTGAACAGACTCAGATTTGTGAACAAACACACCATCCAACTCCTAATTCAGTAGAAATTGTGAGTCAATAACAAAAGTTATTTACTTGGCTAGTAAAATACCAAAGAAATTGGTTATTTTTAAGGTTCTGAATCTCAAGCACATAGAAAAGGATATTTCAATTTGCTCAAAGCCAATTGGGCTTTTTTTTCTTTCTCAATTCCACAGATCCTTTCCTTCTCTCTTACATTATGTACTTTGATATATTTCTTCTTTTATTTTTATTATATTTTAAACATTTATTTATTTTTTTAGGCAGAGACAGAGCATGAGTAGGGGACGGGCAAAGAGAGAGGGAGACAGAATCTGAAGCAGGCTCCAGGCTCTGAGCTGTCAGCACAGAAACCCGGGGCTAGAACCCAAAAACCCGTGAGATCATGACCTGAGCTGAAGTCAGGCACTTAACTGACTGAGCCATCCAGGCACCCCTATTTCTTCTTTTCAAGGAGAAAATGTCCCAGCATGTACAAGTCTTTAAAATGCATGGTGCAAGGGAAGGATGAGAACTGCACCTGTCTTTCAGGGGTAAGACAGATACGTTAGGGGCATTTTCAAGCCTGGGGCAGCCAAGGTCATTTCTGAGGCAAAAGTTTATTTAATTGGTCATTTCTACAGTTTGATTAATTTCTCCTTCACCAATCCTTTAGTTTACTGCCTATCACTCAGCATTCCATTTCCATTCCCACCACCGCTTATGG
>NW_027529688.1:106258-108118 GCF_008692635.1 Crocuta crocuta
CACCACCGCTTATGGAAGTTCCAGAGTTAATGAATTGTTTTAGCAGTATGGAGAAGAGTAGTTCCCAGATTTAGAGATTTTACAAACCAGTTCATCTCCAAGAAAAGATTATTTCCCTAATCCTTGGTTTAAAGGCTGCTAACTTTTCATTCTGTCATATAACATATTTAATGCGGTCTACTTACACTGTGACTTGATATAAGAAAAATTATTTTTACACCAAACAAAATGTAAGATTAACAAAATTTCAGTTAAGCAAAAAAATATTTAGTGTTATAATATTATTCACTTTGTTGTTTGTTTATTTATTTACTTACTTACTATTCATTTCACTGTGACACAGGTCTACTGGTGTCTAGATGAGGACTGGCATTTGGAAAACTGATATAGACATTATCTGGATCCTCAGTGGACACATGAACATGGGTAATGGAATCTATATCCATGATATTTATTTTCAGTGTTTGCTTAAAAACGCTGTATTGGTTACAGAATTCAAAAGGACTTAACAAATGCAATTGTGATTAACAGAAATGACCTTACTCATGGATCTTCATCAACCTCTGTGTTTATTAATTTGAGTAGTACCATGAAAATCTCCTGTCCCTGATGACTNCACTGAAAGAATAAAGGTTTTTAAGTTCCAAGGCCAATGTTGAAGAACTACAACATGATTCTGAAACATGAAGGACAAGGATAGAGCTCTGACATATATATCCTTAAATTCTGAGTATTCTAGGCACCTAGAGGCAAAGTATGAGATATCAGAAATGGAAAAGCTATAATCTAACTTATAATTTAACCTAAGATATTGAGAATCTAGATGAAATCTTAAAAAGAGTGTTCCACTCCTTCTATTCATTCTGTCTTCTATTACTCATAATTCAAATATTTGCTGAATATATGATGGTTATGGTAGTATCTTTTATGGTAAAATAATGGTTTTCTACCTACAATATACGGGGGTATACACGGCTAATTTTAGGCCTTCTTAATGAACTTCTCTAGGGGATCAGCTTGCTATTAGATATGACAGCTCTCTAAAATCACCAAATACTTCTGTATCCTATACAGAATTTTACAGATATTCACTCTAAGGACTTTATACCCTTGGAAGGGAAGGATCTTTTGGTCTCTGAATTTAACCTCCTTTCTGCTAGACCCTATAGTGACAGCACATGTATCTGTAGCAATGTTCAGTGAAGGCAATCTCTCTTGTACTTTTATTCAGTTTCTTGATATTTAGTCACATATACTACTCTGAAAAAGGACTGTTCATTAAGATGAGAAACCAACTGCTAGGTGTCTCAAATATCCTTTCTTAATCCTTCACAGAAGTTTAAGATCTTGGGGCTTGCCCTTTACCTCTAGTTCTCCTAAGATGAGTAAGTATATTAAATTACACAACAACACTTGGCCATATTCACTAAGCTATAGTGGGCCTTTGAATTCTCTTAATATCATCAATTATATTAGTATTTAGTATATTGTTGACATTCAATATGTACCTGTCACATATGATGAAAATGAAGGTTACTATCATAAAGGTGTGATGTAATTCTTTAAGTATTTGAGGTGTGAAAACATAATTACCCAGTACAGTGTTGTAGGAAATAAGTTTAAAAATCCTGTAGGCTTGCAACAATGGGTTAACAAGGCTTAGGGCAGAAAGCCACCACAGGAAGAAAGCACCCAAGGTTAGTCATTAAGTAAAACAAGGCTTGGTGGAAAGCTGCCTCTAGAGGACCAAAGTGTCCAAGAACAGTTAGAGGTGGAAAAGTGCTAGAGGGCAAAAGCACCCAAGATTAGCTAGTGAAAAGGGTGCTTTGTTAGCCTTGAGGCACAATGCTCCAGCAAACT
>NW_027529688.1:108156-108383 GCF_008692635.1 Crocuta crocuta
TGTGAGAAAATGATCTAGTTTCATTCTTCTGCATGTTGCTGTCCAGTTCTCCCAACACCATCCGTTAAAAAGGCTGTCTTTTTTCCATTGAATATTCTTTCCTGCTTTGTCAAAGATTAGTTGGTTGTATACTTTTGAATCCACTTCTGAGTTCCAGATTCTGTTCCATTGGTCTATGTGTTTATTTTTGTGCCAATACTATACTGTCTTGATGATGACAGCTTTGT
>NW_027529689.1:0-3102 GCF_008692635.1 Crocuta crocuta
CTCAGGATTCCTCCAGTCCTTTTCTAATACAAAAGGCCAAGTGTTCTTGGTTCTTGGTTCTTGGTCCTAAGACTTTCTTGGCCTCAGCACAAAGTTATACTGGCTTTCAGATGATCTCTGCTTAATGTAGAGGGTGAAGAATGATAAACGGCACCATGGCATTGAGGCCAACCTGGCAGAAGTTTCTGCTTTGGGGGTCCTCTGATTTGAAAAGTTTTAGGTCAGTGGTGATGTTTCTGGAATGGTGTACAAGATGGGAGTGTTACTTTTGTACACTTGGGTTTTCAAGAGCTTTGTTAACCCTTGCTCATGACCCAAAACTACACCTTCTGTCTGGTTTGTGGTGGGTCAGGAAGAAAGAAGCTACACCCTGATGAAAACTTGAGTGAAATAACCCTCTTCAACATTTTTTTTTTTTTGCTTCCCTTCTATATATCTTTTGAATCTTATCTCTGACTCTATCTCTCTGGTGTCTGCTCAGTGTCACTCTCCTCTCTCCTGTTCTATTTTCTTTCTTTGCCCTTCACCATTATTAATTTGAACATCTAATTTTCCTTCTGCCTCACCATGAAGTTTACAGAACCTGATTTTGGAGTTGGGACTGGGAATTAGGTATCAGTTGGCAACCTTCTCGGACGGCTCAGGATTTATCTTCTCTTGGATGCAATCTACATGAGGATAAGGATTTGATATTTTAAATGACCTGGAGGGTAAATGATAGAGAGAGATGCTATCTAGTATCATCCAACTCAAGTTCTAGCCTGATTGTACTTGGCAAAGCTTTCTGTATTATACCTGAAGCTCTGCACATAGAGTTCTTTGTGCACAGGGCAAGTGGCCACACCTACATTGCAAGAAAATGTGCAGGTCAAGTAAAATAACGAAAGTGGAATATTTCTTGAATGGTAAGATTATATAACATGAATAATATATAATCTAGGATTGCCTTATTCAATTATATAGAAATATATAAATACATATATTTAAATATATGTATTATTTAAAAGTTTTTAAGATGTTTATTTTTGAGAGAGAGAGAGAGAGAACAAGCAGGAGAGGGACAGAAAGAGAGAGGGACTCACAGAATCCAAAGCAGGCTCTGGGCTCTGAACTGTCAGCACAGAGTCCAATTTGGGACTGAACTCATGAACTGTGAGATCATGACCTGAGACAAAGCAGATGATCAACCAATAGAGCCATCCAGGCATCCCCATGAATATATATATATATTTATATTTATATATACATTGACATATTATATATAATATATAATATATAAATTATAAATATATAATATAATATATAATATAATAATAAATTATAAATATATTATAAATATATATATTTAATAAAGCACATAGTAATATAGGAGCTAGGAGCAGATGTCTCTTATCTGGGAAAACCAAGGGAAGACTTTTGGTACCAATATACCAAAAGTATATTTGTATATACTTTTATATGCAATATAAAATACTTTTATATATATATAAATATATATATTTTACTGGTATATATATATTTGAACTGGCTAAAATTTCGACAGATATTTTGACAGATAAAAATAAAACTTAAGGATTAGGAAGAGAAAATAGTGTGTTCCTTTACTGTGATATCCTCCCAAATCAGAGAAAAAGTACAATCCGGAGTATTGGAAATGAACACTGAATTCAGTGATAAAACTCTAAGTGGTGGTATTGATCTCACAAAATGCATACATCTTATCAAGGGCTACTTTCTTGTCTTTATATCCCCAAAACTTCTTTTTGCTTATTTAAAATGAAACAAATAGAACTACATTACCTGGCTTTCACAATTGTACATTATCTGCTCCCAAACTTCTCTGTTACAACCTTTTGATTTAATGACAGTATAGTTTCTATGGAGATCATCTCTATGTTAACCTGAAGCAATGCATGTTTCTTCTTTATGATATTTTACTGACTCTTCTCATATAACTGCTCTTTTCTTCTCAGCCAAGGGCTCCCTCCTTTTTTTTTTTTAAATCCCTTTTTAGGAATCCAATGTTTCAAAACAAAGTAATAATTTATTTTCTTTTTTATAGCTATCAGAGATCATTGGAACTGCCAGTCAGAGTTTATAATTATAACATCTCTAGTTTATCATATTGCACTAATGTTATTTTAGCTGGAGGCAAAGAAACTTTAAGTTTTACTTAGATGCATAACNTTTTGAGAGAGGGAGTGCAGAAATAGAGAGAGAGAGAAAGAAACCCAAGGAGGCTCCGCACCATCAGTAGAGAGCTTAATGCAGGGCCTGAACTCACAAAACATGGGATGATGACCTGAACTGAAATCAAGAGGCCATACATAACTGACTGAGTCAGGAGGTGCCCCTGGAAAATTTATTTAAAGTTCATCTTCTGTACTGAAAAACATCACAGTACAAATCCTGTAGAGGATAAGGCAGGAATTTCCTGGTGGGTAAAAGAAGGCATCAACAAGCTACTTTCCTTGACAGCTTTGCCACAAGTTTAGCTCTGCTATGAATTACTACAGTTTAGTATTGCTATAGAAACATAAAGGAAGAGGGGCACCTGGGTGGCTCAGTTGGTTAAGAACCTGACTTCAGGGGCACCTGGGTGGCTTAGTCGGTTAAGCGTCTGACTTTCGCTTAGGTCATGATCTCGCGGTTCGTGGGTTCGAGCCCCGCGTCGGGCTCTGTGCTGACTGNAAAACAAAAAAAGAACCTGACTTCAGCTCAGGTCATGATCTCATGGTTCATGAGTTCAAGCCCTGCATCAGGCTCCATGCTGACAGCTCAGAGCCTGGAGCCTGCTTCTGATTCTGTGTCTCTCTTTCTCTCTGCTCCTCCCCTGCTCACATTCTGTCTCTCTCTCAAAAATAAAGATTAAACATTTTTAAAATGGGCACAATTGGAAAGTACAGTTATATAAACTTTTTTTTTTTTTGCATTTGTCTCCAATTTAATCCGTTTTAATGATACAATTGTAACTGGTATTGATTCCTCAATCTCTCTCTTTTTTTTTAAATAGTTTATTGTCAAATTAGTTTCCACATAACACTCAGTGCTCATCCCCACAAGTGTCCTCCTCCATGCCCATCCCCCCCTCCCCCCACATCC
>NW_027529689.1:5327-6857 GCF_008692635.1 Crocuta crocuta
CCCCCTGCTCACGTTCTCTCTCTCTCTCTCTCTCAAAAATAAAAAAAAACATTTAAAAAAAAAGATCCAAGAAGGTCTGGATTTTTCTGTTTGATCAGGAATACATACCGCACCCATTGAAGAATCCTTTGAATGTAACAGAAACTCATTAAATATTGATGGTGGTTGTTATTCTGTGCTTAGAATTCGACAACTATGAACCAGAGACCCTAATACTAGACCTGCTAGTTTCTATAAGAATGCTTTACTTTCTGTTTTTGTTTGAATGATGATATCAAAATACATGTTAGCAGGTCATAGTCATCTGATGACTGACTTATATACAGTTATAACCACAAAATTTCAGTGCAGGTATATGATGAGTATTATAGTGGCTCCAAACACTGCCATGTTGTGACTGCAGGTAAATATCGATTGACTCCTTATTATTTCCAAATACAACTCTGGATAGTAGCAACAATGCTAATTCCATTCTTTACAGCTCATATTCTGGTGGATTATGCTATTTCAAAATCCCAAGAGTAAGTCCAAGAGTTTTAACACCCAGGAAGAGAGGAGACTGCATGACTATTTCTTAAACAAAAGACTGCCAATTTTTTATGATAATTAAAAAAATTTGCCTTTTAAATACCCTACAGCACTATAAACTCCTTCTTTCAGTGATAACTTGCACCCTCCCAAGTCCCCTTTCATTGGATCTTTTGGATATCAGAAATAACAAATAACAGGCAGAATCTACATTTCAATCTTTTTTTGTGAATATTTTTCTTTATTTTCTAACTGTCCTGATCCTCCCTTCTGTATCCTATTTCTGCTTAAGTAGGGGCTGTTTTTTTTCTTTTTTCCACCGCTCCCATGCCAAATGCCTGGAGATGAGATTGTTATGATAGCTTCTCATTGCTACTTCCAGTTCATGCCTCCTCTTTCATCCATGATTACCCTTAGCTTTTAACTTCAATTAGACTGTGCCACACTCCATCTTATTTTAAAAGTTACCTACTGCTTGCAGAACCATTCCACTTATTCCTTGAAGATGCTGGCACCTTCCTTGCCATTATTCAAACATGATTATGCCATAAGTCTTGGTAATTTTTTATCCACATAGATACTTCTTACAATATGGTGGCCTCTAAAACAACCAATTGACCAGTTTTCTTCCAGGAATGTTATCTTTTAATCCAACCCAACTGCTCTCTTCCATAGTCATACCCTACACCTCATCATTACCAATAATTCAAACCCACTCATTTTTAACTGAACTTCCATTATTTAAAGTTTTTTTTTTCTATTAGGGTTCAACTCTAATAGGAAAAAAATCCTATTGACCTTGCTATAACAAATAGACCATTAATCTAGCAATCCTTTGACCTTACTGTAACAAATAGACCATTACACCTGCAAACTTTTTACCTAAACATCAGGCATGCTCCTGCTTGAGATCCTTTATAAGGTTCCCTTCTGTGCCTTCATGATTCTTCCTCCTGGTATATGCATGGCTTACCCCCTCAATTACTTTGACTTATTATTAAA
>NW_027529690.1:0-548 GCF_008692635.1 Crocuta crocuta
CACATAGACCAATGGAATAGAATTGAGAACTCAAAAGTGGACCCAGAAGTGTATAGGAAACTAATCTTTGACAAAGCAGGAAAGAGAATCCAATGGAAAAAAGACAGCCTCTTTCACATATGGTGCTGGGAGAACTGGACAGCAACATGCAGAAGAATGAAACTAGATCATTTTCTCACACCATACACGAAAGTAAACTCAAAATGGATAACGGACCTGAACGTGACACAGGAAACCATCAAAACCCTAGAGGAGAAAGCAGGAAACAACCTCCTTGACCTCCACCGCAGCAATTTCTTACTTCACACATCCCCAAAGGCAAGGGAGNAAAGGCAAGGGAGTCAAGAGGAAAATTGAACTATTGGGACCTCATCAAGATAAAAAGCTTCTGCACGCCAAAGGAAACAATCCATAAAACTAATAGGCAACGGACAGAATAGGAAAAGATAGTTGCAAATAACATATCAGATAAAGGCTAGTATCCAAAATCTATAAGGAACTCACAAATTCCACACCCAAAAAACAAATAATCCAGTGAAGAAATGGGC
>NW_027529691.1:0-14402 GCF_008692635.1 Crocuta crocuta
GGGAGGTACAATGGCGGCAGGCGCGCCACCACTCTGAAGTCCAGCTGCCCGGAGCCAGCACAAAGAAGCAGTTTGTGTGCTCAGCGCCCCCAGGACCAGTTGGCGTGAGGGGACCTGGTGTGCAGGTATTTGGCAAGTACGGTCTTTCTATGCACCNCAAGTACGGTCTTTCTATGCACCGAGCGGAGGTTTTTCCCCCCCGAGCGGAGGTTTTTCTGTTTCGGACTCTCTCCTTTTCCCCTTTCACTCCCCGTAGAGGGTAGAGGGGGATCTCCTCCCACCCTGGAGTCTCCGGTCCCGGCCCGATTTTATCTTCCCCGGTTCGCACTCACATTAGAAGGCTCTCTCAGTGGATTCTGCGTCCTTTTTCTCCCAATCTCTCAGGTTTTGTAAGGTTTCCAATGGCTTCATATCTTTTCCGTGTGATGTATGGGCGCGAGTGCAAGTACGGAGCTCCTTACTTCTCCGCCATCTTGCCCTCTCTCCGCATTTAGTCCATTTATATTCAGACTAATTATTGATAATTTTTTGTTTTCTTACTTGTTTTGTCCTTGTTTCTGGAGATTTTCTATGTTCCTTTCTTGTCTTTGTCACTTTTTGTCTTTCCCTCTGCTCCAAATGTCTACTTTAATATTTTCATAGGACTGGTTTAGTGGCCTTGAACCCCTTGTTTTTGCTTGTTCATAAAAATCTTTCATGTCTCCTTTTATTTTGAATGATAGCCTTGCTGGATAGAGTACTCTTGGCTTCAGATTTTTTGCATTTAGCACATTGAATATATCATGGCATTCCATCCCGGCTTGCCAAATTTCTGTTGAGCGATCTGCATGTAACCTTATGGGTCTTCCCTTGCAAGTTAGAGATTTCTTTTCTTTCTTCCTGCTTTTAAGACATTTTTTAAATCTATATTTGCAAATTTAATTAGAATATGTCTTGGTGTTGTCCTGCTTTTGTTGATTTTGATGAGAGTTCTCTTTGCCTCCTGGGTCTGGATGTGTGTTTCCATCCCCAGATTTGGAAAGTTTTCAGCTATTATTCCTTTAAATAGTCTGCCCCCCTTTTTCCCTTCTTCTGGGACTCTAATAATATAAATGTTATTACATTTGAAAGAGTCACTGAAACCCATAGGTTTATTCTCATGTTCCATAATTCTTCTTTCTCTCTTTTGTTCAGCCACATTATTTTCCATTATTTTGTCTTTTATGTCACTTTTAATTGCCCTGCGTCTTGTATCCTAGTGCTCATTGCATCCAACCTGTTTCAGTTCTCACTTATTACATTTTTCATTTTTGACTATTGTTTTATAACTCTTTTATCTCTGTTTTAAGGACCTTCCTGAGTTCTATTGTTTTCTCAAGCCCAGGAAATATCTTTATTATAGTTGCTTTAAATTTCCCATCAGACATGTTACTTATGTTTGTTTCACTTAGATCTCTGCTGCGACTTTATCTTTTTCTTTCATGTAGGATGATTTCCTCCATCTTGGCATTTTGTCTAACTCTCTGTCTTCTCTGTGTTAGAAAAGCCCATTATGTTTCCTGCTTAGGAGAGTAATGGCTTTATTAAGAAGAGGTCATACAGTGTCCAAGCCTCACATTTCAAGGAGTGTCTCTGGTGTGTGTTGCATGCATTTTGCTGTTCTGTTTGATTGCTCTATCCTTCAGGCTAGTCATTTACAGAGGCCTTCCTTGACTGCAGTGGGCAGTGTTTGGTCCTTGGGCATAATGTGGTGAGTTTTAACTAAGTGTGCCCTGGTCTGCTTGTGAAATGAGACCTGATACTACTTTCACTGAAACTGAAGGCTTGCATAAATCTCTGATCAGAGGATGTAAAGTGGTTGGGGTTTCTGCTGGTCTTCTGGGGAAAGGGTCTGCCATGCTAGGACTGAGGAAGCTTGACCTAGAGGGGCAGTCCTGCCAAAAGCACAGGTGTGTGGAACTTGGTATAAGCAGGTTAGGCAGCCAGTGTCAGCCTTATGCTGTTTATCTCAGGTGGCTCTCAGTTTATGCTGACGGACAGAGGAATAAAATGGTGCCAGCCAGCTCCTTTGTCCCCAGAGTAGGGCCTACATGCCCATTTCTCTCGGAAAAGCGCTTCCAGAAGAGAAAATAATCACCTCACTCTGTATCCCAGGCATTTTTCAGATCACTGTTTCCACACTGTCTGCCCTTGTTTTTTGCCTGCCTTCTCTCCAGGAGCAGCACAGTGCCCTTCACACCCCATCCCAGACAAACCTGCTGACTTAATCTCGAGGCTTTAGGAATGTGATGTGGGCAGAAGCCTGTCTTGGTCTTCTGGGGAAGGATCTTATCACGCTGGGAATGAGACAGGTTTTACCATAAAAGGCAGTTGTGCCAGAGTACATACAGGAGGATGGGTCTTGGTTCAACTAGACTAGACAGTCAGCGTCAGGGCTGAGCTTCCCTCTGCAGGTGGCTCTATGTTTATATTGAGAGGCATAGGAGGAAAGTGGGACCAGTCAGCTTCTTTAATCCAGGAGAGGCATCTCTGTGAATACTATCTCTCAGAAATATCCTCCAAAAAGAGCGAATAATCTCCCCGCTTTGTACCCCTGGCATCCCTCAGATGGTTGTTTTCATATTGTCTGCCTGAGTACTATTCGCCTGCCTTCTCTCAAGGAGCAGCTCAGTGCCCTCTGGGTTCTATTCCAACCAATCCTGCCCACCTTTAAAACTCCATTCTTCAAGCCCCACTGGTTGAAAGAACTCAGGAAAATCAGGCCCTCTCATTTTTCCAGACAGTGGCTTTGGGGCAATGTTTTCCTTGTGCATTTCCCTGTGTGCTCCACTCTCCCTCCTCCTTCTTATTTTTAAAAATTTTAAATGTTTATTTATTTATTTTTGAGAGACAAAAATGGACAGAGCATGAGTTGGGGAGGGGCAGAGAGAAAGGCAGACACAGAATCTGAAGCAGGCTCCAGGCTCTGAGCTGACTACACAAAGCCTGATGCAGGGCTCAAACCCACAAACCGTGAGATCATGACCTGAGCTGAAGTTGGACGCTTTACCAACTGAGCCACCCAGGCCCCCCACTCTCCTTCCTCCTTCTCTTGACCATGAATCCCTTCCTTCTAAAGCATCTGCTATCTGTTTCACCCCCAGAACACATCTCCGCACTTCTTGCTTTCCTTGATGTGGACTCCTCTCTCCCACTAGTTGTGCAGTTTGCTCTGTCAGTCCTCAGGTTGATTTCTGAGGTATTCAGAATAGTTTAATAGTTACCTTGTTGTGTTTTGGGGACAAAACTAGCCTTGAGTCCATCTACTATGTCACCATCTGAGCTCCCCTTCAATATTGCTTATGTTTTAAAGATCTGATTGTATCTAGCTCTGAAGTGATCTCCATGCACCAGAGTAATTACTGTCCAGAATTTTTGTAATTTATTTCCTTTCCTTTCTTTGTAGTTTTATCACAGTCATATATATCTAAAATGTATGCTGTTTAAATATATACTATTTCCATTCTTTAATTGATGATCATAGAAATTTTAATATACTTAGTGTCTAAAATTGATCATTATCTTTAAACTTTTTCTAACAAAATACATTAGAATAATTTAATTCCAATAATCCCTAATCACAAATTATATGTTACTGCCAAATATTTAATTTAATTTTATATTTATTAACCTTTTATTTTAATTCCAGCATAGTTTACATATAGTGTTACATTAGTTTCAGGTGTATAATATAGTGATTGAACAATTCCATACATCACCCAGTGCTTATCACTACAAGTGCACTCCTTAATCATTATCAACTAGTTCACTCATCCTCCCACCTACCTCCTCTTTGGTATCCACCCGTTGTCTATAGTTGAAAGTTTGTTTTTGGTTTCTCTTTCTCTCTCTCTCTCTTTGGTTACTTCATTTGTTTCATTTATTAAATTCCACATAAATGAAATCATATGGTATTTGCCTTTCTCTGATTGACTTATCTCACTTAGCATAATACAATTCAGCTTCACTCAAGTCATTGCAAATAACAAGATTACATTCTTTTTTATGGCTGAATAATATTCCTCTGTGTGTGTGTGTGTGTNTTAAAAAAGGTATATAATCAATATATAAAAAATATCAATATATAAAAAAGTGAAAATATATATATCACTATATATTTTTTTCTTCAAATTTTTATTTAAATTCCAGTTAGTTAACATACAGTGTAATATTAGTTTCAGGTATAAAATTTAGTGATTCATCACTTACATACAAAACTCTGTGCTCATCACAAGTGTCGTCCTTAATACCCATCACCTATTTAACCTATCCCTCTGCCCACCTCCCCTCCAGTAACCATCAGTTTGTTATCTGAGTTACAAGTCTGTTTCTTATTTACCTTACTTTCTACCCTCCTATGTTCGTTTTGTTTCATAAAATCTACATATGAATAGAATCATATGGTATTTGCCTTTATCTGAATCACTTATTTTGCTTAGCATAATACACTCTTGCTCCATCCACCTCATTGCAAATGGCAAGATTTCATTTTTTGNACTGTGAGATCATGACCTGAGCTGGAGTCAAAGGCTTAATCAATTGAGCCACCCAGGCACCCCTATATGACACCTCTTCTTTATTCATTTATTAGTTGATCAACATTTAGGCTTTTTCCATAACTTGGCTCTTGATAATGCTACTATAAACATCAGGGTGCATGTATCCCGTTAGATCAGTATTTTTGTATCCTGTGGGTATTTAATAGTGCAATTGTTCTATTGTAGGGTGTTCTATTTTTAACTTTTTGGGAAACCTCCATACTGTTTTCCACAGTAGTTCCACCAACTTGCATTTCAACCAACAGTGTAAGAGGGTTCCCCTTTCTCCAAATCTTCTGCACCATCTGTTGTTTCCTGTGTTATTGATTTTAGCCATTCTCACTGATGTGAGGTGATATCTCTTTGTAGTTTTGATCACTCATGATGAGTGATGGTGAACATCATGTGCCTGTTAGCCATCTGGATGTCTTCTTTGGAAAAATGTCTACTGGTGTTTTCTGTCCATTTTTAAATTACATTATTCATTTTTTGGTGTTGATTTTTATAAGTGTGTTATATATTTTGGATACTAACCCTTTATTAGATATATCATTTGCAAATATCTTCTCCCATTCCATAGGTTATCTTTTAGTTTTGTTGAAAACATATACATGCATACATACATATATATGTATACGACTTTAGCGTTTCTGACAGATGTGAGGTGATATCTCATTGTGATTTTGATTTGTGTTTCTGTGATGAGTGATGCTGATCATGTTTTCATGTGTCTGTTGGCCATCTGAATGTCTTCTTTGGAAATAAGTCTTTTCATGTCTTCCGCCAATTTTAATTGGATTATTTGAATTTGGTGTTGAGTTCAATAGTTCTTTATATATTTCAGATACAAACCCTTTACCAGAGGTGTCATTTTCAAATATCTCTCCCATTCTTTTAGGTTTGTTGATTCCTTTGCTGTGTCGAGATGCTATTTATTTGATGGAGTAATGATAGTTTCTTTTTCCTTTTTTTATTCTCTTTACTCAGGAGACATATATAGAAAGATGTTGCTATGGTTAATGTCAGAGAAATTACTAAGAATTTTATGGTTTCAAAACTTACACTTAGTTTATTAAATTTACATTTTGAGTTTATTGTTGTATGTGGTGAAAGAAAGTGGCCCAGTTTCATTCTTTTTCATG
The DNA here is from genome assembly GCF_008692635.1 of Crocuta crocuta. Taxonomy (NCBI): domain Eukaryota; kingdom Metazoa; phylum Chordata; class Mammalia; order Carnivora; family Hyaenidae; genus Crocuta; species Crocuta crocuta. The sequence continues at coordinate 5,699 of NW_027529691.1, forward strand.
TAGTGGTCCAGTTTTCCCAACATCATTTGGTGAAGAAACTCTTTTTCACATTGAACATTCTTTCCTGCTTTGTCCAAGATTAATTGACCATATAGTTGTGGTGTATTTTTCTGGGCTTTCTATTCTGTTGCATTGATATGTGTGTCTATTTTTGTGCCAGTACCATATTGTATTGATTACTACCGCTTTACAGAATAACTTATAGTCTGGAATTCTGATACCCTCAGTTTTGCTTTTCCTTGTCAAGATTGCTTTGGCTATTTGAGGTATATTGTGGTTCCATATACATTTTAAGGTTGTTGTTTTTTTCCAGATCTGCGAAAAGGGTTGTTGATATTTTGATAGAATTGCTTTAAATCTGTAGATTGTTTTCTGTAGTATGTATATTTTAACAATATTTGTTCTCAGTCCATGAACTTGGAATGTCTTTCTTTCATCAATATTTTATAGTTTCCAGACTACACATCATTCATCTCTTTGGTTAAGTTTATTCTTAGGTACTTTATTACTTTTGGTACAAATATAAATGGGATTTTTAAAATATCTCCTTCTACTTCATTATTTGTGGATAGAAATGCAACCAATTTTTTGTGTTGATTTTGTATACTGTGACTTTACTGAATTCATTTATCAGTTCTAGTAGGTTTTTGGTGGAGTCTTTAGGATTTTCTTTTGTATATACATTTATTTATTCATGAGAGACAGAGACAGAGCACAAGTGGGGTAGGTGCAGAGAGATTGAGACATGGGATCCAAAGCAGGTTCCTGGCTCCAAGTTGTCAAAACAGAGCCCAACACGGGGCTCCACTCACAAACTGTGACATCATGTCCGGAACCAAAGTCAGACGCTAAACCAACTGAACCACCCAGGCGCCCCTTAGGATTTTCTATATATAGTATCATGTCATCTGCAAATAGTGGAAGGTTTTCATTTCTTTGTTTTTTCTAATTGTAATGGCTAGCACATCCAATAGCGTGTAGAATAAAACTAGTGACAGTGGATATCCTTTGTTTTATTCCTGAACTTAGGAGAAAAGCTAAGCTTTTCTTTTTAAGTTCTCTTTTTAAGAAAAAGCTCTCAATTTTTCTCCATTTGGCAATGTTTGCTGTGGATTTTTCATATAAGGTCTTTATTATGTTGCAGTATGTTCCCTCTAAACCTACTTTAGGTTTTTATCATGTTGAAGGTAGTTTTCATGTTGTTAAAGGTTTTTATCATGAAATTATGCTGAGTGAAATAAGTCAGGCAGAGAAGGACAGATAATATATGTTTGCACTATAGGAGGATTAGGAGGAACTTAACAGAGGACCATGGGGGAGAAGAAGGGGGAAAATAGTCGGCAAGAGGGAGGGAGGCAAACCATGAGAGACTCTTGAATGCCGAGAACAAACTGAGGGCTGATGGGGATGAGGGGGTAGGGAATGGGGATGCTTAACCGACTGAGCAACCCAGGTGCCCCTGATTTGTGGATATTGAACCACGTTTGCATCCTGGGAATAAATCCAATTTGAATATTGTGAATGATTTTGTTAGTGTTTGTTAGATTTAGTTTGCTAGTATTTTGTTGATTTTTGCATCTAAGTTCATGAGAGATAATGGCCTGAGGTTCTCTTTTTTTGTGGCATGTTTTTTTTTTTTTTTTTCTTGGTTTTGGTATCATGGTGATACTGTCCTCAGAGAATGACTTGGAGGTTTTCCTTATTCTATACTTAGAATAGCTTAAGAATAGGAATTAACTCTTCTTTAAATGGTTGGCAGCATTTGCCTGTGAAGCCGTCTGTTCTGACCATGTGTTTCTTGGGAGTTTTTTGATTACTGATTTAATTTACTTGATGGGAATTGGTCTGTTCAAATTTTCAACTTACTTCTGCTTCAGTTTTGGGAGACAATATGTTTCTAGGAGTTGATCCATTTAATCTAGGTTGTCTAATTTTTGCCATGTAGCATTTCCTATATTGTCTTCCAATTGTTTGTATTTTGCTGGTGTTGGTTATTATTTATCCTCGTTCATTTGTGTATTTGTGTTTTTAAGTACTTTCTCTCCATCTTTTTTATTTTGATTAGTCTGCCTAGACGTTTATCAATTTTGTTGATCTTTTCAATGAAACAACTCTTGGCTTCATTGATCTGTTCTATTGTATTTTAGTGTATATATCACTTATTTTTGCTTTAATGTTTATTCTTTCTTTCTTTATCTTGGATTTGGGTTTTGTTGGTTGCTCTTTTCTAGCTCCATTAGATATAAAATTAGGTTGTTTATTTCAAAATTTTCTTGCTTCATAGGTAGGCCAGTATTGCTATATACTTCCCTCTTAGAACCACTTTGCTGTTTCTCAGTTTTTACCACTGTGTTTACATATATGTTTGTGTCCATGCACATTTTAATTTCTTCTTTGATTTCTTAGTTGACCCATTCATTGTTTGGTAGCATGTTATTTAACTGTTATTTATGATCTTCCCAGATTTTTCTTATAGTTGATTTCTAGTGTCATAGCATTGTGGTCAGAAGAAATACATGTTATAATTTCAGTGTTTTTGAATTTGCTGAGAGTTGTTTATGGCCTACTATGATTCTATATGGTGGTCTGTGTGCACTTGAAAAGAATGTGCACTGTTTTAGGATTGAATATTCTGAATATATCTGTTAAATTCTTCTGTTCCAGTTGTCATTTAAAGCTACTCTTTCCATGGTGATTTTCTGTTTGGATGATCTGTCCATCAATGTTAGTGGGGTGATAATTTCTCTACTATTATTTTATTACTATTGATTAGTTCCTTTATGTTTGTTATGAACTGTATTTTGGTCCTCCCTTCTTGGGTGCATAAATATTTACAATTGTTATATGTTCTTGGACTGTTTCCATTATTATATAATGTCCCTTGTCTCTTGTTAAAGTCTTTGTTTAAAGTCTACTTTGTCTGATATAAGTACTGCTACTCTGGCTTCCTTTTGACATCCATTTGCATGTCAAATGTTTCTCCAATCCTTCACTATTTAAAGTGTATTTATTTACTTTGAAGAAGACAAACACAGCACGATTGGGGAAGGCACAGAGGGAGAGAGAGAATCCCAAGCATGCCCATGCTGCTAGTGAAGAGCTCAATGCAGGGCTTGAACTCATGAAACCACAAGATCATGCATGACCTGAGCTGAAACCAAGAGTAAGGCCCTTAAGCAACTGAGCCACCAAGATGCCCCATCCATTCCCTCAGTTTCAATCTGTATGTGAATTTATGCATGAAATTTGTCCTTTTTAGACAGCATACAAACACATCTTGTTTTTTATCCACCCTGTTACCCTATGTCTTTTGATTGTAGCATTTAGTCCATTTAGATTCAGAGTAATTATTAATAGATATGTATTTATTGCCCTTTTGTTACTTGTTTTGTGGTTGCTTTTGTAGTTTTTCTCTCTTCTTTTTTTCTTTTTCTCTTTCATGGTTTGCTCGTTTTCTTTTGTGATACACTTGGATTTATTTTCTATTTATACTTTGCATATATCCATTACTGGTTTTTAATTTGTGTTTACCATCTCATTTGTATATAACATCTTCTTCATATAGCAGTCTATATTAATTTGATGTTGTTTAAGCTCGAACCTATTCTTTGCTCCTTACCCCCTCCATGTTTTAGGTATAAGGTGTCATATTTTACACCTTTTTATTTTGTGAATCCATTGACTGATTTTTACAGAAATATTTATTTTTTATACTCTCATTAATGGTTATTCCTTTCCACTCAAACTGTACTCTTTAATGTTTCCTATAGGGATGGTTTAGTGGTAATTAACTCCTTTAGTTTTTGTTTGTCTGAGAAACTCTTTATCTCTTAATCTATTCTGCATGATAGCCTTTCTGGATAAAGTATTCTTGGTTGAATATTTTTCCCTTTTAGCACTTTGGATATATCATTCCATTCCATTTTGGCCTTCAGTGTTTCTGCTGAAAAATCTGCTGATAGCCTTATGCAGTTTCCCTTGTATATTACTGTATTGTTTCCTCTGGCTGTTTTAATATTTTTTTTCTTTATCACTACTTTTTACCATTTTAATTACTATGTGTTTTGGTGTGGACCTCCTTAGGTTTGTTAGAGGATCTCTGTGCTTTCTCCATCTAGATATCTCCTTCCCCAGATTAGGGAAATTTTCAACTATTATTTCCTCAAATAAATTTTCTGCTCCCTTTTTTCTCTTCTCTTCTAGGATCCCTATAATGCTAATGTTATTACCATTGATGGAGTCACTGATTTTCCTGTCTATTCTCAGTTTGCATAATTATTTTTCTCTCTCATTTGCTCACCTTGATTAATTTCCATTACTTTGTCTTGCAGGACATTAATTCTTTTCTCTGCTTCCTCTAGCCTGCTATTTATTCCGTCAAGTGTATTTTTAATTTCAATAATTGTGTGCTTTATCTCTGGTTGTTGTTGTTGTTGTTGTTGTGTTTTCCATTTCTTTGTTAAGAGTCTTGCTGATTTCTTCCACTCTGTTTTCAAGTCCAGTAAGTATCTTTATGATCATTATTTTAAACTCTTTATCAAGCATATTATTTATATCCATTTTGCTTAGGTCTTTTCCTGTGGTTTTATCCTATTCTTTCATTTGAGACATGTTCCTCTGTCTCCTCATTTTTCCTAAATCTCTGTTTGTTTCTATGTGTTAGGAAAAACAGTTATGTCTTCTGCACTGTAGAGTCGTGGCCTTGTGAAGAGGTAATGTAGTGACCCACCATGTAGTGTTTCCTGTTCACCAGAACCTGGTGCTTAAGGGGTATCTCCTATGTGTGATGTGTGCTCTCTGTTGTTGTGGCTATCCTGCTTTTTCCTTTAATCCAATCATCTACAATGACTGTATTTGCCTGTTGTGGACAATGTTTGGTTCCTGTACTGTTATTGGGCCAGCCTGGAGATATTTTAGGCTTGAATTTAATTAGAGAAGTCTTTTGCCAACAATGCAGTAACACCAAACTTCAGGTCTCTCTGTTTTCCCCAGAGAAGCTATCATTGGTGCATGGGGCCTGTAGTCAGACCAGTTTTATGCCTCCAGTGTACTGCTAGGGCCTTCAGGTGACTGGTGTATATGGTTATCTTTCTCTATCTCCAGAGAAGTAATCACTTTGCAGTGGTGCCAGCCACTGTAGGAGTTGTTTGCACAATGCCAGGTCTGTGGAACTGCTTCATATGGACTATAGCCAAGAACATATTAGAGAGGAGGTATTTGCAGCAGCATAGTGAGTGGATGGTATGGTGGAGCATTTATAGCAAAGCTTTGAGCTTTGAGTTTTGAGAACCGTGGAGAGACCCTACAGTCCCAGGACTAAATCAGCCTTGTGGGCTTCTGCAGATGCACAGCATAGGGAGTGGTACAACAGGCAGTGGTGCTAGCAAGTTTTATGTGTCCCTCTCCTCTGTGGCATAAACTCTGAAACTCCAGGACTGAAGCAGCCCATGCGGAAACACTACCATAGGTGGTGTTGGAAAAACAGGGCAGTAGCCCTAGTGTACTTTGCACATTGTGGTTCCTCTGCAGGAGGGGCCCTGCCTCTCTGGACTGAAGCAGACCATCCAGAAGGGTGGATTGGCAGAAGCATAGGTTGTGAGGGTGGGGTAGCAGTGCTAGCAAGTTAGGTAGCCAATTCCTTAGTTGCCTATGTGTTTATCCTGGGTGGTGGAGAAAAGAAAAGGTGCCTGCCAGTTCCTTTGTTCCTGGGAGAGTTCCCCAGTGATTTCTGTTTCTCAAGGACAGGCTCTGAGATGCGTAAATAACTCCCTCCCATATGCCACAGTAACCTGTAAAACTGCTGCTTATATGGTATCTCCATAGGCTGTTCTTGTGCTGTCTCTTTGAGGATAGGAACTCAGTTTCCTCCTGCCTTCCAGGCTCTCTCAGAGCTGAGCCCATTGATTTTTTTTTTTTTTTAATTCTAGGTTTTGAGTCCCACTGGCTATAAGAACTCATGAAATTTGGCCTCTCTGGTTTTAAAAGCAAAATATTATGGAAACTTGTCTTTCCCTTGTAGGCATCCAGGTATGGGGTTCTGTTTATCCCCCTTTCCCATGCCTNNNGCTCCTGATTTCATCTCTGTCTTTCCTATCCTTTTTAGTGTGACCTCTTCTCTACATTTAGTTGTGAAGTTTATTCTGAAGTCTTCAGATTGTTTTCTGAGGTATTTATACTACTGTGATGTTCTCTAATTGAATCCATGGGGAAAGGTAGGCTTAGAGTCCCTCTATTTTGCCATCTTCCCCAGAAGTCTCATTTTTAGCCTTAAAAAGTAGACATAATTAAAATTATTTTTCATTTATTAAAGATTTGTCCACTTTTATAATGTTTTTTGCTTATTCCTTGTGCTTTTTAAAATTTTCTTTTGACATTATTTTTCTTCTGAATACTATTCCTTAAAAGTAAATCTCAGTTTTATTTGGTTGAAAATATCTTTATTTACCTGTATTTTTGAAAGATAGCTTTATTGCCTATACACTTCTAACTTGACAGACTTCTCTCATTTTGATAAAGATATTATTTCATGGTCTTCTAGCTTTAATTATTGCTTTTGAGAAGTCAGTGTATTTGTCAGTTTTTGTAGGTTATCTGTATTCACTTTGGATATTTTTAAAATGTTACCATTTTATGTTTTATAATTTTACTGTCATATAGATTTATTTGATTTTATTCTTGTAAACTGCTGGTTGTCTNTTGGTGTTATTGATACATTTTGGGAAACTCTCTGTCAGCTTTCCTAATATTTCCTTGGCACTCTTTTATTTTCTCTTCTGATACTCTTGTTTATAGATGTCAGAATTTTCCACTCTTCTACAAGTTTCCTAAGCTACCTTCCATATAATTTCCTCTTTTTACCTGCCTTGTGATTTTTGATTCTTTCTTTAGACTATATTCTTTTTTAACAATTTTCTCATCATTTGTATTTAATATGCTTTGTAAGCCTCTATGTTCTTTCTAAAGGAAAGGAAATGAGTTAACTTTTTCATTCTAAGAGTTCTTTTTCTTCTTTTTTCAAATTTTTCTTTGAAATTTGCAAAAGTCCTTTACTCAGCTTTCATAATATCAGTAACCCTTTTCATGTGTTTAAACATATTAAACATCTATATTTTATATTCTTGCCCTTATAAGTTTACAATCAAAAGTAATTATGGATCTAATACCCCATACTGTTTTTGCTAATTCTCATTCATGATAAATAATTTTCTTATACAGTTTTTGAGTTTTAATTTTTAATTTTTGTTATTTGGAAATTTGTGGAGGTGTTTTTGCATGTTGTCAAGTTCCTTGGCATATTAGAATGCTTTAATCATTTAATTTAGAATTTTTACTTTCTGGCCACACAAATAGTATGAATTAAAACCCTATACCCCATGTTCACATGAGAATTGAGATTACATAAAGATTTATTTTTCTTTTCTACTTCTATACTCAGGGCCAAGGCCAATATAGTCAAGTGTTTATCTTCTTTATCATGTCTATCCCTCTGTCTCTCTGTCTTTGACCTTTGTCTCTATCTCCATCTCTCTCTCTCTCTCAACACTATTTTCCCCCCTCTATGAAACTGTAGTCTTTCAGCAAACCAGTTTCATTCATGATGATCATAGGATTTGTCCTTTTATTCCCATGTGTATGTCCTATTACAATTATAGTTATAGTCGACAAGGGATGGAAGAAATCCCAGAGAAAAGTCTGATTGCAGTACTTATTTACCAACCTGTATGCTGTATTTCTCATTAATTCTAGCCTTTAACTGTTTCACTTTTATTTTCAATAATTTATTAATGCATTTGAAGAGATATTTTTACATTTCACCTAGCATTCTTAGCTTTTCTTAAAAAGTGTTTCTCCTGTCATGCTGCTAACTGTATTTTCAGAAACTGAAATCTACCATATATGTTTTGCAATTTACTTCATATATCTTAATGATATGTTTATCATTATATTACTCTCATAGACAATGTCCAATCGCCTATTAAATTATAAAAACTGCAGAGATAATCTGTATGGCTTTGCAGAATTTGTTTTTTGCCTAGTTCAGACACTTTATCTTACATCAATCTCTCTTTCTTCCTATAAGCTCTAATCACACTGATTGTTCTTGAGTCCTTCAAGCATATTAATCATGTTTATCATAGCTTAAGAGACTTCACACATGCTGTCACCTCTTCCTGGAATGATATCTCTACTTTGGTTGCCTACTGTGTCTATGCTTAATCAAAATCATTATGGGGGGCGCCTGGGTGGCTCACTTGGTTAAGTGCCCAACTTCGGCTCAAGTCATGATTTGACAGTTAATGAGTTTGAGACCCGCGTTGGGGTCCGTGCTAACAGCTTGGAGCCTGGAGCTTGCTTCAGATTCTGTGTCTCCCTCTTTCTCTTCCCCTCTGCTGCTTACGTTTTCTCTCTCTCTCTCTCTGTCTCTGAAAAATGAATAAGTATTTTAAAAAATTTTTTCTAAAAAGTTTTAATGTTTTATTTATTCCTGAGAGAGAGAGAGAGACAGTATGAGCAGGGGAGGGTCAGAGAGAAAGAGAGAGGGAGTTACAGAATTTGAAGCAGGCTCCAGGCTCTGAGCTAGCTGTCAGCACAGAGCCTGATGCGGGACTCGAACCCACGAACCGTGAGATCATGACCTGAGCTGAAGCTGGACGCTTAACCGACTGAGCCACCCAGGCACCCCTAAAGAATTTTTAAAAAGCAC
>NW_027529691.1:14484-17266 GCF_008692635.1 Crocuta crocuta
AGTGGCTTAAAGCATCAATAATTTATTATTTCTCATAATCTTGTCTTTTGGCTTAGTTCTACTTCATATGGTGTTGGCTGGCATCACTAAAGTGGCTTTACTGAGGTGGGAGCATGACTCTTCCTAGGTAATCTAAGATAACTTCAATCACCTATCTGCCATTTCATGATAGTTGTCACTCATTGTCAATATTCCCATTGGGCAACTCTAGTAGGGTAGCTGGATTTGTTTTTACAGTGCCTCAGAAGTTGAAGAACAGCAAGGCCTTTTTAGGTCTATGTTCTGGAATTTTCTGTATTCATTTTCTATTACTATTATAACAACTTACCATGAAATTAGACTTAGAACATTTATGGGAAGAGAGAGGTTTATTGATGTGAATATTAAGAGAATTCAGTGTGCACTTTTAACTATCTGGGGTAATTGCATTTAAATCTTTTAGTTTGATTCTATTTATAATTGGAAAGATAGGACATAGCCAAATTTTCCAAAGTTAGGTATCAATAGAGTTACATGGAGAACTACTAAAAGGTAAAGTTAATTCTTTCTTTAAATTGTAGCTATGATCACAGAAATCTGATTTTTGTATTACATAGAAGTGAAACTTCAAAAAGCTTTGTGTAAGGCAGTTTATTGAGTCAATATATTAAGATGAAAATAGGATGTGTTTATTATAGAGCCAAGACTAAGGTTTTGAGCAAATGCTCAAAATGGGACAAGTTTATTACATTCCATTTCATTTCATATATTCTGAATGAACCATTCTTCTTCGATTTGCTTTATCTCTCTCCTGTGATTGTTGTTTGTTATGAATATGCTACCAAATGTGTATTGCTTGTTTTATCCCTTTGAAAATTTTTTTCCTTAAAAATAAATATGAGAAATTAGAAAAAATGTTTTCTTTGATGACAAAGTACTTAATTTTTTTTAAAAATGCAACTATTACCTAATACTCATATTTGTAACTGGTGTTACACATTAACACTGGTGCTTTAAATAAGAAACACTGTTTCACATAGTAATAGGGTTTGTTTTGCTTAACATATCAAAAATAACATATCATTTTTTCTTCTTTTACTTTAATATTATAATGAAACATACATACTAACTGCAAGAAGATAATTTTAAAAATCATTAATCATTAATTTTGTATAAAATTATCTTTGTTGAAATCATATCATTTTTACCAAAGACTCTATGTATATATGTATGTATATGTAGCTACTGAGAATAGAACAAACTTCAGGGTTTTTTGAATGTGTAAATGATAGATTTATATCAAAATTGTTGGATATCAAAACATTTAATGATCAGCACTTTCTACTGAGTAAAATCTAGCTTTAATTTTTTTCTTCAACAGTTCTCATAACATGGATTTTAAGTTTTTATGCTTTTGTTAGGTTAATAAANATTTCATAGTAAAACATGCTGCATCAGCTCCTATACTTTGTGGCTTCCTCACCTCCCATAAATGTCTGGAATAAACAAATTAAAATTGATTACAATTATTTATTCTCTCTCTCTTCTCGTGTGTGTGTGTGTGTGTGTGTGTGTGTGTGTGTGGATGTGGATGNCTTTCATTCTTTTTATTACAAAGAATATAAATTCAATCAAGTTAGTACAAATAGAGAGATATTATGAGAATTATTACAAATAAAGGAAAATTTTATAAAATCTAAGATAATAAACCTTTAGAGTATTTGGTTTCCAGAATGATTTCCAGACTTGAGCTAGAGTGTGGTTCCAATTTAATGTGGCTTTAGAAAAATTTTAGCAATTATTGTGCTTCAATGTAGTGTTCCAGTTGCATTCATTTCAACTATTTATCTGTCTTTTTATTTCACATTCCCAATNTTCCCTCATAACCATTTAGTTAAAATTTCATCATTAACCAGCAGCTTCCTGCTACATTTTTTTCATTCAAGTTTTCAAAATAGGCTATGTTATTTTTCACATTTGAGCCAGACCATATAATGGATTTGTCAGCCCTTGGATCAATAAGCCCTTGTCAGTCGAATTGGCTCTGGAAAAGGTGGGATGAGTGTAAGGGAACATATAAATTATGACTATCTAGGCACCAAAGGTTTTGAATGGAGCAATTTCATTAGAAAGGTGTATCAAAGTAGCAGATACTATGAGTGACATATATAATGCAGGCACATAACTCAAGGACATATACAAAAGAAGAGCTTGGACTTTTGAGACAAATTCAAAATGAACCGAGGCATAGGAAATATACCAAACAAATTTTTTCAAATCACTTTCATTTGCAAAAATGAGGTTGTCACCTTCCTGTCCCATAGAGAAATTTTTTTGTTACCTTAACAAAAGTATATGAATAAGAACATTGTGGTAGTAAAGTTGAAATGTTCTTATGTGAGAACTCAAAAAATTTGTTTATGTGAATTATTTATTATGAATTAAAATAATATTTATGTTACTTAAATGAAAATTTTTACAGAATAAAAATATTTACATTAAAGTGTCTTATTTGTTAATTTATTTTTAACACTGAGCTGAACACTTATTTGGTAAAATCATAACCTGAGTATGAAATTTATAGTGTTCTTTCTAAATCACAATCCTTTCTTGCATTTACATAATGTCAGTCGCCAAAAAGTTTAAAGAACTTTACAAACATTTCTCTACAAAACTTAATGGATCTTAAAATTAAATTATAGAAGAGTATGTTACATTCCACACATGCATGACTATTAAATATTCATTTATCATTCTTGTCTGTGCTTCCTACACATTTTAACATTCTTATCCTTCATATTTG
>NW_027529691.1:17275-21207 GCF_008692635.1 Crocuta crocuta
ATTGTTCCATCACCTTTGAAGAGAAATGCTGCTCTCATTCTAGGGAATTTTTCAACTAAAAAAATAAAAGAAGGTATATTCTTTCATCAAGCTGTTTGCTCTCCATTAGATTCATTAAGACAATTAGATGTGATTTTCACTATTGCTGTTATTAAAATGCATAATTATAATAAAAAAATTTTTTAAAGGTTCATCCATTTTATTGGTTTCAGTTTTATTGAGGTATNCATGCAAAGTTTTTACAAGTTGAGGAGCATCTGAGGTAAGTGAAAAATAATGTACTATACTTCCTATTCTTTGAAACTAAAATTATCTCAAAGTGCTCTTCTTAAGACTTACAACCACAGTCTTCAAAAATATATATTCAGTGCCCCCACCACAATAAAGAACCATTTGCCTGTGTCCAATATTTGGCCATCAGTGTTTCCTTAGGGTTAATTCTGTTTTTTTAAGATTGCTTTATTTTTTTAATACAAAAATACATCTTTTACATATGACACTCAATGCTCATCCCAAAAAGTGCCCTACATAATACCCCTCACCCATTTAACAATTCTTCCCACCCACCTTCCTTCCATCACTCCTCAGTTTGTTCTCTGTATTTAAGAGTCTCTTATGGTTTGTTCCCTCTGTTTTTATCTTTTTTTCTTTGCTTCCTCCATGTTATCTATTGTGTTTCTCAAATTCGAAATATGAGTGAAATCATATGATATCTGTCTTTTTCTGACTGACTTCTTTTGTTTAGCATAAAACACTCGAGTTCTATCCACATTGTTGCAAATAGCAAGCTTTCATTCTTTTTCAATTCTGAGTAGTCTTTCATTGTGTGTGTGTGTGTGTGTGTGTGTGTACTTAATCCATCACTTGATGGACATTTGGGTTCTTTCATAATTTGGCTATTGTTGATAGAGCTGCTATAAACATTGGGGTGCATGTGCCCCTTCAAATCTGTGTGAAGAGTTCAGGAACAACCCAGTTTACATCCATTTCTGCTTCAGGTATCCTGCCAAGGCACCTTCTCTGCAGAGACTTAAGGGAATCTCATGACTGACACACCACATCAGCTCCAGCCACCCTGCCAAGACATCCCTTGCCCAGAGCACACCAGGTCAGCATGACTTCCACCCATTTTCACTTTGACTCTCCTGCCAGGCAGCCCTTAGTGCATAGGACCCTGAGCCTGCATCTATGTTAGTTTTAGCTCTTCTGGCAGGGTATCCACTATGTGCAATGTCACGTGACCCCCAGCCCATACCAGTGACAACTCCAGATATCCAGTAAAACTCACTAAGTATACACAATCTATTTAGGAGATGACCATACACAAGACCATTCCTGCAAGTTTAGGAGAAGTAGCTGTTTGACCTAATCCACAAAAACAAACACAGAAAATCAGGCAAAATAGGGAGAAAAACAAACACTCCCCAAAACAAAGAGAAACAAGAATAAAAACTCTCACAAAAGGAACTAAATGAAAAAGTGATATGCAATATACCCGATAAACAATTTAACATAATGAAAAGGGAAGCCTGGGTGACTCAGTTGGACAAGCAACTGAATCTTGAATTTGGCTAGGGAATGATCTCATGATTTGTGAGATTGATCCCTGTGTCAGGCTGAGGACTGACAGCATGGAACCAGCTTGGCATTCTCTCTCTTCCTATCTTTGTGCTTCTCTTTCTCTCTCTCTTAAAATAAACAAACATTTAATAAAATAATGATCATGAAGATATCAGGCTGGAGAGGAGTGGAAGAATTCAGTGAGCCCTTCAGCAAACAGGTATAAAATATAAAAAACAGTCAGAGTTGAAAAATACAATAACTAAAATACACACACACACACACACACACACACACACACACACACACTAGAGGGAACCAACAGTACATTAGCAGATGCAAAATTATGTGTCAGTGACCTGAAAGACAAGATAATGGAAAACATCAAAGCTGAACAGCAAAAACAGAGCAGAATTTTTTGAAAATGAAGATAAGTTAAATGATCTGTTGAACAACATCAAGTGAACAAATATTTGCATTACAGGTGTGTTAGAAGAAGAAAAAAGAGGGGCATCTGGGTGGCTCAGTTGGTTGAGCCTCTGACTTTGGCTCAGGTCATGATCTCAAAGTTGATGAGTTCTAGCTCTGTGTTGGACTCTGTGCTGGTAGGTCAGAGTCTGGAGCCTGCTTCAGATTCCATGTCTCTCTCTCTCTCTCCCCTTCCCCTGCTGGCTTGTCTCTATCTCTTAAAATAATTAATAAATTTTAAAACATTTTTAAAAAGAAGAGAGAGAAAGGGGTAGAAAATTTATTTGAAGAAATAATAGCTGAAAACTTCCCTAACCTAAAGACGGAAATAGCCATCCAAGTCCAAGAATCACAGAGAGTATTAAACAAGATGAACCCAAGGAAGTCCATAAAATGACAGGTAATAATTAAATGTCAAAGTTTGAAGATAAAGAAAGAACTTTAAAAGCAGCAGGATAGAAAAAAAAGTTTACCTACATAGGAAAACCTACAAGGCAGTGAGCTGATTTTTTAACAAAATCTTTGCAGGCCAAAATGAAGTGGCATGATATAATAAAAGTTCTAAAAGGTAAAACAAAACAGCACGAAACACGCAAACAAAAAAACCTACAACCAAGAATACTTTACCCAATAAGATTATCATTCAGATATGAAGGAGAGATAAAGGCTTTCCCAGACAAACAAAAGATAAAGGAGTTTATCACCACTAAAACAGACTTACAAGAAATGTTAAGGGACATCTTTAAGTGGAAAATAAATGGCCATAATTGGACATAAGAAAATTATGAATAAAAAGTTGTAAAAGATAACAACATATACGTAAAATGTTTAAGAGAGAGGAATAATAAAAGAAGAGGGAAAGGAAAATGAAAAAAAGAACATTTTTTTTCTTTTCCTGTTTTTGTGTTTTAGGTTTTTTAATGTTTACTTTATTGAGAGAGAGAGAGAGAAAGGAAAGGAGGGTCAGAGAAAAAGGGAAAGGAAGAGAATCTCAAGCAAGCTTCACACTGTCAGCACAGAGCCTTATGTGGGCTTTAACTCATGAACCATGGATTTATAACTTGAGCTGAAACAAAGAGTTGGATGCTTAACTGATTGAGCTACCCAGTCACCCCTGTTTGCTTTTTCTTTCTTTTTGCTTTTTTGGGTTTTTTTTTGGGGGGGGCTTTTTGTTTTTTGTTTCATTATGTGTTTGTTTGTTTGTTTTTGAGAGAAAGAGAGAAAATGGGCAAGGGAGAGGGGAAGAGGGAAAGAGAGAGTGAATCTTAAGTAGGTTCCACACTCAGCATAGAGCCTGACACAGGACTCAACCCCATGACTCAATCATGACATGAGCCAAAATCAAGCCAGATGCTCAACTGACTGAGCCACCCAGGCACTCTTCTTTCCTTTTTTATAATATGTTTGAACGGAAATGACCATAAAGTGCATATAGACTGCTATTTACTTAAGATGTTATATTTGAACATCATGGTAACCACAATCCCAAAACTTACGCTAGATACACAGAGAATAAGGAGAATGAAAGCCAAACATAACACTATAGAAATTCATCAATCACGAAGAAAGAGCAAAAGAAGAGGAAAGAACAGAGAAGAACTACAAAAACAATCAGAAAACAAATAACAGACCTATCAATAATTACTTTAAATATAAATAGCCTAAATGTTCCAATCAAAATACGAAGGGAGGCAGAATGGTAAAAACAAACAAACAAAACAAAACAAAAAAACAAACAGACTCATCTACCTCATCTATAGGATATTTACAAGAGACTCACCTCATCTCAGACCTAAAGACACATAGACACATAGAGACTGAAAGTGAAGGGTTGGAAAAATATTAACATGAAAATGGATGTTCCATTTTCCATTTTGGAAAAAAAATAGAACCAAAGTTGGAAG
>NW_027529691.1:21343-22733 GCF_008692635.1 Crocuta crocuta
TTATAGAAGATAAAAAAGATTTGAAAACAAAGACAGTACCAAGAGACAAAGAAGGGCATTAAATAATGATAACTTAATCCAAAAAAAAGAATATAACAATTTTATTTTATTATTTTTTTGATTAAGTCAGAACCTCTTAGCCAGGTGATATTTTTCATTTTGTCACTTTACCAAGTGTATTCATTTNTGGGTTACAGGGCTGGTTCAACATTCGCAAAACAATCAATGTGATACATCATATCAATAAAAGAAAAGATAAAAATCATATGATCCTGTCAATAGATGCAGAAAAAGCATTTGACAAAATACAGAATATAACAATTTTAAATATCTATGCACCCAACATTGGAGAACTAAATACATAAAGTGAATATTAGTGAACATAAAGAGAGAGAATGATGATGATTCAATAATAGTAGAGGACTTAAACACCCCATTTAAATAAATGGATAGATCATTCAGGCAAAAAATCAACAAAGAAAAAATATCTTTGAATAAAACTTTGGATCATATGGACATAACATACATGTACAAAATATCCCATCTAAACCCAATGCAATACACATTCTTTTCAAGTACACATGGGACATTCTGCATAATAGATTACATGTTAGGTCACAAAACCAGCTTCAAGAAATTTAAGATTGAAATCAAAATATGCATCTTTTCTGAACACAGCTGTATGAAACTAGAAATAAGAGTGCCTGGGTGGCTGAGTTGGTTAAGTGTTGGTTAAGAGCCTGGAGCTTGCTTTTACAAAGCAAAGGAAATCATAAACAAAACAAAAAGGCAGTCTACTGAAAGGGAGAATATACTTTCAAATGATACATCTGATAAACGGTTAATATACAAAAATGTATATAGAACCTATACAACTCAACATCAAAAAAACAAATTGATTAAAATTGGGCAAAAGACACAAATTGACATTTTTCAAAGAAGAAACACAGATGACCAACAGACACACGAAAAGATGCTCAACATCATTAATCAACAGGGAAATGTAAATTAAAACCACAAAGAGATATCATCTTACACCTGTTAAAATGGCTAAAGTCAAAATCACAAGAAACAACAAATGTTAGCAAGGATTTGGAGGAAAAGTATCCTTATATAATGTTGTTGGGAATGTAAAGTGGTACAGGCATTGCAGAAACCAGGATGGAGTTTCCTCAAAAAAATTAAAAATAGAAATGTCATATGATCCAATAAATTTATGGAGCATTTACCCAAAGAATACAAATACAAAATGATATATTCACCCCTATGTTTATTGCAGCATTATTTTCAATAGCCAATATATGGAAGCAACCTAAGTGTCCATCAATATATAAATAAATAATAAAGATGAAGCCATAAAAATGAATGAGATCATGACATTTGTAACAAC
>NW_027529691.1:22776-29894 GCF_008692635.1 Crocuta crocuta
TAGGCTTCTACATATGGAATGAATCAGTCACAAGAATAAAAGGCACAGCAAAGAAATATAGTCAGTGTTATTGTAATAATGATGTATGGAGACACCAGTAGCAACAGTAGTGGTGAACACAATAATTTATATAGAAGTTGCATCACTATTTTGTACTTAAAACTAATGTAACTTTGTGTTTCAACTGTATTCAAATAATAATAATAATAATAATAATAATTGAATGGAAATCATTTAGCTATAGGAAGGAATTTGGAAATTCTATGAAAATAAGTGTTTTCTGGTCTACAATTTCTAATATAATTTATTGTCAAGTTGGCTAACATACAGTGTATACAGTGTGCTCTTGGTTTTGGGGGTAGANCTGACTGAATTTTTTAACTTAGCATAATACCCTCCAGTTCATTCCACGTTGCTGCAAATGGCAGGATTTCATTCTTTATCATTGCCAAATAGTATTCCATTGTATATATACACCACATCTTCTTCATCCATTCATCAGTTGATGGACATTTAGGCTCTTTCCACAATTTGGAAACTATTTCCACAATTGTTCAAACTATTGCTATTAACACTGAGGTACATGTGCCCCTATGAATCAGCACTCTTGTTTCCTTTAGATAAATTCCTGGTAGTGCTATTGTTGGGTTATAGGGTAGTTCTATTTAAAATCTTTCAGGAACCTCCACACTGTTTACCTGGCTGCACCAGTTTGCATTCCCACCAAGAGAGCAAGAGGATTCTTATTTCTCCACATCCTCGCCAACGTCTGTAGTTTCTGAGTTCTTAAAATTTAGCCACTCTGACTGATGTGAAATGGTATCCCAGTATGGTTTTGATTTGTATTTCCCTGATGAGGAGGGATGCTGAGCATCATTTCATAGGTCTGTTGGCCATCTGGATGTCTTCTTTGGAAAAGTGTCTATTCATGCCTTCTGCCCATTTCTTCACTGGATTATTTGGTTTTTAGGTGCTGAGTTTGCTAAATTCTTTATAGATTTTGGATACTAACCCTTTATCTGATATGTCATTTACAAATATCTTCTCCCATTCGGTCGGTTTCCTTTGAGTTTTGTTGATTGTTTCCTTTGCACTACACAAGCTTTTTATCTTCATGAGGTCCCAGTAGTTCATTTTTACTTTTACTTCCCTTGCCTTTGGAGACATGTGAAGTAAGATATTGCTGCTGCTGCTGCTGCTGCTGCTGAGGTCAAAGTGGTTGTTGCTTGTTTTCTCCTCTGGGATTTTTATGGTTTCCTGTTTCCCATTTAGATCTTTCATCAATTTTGAGTTTATTTTTGTGTATGGTGTAAGAAAGTGGTCTAGTTTCACTTTTCTGCATGTTGCTGTCCAGTTCTCCCAGCAGCATTTGCTAAAGAAACTGTGTTTTTTTCATTAGACAGTCTTTCCTGCTTTGTCAAAGATTAGTTGGCCATACATTTGTGGGTCCAATTCTGAGTGCTTTATTCTATTCCCTTGGTCTGTGTCTGTTTTTTGTGCCAATACTATACTGTCTTGATGATTACAGCTTTGTAGTAGAGGATAAATTCTGGGATGGTGATGCCTCTCGTTTTGGTTTTCTTTTTCAACATATCTTTGGCTGTTTGGGGTCTTTTGTGGTTCCATACAAATTTTAGAATTGTTCTAGCTTTGAGGAGAATTCCAGTGCAATTCTGATTGGGATTGCATTGAATGTGTAGATTGCTTTGGTAGTATTGACATCTTAACTATATTTTTTCTTCCAATCCATGAGCATGGAATGTTTTTCCATTTCTTTGTGTCTTTTTGTACTTCCTTCCTAAATTTTCTTTATTTTTCAGCATATGAATCTTGTACATCTTTGGTTAGGTTTATTCCTAGGTATTTTATAGTTCTTGGTGCAACTGTAAATAGGATCAATTTCTTGATATCTCTTTATGTTGCTTCATTATTGGTGTATAGAAATGCAACCGATTAGTGTACATTGCTTTTGTACCTTTTGACTTTGCTGAATTCACGTATCAATTCTAGCAGCTTTTTGTGGAATCTTCTGTTTTCCATATAGAATATCATTTCAGCAGTGAAAAGCAAAAGTTTGAAATTCTTCTTTGCCAATTTCGATGACTTTTATTTCATTTTCTTGTCTGATTGCTGAGGCTAGGACTCCTAACACTATGTTAAACAACAGTGGTGAGAGTGGACATACTTGTCATGTTCTGACCTCAGGGGTAAGCTATCAGTTTTTCCCCATTGAGGGTGATATTAGCTGTGGGCTTTTCATATTTTTTTTTCTTATGTTAAGGTATGTTCCTTCTATTCTGTCTTTCTTGAGGGTTTTTTTTCTTTCTTTTTAATTTATTTTTTTAATTTACTTCTTGAGGGTTTTTATTAAGAAATTATGCTCTGTTTTGTCAAATGCTTTTTTCCACATCTATTGACAGATCATATGGTTCTTATCCTTTCTTTTATCAATGTGATGTATCACATTGATTGACTNATTAGTTGTGATCTGTCCTTTTCCATTTGTGAATTATTCTATTTGGGTCCCCTCTCCTTTTTTTTTTCCCCCAGAAGTCTGGGTATGGGTTTATCAATTTTCTTTATTTTTTTAAACCAGCTATTACATTCATTAAATTCTGTTGTTTTTTCTTTTTTTCTGGATTCTATAATGTTTATTTCTGCTCTGATCTTTATTATATCTCTTCTGCTGGTCTTGGGATTTTTTTGCTGTTCTCCTTCTAGTTCCTTTAGGTGTGCTGTTAGATTTTGTATTTGGAATTTTTTTGTTTCTTGAGATAGGACTGGATTGCAATGTATTTTCCTCTCAGGACTGTCTTTGCTGGATCCCAAAGTGTTTGGACTCTTTTCATTGTCATTTGCTGCTTTATATTTTTTAATTTCTTCATTAATTTCCTGGTTGATCCATTCATTCTTTAGCAGGATATTCTTTAACCTCCATGCATTTGGAGGTTTTACAAATTTTTTCTTGTAGTTGATTTCAAGTTTCAGAGCATTGTGATCCGAAAATATGCATGATATGATCTCAATTCTTTTATATTTATTGATGGTTGTTTTGTGACCAAGTATGTGATCTATCTTTGATAATGTTCCATATGCACTTGA
The DNA here is from genome assembly GCF_008692635.1 of Crocuta crocuta. Classification (NCBI taxonomy): domain Eukaryota; kingdom Metazoa; phylum Chordata; class Mammalia; order Carnivora; family Hyaenidae; genus Crocuta; species Crocuta crocuta. The sequence goes on from NW_027529691.1 coordinate 25,879, forward strand.
GAAAATTGTGTATTCTGTTGCTTTTGGATGAAAAGTTCTGAATATATCTGTCAAATCCATATGGTCCAGTGTATCATTCAGGGGCATTGTTTCTTTATTGATTTTCTGCTTAGATGATCTGTCCATTGCTGTAAGTGGAGTATTAAAGTCAACTGCAATTGCCATATATTTTTTTTTTATTTCTGAGAGAGAGAGACAGCATGAGCAGGGGAGGGTCAGAGAAAGAGGGAGACACAGAATCTGAAGCAGGCTCCAGGCTCTGAGTTGGCCGTCAGCACAGAGCCCGATGCGGGGCTCGAACCCACGAACCATGAGATCATGACCTGAGCCGAAGTCAGGATGCTTAACCAACTGAGCTACCCAGGCGCCCCGCAATTGCCATATTCTTATCAATAAGATTGCTTATGTATGTGATGAATTGATTTGTGTATTTGGGCACTCCCAAATTGGTGGCATAAATAGTTATAATTGTTAGATCTTCTTGATGGATAGAATCCGTAATTATGATATAATGCCCTTCTTCATCTCTTGTTACAGGCATTAGTTTAAAATCTAGTTTGCCTGATATAAGTATGGCTATTCCAGCTTTCTTTTGACTTCTAGTAGCATGATAGATGGTACTCCATCTCCTCCCTTTCAATCTGAAGGTGTCTTCAGGTCTAAAATGAGTCTCTTGTAGATAGCATATAGATGAATCTTGTTTTTTAAATCCATTCTGATACCCTATGTCTTTTAATTGGAGCATTTATTCCATTTACATGGAGTATTATTATTGAGAGAAATGCGCTTAGTGTCATTGGGTTATCTGTAGGTTTCATGCTTGTAGTCATGTGTCTGGTCCTTTGTAGTCTTTGCAGCTTTCCACTCACAGAGTTTCCCTTAGGCTCTCTTGTAGGACTGGATTAGTGGTCATGAACTCCTTCAGTTTTTATTTGTCTGAGAAAGCTTTTACCTCTCCTATTCTGAACGACAGCCTTGCTGGATAAAGGGTTCTTGGCTGCATATTGTTCCTATTTAGCACGTTGAATTCTTCTCTAGATTATGGAGGTTCTCAGTTATAATTTGTTGAAGTAAACCTTCTGTTCTTTCTCTCTTTCTTCTTCTTGAAGTCTTATGATATGGATATTATTACGTTTCGTTGAACCACTTAATTCTCTAATTCTCCCCTCCTGGTCTGGTATTTATTTATCTCTTTTTCTCGACTTCATCATTTTCCATAATTTTATCTTCTATTTCACTTATTCTTTCCTCTGCCTCTTCCATCCTTGCTATCACCACATAGTATATTTTGCACCTCATTTACAGCATTTCCTAATTTGTAATGACTATTCTTTTAGTTCCTTTATCTCTGTAACAATAAATTCTCTGCTGTTTTCTATGCTTTTGTCAATCCCATCGATTAATCCAATGACTATTATTCTAAATTTTTGAACAGATAGGTTGTTTATATCTGTTTTCAGCAATTCGTTTGCTGTCATTTCTTCCTGGAATTTCTTTGAGAATTCTTCTATTTCATCATTTTGGCCTGTTTTCTGTCCCTATGTATTTTTAAAGCTTGTTCTGTGTCCTGAACTTGTGAGCACTGCTATATAAAAAGGGATCATAAGCTTTCCTGGGTCTGGCCCTTCTGGAGGTTATTTTGGAGTGTGTTATGTGTTGTGTTGTGTTGCTTTGACTCTGATTGCTTTATCTCACTATTCACAGTGATGGTTTGGACCTTTCACCAGGTGTGCTTTGATTTGTTTGTTGAAGTAACCCCAGAAAAATATTTTTAAGGGGGGGAGGGTCGTGGTGGTGGTGGAAGAAGCTTTATCCCATACAAAGAGGGAAATTACAGGGTTGGAGGGAAAAAAAAGAAAAGAAAATTGGCCAGGCAGAGAATCTATATGGCTTAATCCAGGGAGAGAGAGAGTGAGAGAGAGGAAAATATAGAAGAAAGAGATACAGAAGAGAAGTAAAGAGAATAGATTAAATATGTCTGCTTAAAGAAACCAATAACCAGGACAACCAGACTAGAGAAAGGAAGAAGTAAGAGGAAGAAAAGTATGAGGAGGAGGAGGAGGAGGAGGAGGAATATAAGAATTGACCAAGAATTAAATCAGAAAATCCAAAACCCTGGGTGATTGGGACCTGGTGGCTTTACTGGTCTGGAGGAGGGGCTGTCTGGTTGGTAAGTGCCAATCTTTCTGAGGTGGATACCAGGCACAGAGAAGTGGGGTTTGGTGTAGGTGTATCCTGCCTACACTGTGGGCCCCTTGTCCATTCTCTGAAGCCCCATTTTGTTGGTGATGGGAAGAAAATGGCTACACCACAGTCTTTCCTTCCTGGACCAAGAGTCCCAACTCTCCATGTTCATGCCATCTTCACAGTGCTGCACAGGCAGAAGCTGGCTGTTTGGTTTTTTTTTTTCTCTCCAGAGTCTCACATACCTCTCAGGCTTCCAGCTGGGTTTCAAACCCCAATGTCTTAACAAATCCCATCCTGTGAGTCCTGGTTCTAGGGAAGTGTCACCCCATGCTGCAGACAAAGAGCCTCTGGCTCCTCCCAGTGCTGCATGTGCGTGAGCGAGATGGTTTGTCCCCCTCAACTGTCTCTCATACCTCCCTGGTACTTGGCTGGGATTCAAACCCCAGTGTATTAAAAGATCCCTCTCTGTGCACCCTGGTTCCAAGGAAGTGCCACTCCGCCCTGCTGGTCTACAATTTTTATTCAGTGTTAGGCCAAGTCAAAGTTATTTATTTTGGCAATTATTGTCTGATTTGTGGACACAGAATAGAGATAGGTACAAAGGGAAAGTTCCAGGAAAATATCATACATTTATACTCATTCCTCTATTTCTCAAAAGTCAGAAAAAGAAAAAACTAGGTAATAAGAGGAAATAAATGATCAAGTATGGTATGTCTACATTAAACAACCAACTTTATTTACTTTGATTTACTTTTTACTCTAAACTACTACTCTTTAGATTATTTTTTGAAGAGAACTGTGAAATGTTAGGTATAAATTTTTTCTTATGCTGCATTAACAACTCTCTCTTAAATACTGTACAGTACTTAAAATCTTAAATATTTAAAATACATACTGACTAGGAGTACAGATTTGCATGTCTGGCGTTAATAAATCATGAAGAGAAGTTAGTGGCTAGTAGAATATGGACAGTCATTGTTATTCCCTAAATCTACTTTTATTTGAGTCATTTAGAAGGAAATAACCAAATTAATAATGTGTTTCCATGTAAAACTGCATGAATGACCTGTGTGTAAGAAGAAATAATGAAGACTAGAGTAATGCTGCTGATTGATTGTTCAGAGAGTAAGAGATGAGGGTAATGATAAATAGAAATAACAGATAATTTGAGGGTTATGTTGAATATTTTTTGGATAACTGGTGAATTAATCTTTAGGCAAAATCATATTAAAATCAGATTTGATAAAATATGTTTACTTCAAATTCCTAGACTTCTAAACTTGTAGACAACTTCTAAAAGATGTGAATACGCTTAAAGTAAGAACAAAAAGGAAAATCTGACATTTGGTGATATTCTGTTACAGCTGACATTTCATGACACTTTATTATCTCTATATTAGGCTATCCCAGATCTAGAAGCATTAGATAGAAAAATTATAAATAATTATGAACAATTCATTGTTTTATTAAAAATTGTATCATTTTAAGTAACAAGAAATAAAGTCTTTATTCTTTATTTGTCATTCTAAAGTATATTGCAAACACCTTGTAATTTTGTTTATCTAAAGGGTATATATGTTCACAAGCTATTAACTTGTTAATAATTTCAAATGTTTCTTATGATAAATAAAGTGCATTTAATGTTGCATATAGTTCCAGAGGAAAAATATGAGGAAAGGAAAGTTGGAGTTAGCACACAGTAATAAATAGCTTAAAAGATAATTATAAATCAAGATTCACTTTCTAGATAAACACAAGATTATCTTGTAGTTAAAATTAATTTATACATATGAAAGCAAGTTTTCAAAATTTTTAAGTGTTAGACAGCC
>NW_027529691.1:29924-30202 GCF_008692635.1 Crocuta crocuta
CAAGCACAGAAAATTTAAACAATCATTAAATATATTTATCTATTAAAATGATATATATTTTAAAAGTGATGATAGTTGTACTTTTCCACTCATGTTTATTGACATCCAAAATTCAGTATTTCACAGTACTGATTTCCAATGACAGGGTTAAACAAATTTGCCATATGTTACTGATGAATGGATACATTGGAAACTCTTGGGATGACAATTTGAAAATAAGTATCAAGAGTGAAATCAAAATAAGCATACTTCAGAAATTCAAAAATTAAGAGTTTTAC
>NW_027529691.1:30210-30817 GCF_008692635.1 Crocuta crocuta
GAAATTAAACAATAAAGAGGTTTACCAGTTACAGATCTTATTATCTTGTTTAAGAAATACTAGAGGACTGGTTGTAACATTTTTCTAGATATGTGTCCTGAGGCAAGAAAAATAAAAGCAAAAATAAACTATTTAGAACTACATCCAAAAACAAGTTTCTGCACAGCAAAGGAAACAATAACAAAACCAAAAGACAGCATACTAAGTGGGAGAAGATATTGGAAATGACATTTCCAATAAAGAGTTAGTATCCAAAATATATAAAGAACTTCTACAACTTAATAAAAAAAAGCACATAAATAATCCAATTAAAAAGCAAGCAGAAGACATGAACAGACATTTAACCAAGAAGACATGCAGGTGACCATCAGACACATGAAAAGATGCTCACCATCACTCATAATCAGGGAAATACAAATCAAAACCTCACACCTATCAGAATGGCTAAAATCAAGAACACAAGAAACAACAAGTGTTGGCAAGTATGTGCAGAAAAAGGAACACTCATGTACTGTACATGAGAATGCAAATGGTTGCAGTCACTGTGGAAGATAGTATGCAGGTTCCTCAAATTTTTATTTTTTTTATTACTTTTAAATGTTTTATT
>NW_027529691.1:32331-37208 GCF_008692635.1 Crocuta crocuta
CAAGCACAGAAAATTTAAACAATCATTAAATATATTTATCTATTAAAATGATATATATTTTAAAAGTGATGATAGTTGTACTTTTCCACTCATGTTTATTGACATCCAAAATTCAGTATTTCACAGTACTGATTTCCAATGACAGGGTTAAACAAATTTGCCATATGTTACTGATGAATGGATACATTGGAAACTCTTGGGATGACAATTTGAAAATAAGTATCAAGAGTGAAATCAAAATAAGCATACTTCAGAAATTCAANGAAATTAAACAATAAAGAGGTTTACCAGTTACAGATCTTATTATCTTGTTTAAGAAATACTAGAGGACTGGTTGTAACATTTTTCTAGATATGTGTCCTGAGGCAAGAAAAATAAAAGCAAAAATAAACTATTTAGAACTACATCCAAAAACAAGTTTCTGCACAGCAAAGGAAACAATAACAAAACCAAAAGACAGCATACTAAGTGGGAGAAGATATTGGAAATGACATTTCCAATAAAGAGTTAGTATCCAAAATATATAAAGAACTTCTACAACTTAATAAAAAAAAGCACATAAATAATCCAATTAAAAAGCAAGCAGAAGACATGAACAGACATTTAACCAAGAAGACATGCAGGTGACCATCAGACACATGAAAAGATGCTCACCATCACTCATAATCAGGGAAATACAAATCAAAACCTCACACCTATCAGAATGGCTAAAATCAAGAACACAAGAAACAACAAGTGTTGGCAAGTATGTGCAGAAAAAGGAACACTCATGTACTGTACATGAGAATGCAAATGGTTGCAGTCACTGTGGAAGATAGTATGCAGGTTCCTCAAATTTTTATTTTTTTTATTACTTTTAAATGTTTTATTTATTTTTCATAGAGGACAAACTGGGGAGGGGCAGAGACAGGGGAACAGAGGGTCCAAAACAGGCTCTGCACTGACAGCAGTGAGCCCGATATAGGGCTCGAACTCACACACCATAAGATCATGACCTGTGCCAAAGTTGAACACAACTGACTGAGCCACCCAGATGCACCTCTTCAAAATTTTTCAAATAGAAGCACTCTAGAGCGTCTGGGTGGCTCAGCCGTTAAGCACCTGACTTCGGCTCAGCTCATGATCTCATGGTTCATGGATTTGAGTCCCGCATCAGGCTCTATGCTGACAGCTCAGCGCCTGGAGCCTGTTTCAGATTCTGTGTCTCCCTCGTGCTCTGCCCCTCCCCAACTCATGCTCTGTCTCTCTGTCTCAAAAATGAATAAACTACAAAAAAAATTTTATACAATGGAAACCCTCTATGATTCAATAATTACATTACTTGGGTATTTAACCAAAGAATACAATAACACTAATTTGAAAAGATGTATTCACCCTTATGTTATTGCAGCAATATTTACAATAGCCAAATTATGGAAGCAGCCCAAGTATCCATCAGTAGATTAAAGGATAATGGAGAGGTGGCATATATATACATATATATGTATGTATATATGTGTATATGCACAATGGAATATTAGTCCATAAAAACAATGAAATCTTGTCATTAGAAATAACATGAGTGAACCTAGAGGGTATAGTGCTAAGTAAAATAAAACAGAGAAACAGATACCATATTATTTCACTTATATGTGAAAAAAGAAAAAAAAAACCCAAAAAACAAAAGCAAACAAAGATACAAGAAACTGACTCTCAAAAGCAGAGAACAAACTGGTGGTTGCCAGAGGGGAGATTAGTGGGAGAATGAGTAGGAGAATGGATAAAGTAAGTACAGATTAAGAGTTATTGTAATGAGCACTGAGTACAACATAGAATTGGCAAATCATTATATTGTACACCTGAAACTAGTATAATAGCGCATGTTAATAAAAAAGTAGCATCTCCTATTCCTATACCTCTACTGACATTATATTTCCTTTTCCTTGCCTTAGTTTTTCATCATTTTGTCACATATATGAACATATTTAATTTCTTTTTTTTTTCACAAAATTATGCTACATGACAGCAAGGGTTTTCTCTGTTTATTTTGTATTACCAATGCTCTGTGCAGTATACAATATATGGTAGGTGTTCAATAACTATTTCCAGAATGAATAAATGGATACATGTAAATGAGTACATGTAAAGATTTACATCTTTAGATCTTGAAAAAGTTAAACTAGTACATCTGTTTTTTTCTCTGTCTCTTCTCTCCTCCAACTCTTCCACCCTAACTTACTTTTTCCTTATGTAAAGATAATATAACTATAAAGACTATTTTTTTAATGTTAGGAATTTAATAAAACCTTATAATACTTCACTTTATTATTCAAATTGAATATTTAAGGCTTATTTTCCCACCTTTGGAAGATAATTTTATATATTTTGATGATATGCACATACTTACATATGTATGAATATATACAGACATATAAAATGTCTATTTCCTCAATCATAAACGTGGATACTTGATAATGAAGCCATCAGCTTCTAATTTTATGCTTATTCTCATTTCAAATTGCTCACAATGGAAGAAAAGTGGTGAAATCTCTGCTCAGTGCTTCCAGGTGAATTATTAACTTGGAAGAGCTTATATTGATTAAAGGAAATGAAAACATATGGGTAGATCAAAAGTAAATATTTTTTCTAAGAGCATTTCATTTATAATACCTGTAATCTATGATTGTTAGCCATATAATCAAAATTCACAGAACATTTTCTTACTCTGTAAACTGTATTATATTTCTCCTGGCATTTATTTGAAAAAGGAATGATATTCTTTCTTAATGAACTGTCACTGGTCCCAGAATATACTTTAATGGTATAGGATAGAACTCTGTCCTGAATTCAAATGAATGCTGACTCACGTTTACTCAACAATCATTCATCTTCCGCTATTCCACTTTTATTTATTCATTTATTTTTAGGTATACCTGGCCGTATGTATCCAATCACAATGATAAATTCCACAGTTCTGATTCTCTTCAATGAATATTTTAAGGTTTGTAAAAGATCAAATGATATCAATTAGTGTTGCTGCACAATTATATTCTAAAGGTCTTTCAGAACCTTCCTTCATCAACAGCTTTTTAATGTGGCTCCCTTTGGTCCTCTCTTGAATGAGCTATAGCCTTGCTCTTTACCAACTAGACTCTTTTCTGGAGAGGAAACACTTTGAAATTGGCAACCTTTTTAATTCACTGATCATAGTGTGCCATGGTTTGGTCCCAACCACTGCATCTGTATCTATGACGATGTGGTTCCAAAAAAATATCTCCTAAAGCATTAGAAAAGTTGGCGGTGAGAGGAGTTAATATGTCGGAGAAGCAAGGGGGCAAAGATTTTCCTTGTCCCTCAAACACAGCTGTATTGAGGTCAGATCACTTGGAACACCCAGGAAATCAATCTGCAGAGTGGCAGAAGAATCTCCACAGGTGGAGGGAGAAAGCTTGCCAGGACTGAGGTGCACATATATGAATTGGGAGAGATAAAATGGTGTAGACATGGAGGGGAAGGAACCCTTTCTGTGGAGAGTCAAAAGAGAAAGACAGAGAGGCTGTGAAATTGCGGTATTGCATTAGCACAAAAGAAAAACCTCTGGGCCACAGACTGAGGAATGAGAAATACAGAGTGTCAGTTTGTATTTTACAAACAGCTTCAGAAGCTGAACATCATGGTTTTCAAAAGTGAACAACTTTCTCCAGACTAGAGCCAGCCTTGTGCAGGCTCCTGGGGTGGAGGGAGAAGGCCCAGAGTTGTTGCAGCGATCAAGGGCACACTGGAGAGAACATCTGCTTCCTTAAGTACAGTGGGAAGAGGATTCATTGCTTCCCCAAGGACAAAAAACACTGAAGGTGCCATCAAAAAGCCATTTATTTGCAGGGATGAGTGGCACTACCCCAGAACAAGGTCCAAGCAGGGCAGGTCCTTTAAGACATTGGGTTCTGAATCACACCTGAGTGCCAGGAGGCACTGGAGAACTGTGGAGAAAGGAAAGTTGACTGAATATAGCTGACTGAATAGTTGACAGTCTATTCTGTGAAGACTGCCTGAATAGAGTGGTTTGAGACACCAAGTCCGGGGAGGAAAGATTGTGTGTCACCATTTTTCTCCCCATCACCAAAATATTGGGGCTTAGGGAGCAGCACAGTGGCCGCCAGTAGAGGTGGGACCCACTAGCACTAATCCCCGCCCATCTGTGCCTGGAAACTTCTTATCTACTAGAGAGGGACTGACACTTGGTGAACCAGACAGCCTCTCCCCCAGAGGAGGATAGCCGTTGGTCTCAGGAATCAAGAGACAACTTTCTTATGTTTTTGTCTGTTAGTCTGTTTCTTTCTCTTTGTATTTTTCTTTTTTTTCTTTTCCTCTGTACCCTTCTTTTTTCATTAGTTTTTAAAAATAATTTTTAATGTTTTACTTATTTCTGAAAGAGAGAGAGAGAGAGAAAGAGAGAGAGAAAGGGAGAGAGAGAGACAGAATCCAAAACAGGCTCCAGGCTCTGAGCTAGCTGTCCGCACAGAGCCTGACTCGGAGTTCGAACCCATGAACCACGAGATCATGACCTGAGATGAACCTGGATGCTTAACCGACTGAGCAAACCAGGTGCCCCTTCTTTCTTCCTTTAGAATAAGGTTCATATTTTATGATTTGATTTTTGGTCAATTGTATGTACATATATTAATATACATGTTTATATATACATATATTTATAATTATGTACATAAATATTCTCTGCTTTTCTTTGTTTCATCAGGTATTTTTACTCTATTCTTTTTACACAATTTCTTTATCTCCTACTTTCCTTTCCTTTCTCTTTCTCTGCATTAAACCTTATGGTTTTTTGATGCTCTGCTTGGCCTTTTTTTTTTTTTTTTTTTTTTTTTCTTTTTTTTTTT
>NW_027529691.1:37400-37813 GCF_008692635.1 Crocuta crocuta
GGAAACCTCAACAAACAAATCAAAGCACAAAAGAGAGATAAAAAAAAATCACAGCCAGCGACTTGCTCAAAACAGATATACACACCATATCTGAACAACAATTTAGAACAATAGTCATAAGACTAATAGATGGGCTTGTAAAAAGCACAGAAGACAGCAGAGAATCTATTGCTGCAGAGATCAAGGACCTAAGAAATAGTCACAATGAATTAGAAATGCTATAAATGAGATGCAAAATAAACTAGATAGAGTTACAGTGAGGATTCAAGAAGCATAGCAAAGAGTAGGTGAAATAGAAAATAAAAGTATGCAAAATGGAGGGAGGGGCAAGATGGCGGAGAAGTAAGGAGCTCCATACTTGTACTCGCGCCCATACCGCACACGGAAAAGATCTGAAGCCATTGGAAACCTTA
>NW_027529692.1:0-1161 GCF_008692635.1 Crocuta crocuta
ATTTTGATATGCTCAGACTTCATTATTTTAAAGAATGCATTCATGGAGAGGAAAAAACAGAGTTTGAAAGTTTACAATAACCTAAAGCATAGCATAGAAAGGCAACTACAATTATCACAGTGCTGAGCAATTTTGGGGTTCATATGAAGTTAAAGCAAAATAATGAGCACAAAAATGATATACTTGTAACAAAGATCACAAGATATCATTAGAAAATATATAAAAACAAAAAAATCAACATATCAGATTCAGTCTACAAAAACTGACACAGAAAAATGCATACAGTGAAGTATCCGGATACAAAATCAAAATACAAAACCAGTTGTCTCTCTCTACACACTATGATAAACTAACTGAATAATGATTAAGGAAAANATGATTAAGGAAAACAATCCCATTTACATCAAAAATGAAATACTTCAGAATAAATACTTTTCACATTTTTTAGGAATCTCCATACCAAAATGAACTCACAACACTGAGATCAAGAGTTGCATCATCCCCCAACTGAACCAGGTAGGTGACCTCTTAAAGGTAAATTTAACCAACACCGCAAGGGTAGTTCAATATATGCAAACCAATCATTATATACCATATTAATAAAGGAAAGAATAAGACCTGTATGATTATTTCAATAGATGCAGAAAAAGTATTTGACGATGTATAACATCTATTCATGTGGTAAAAACCCTCAACAAACTAAGAACCAAGGGAACACAACTGAAGGGGGAACAAAACTCATAAAAGGCAATAAGGAAGACTCACAGCTCATATCATCCTAAGGGGGAAAAACAGAGAGTTTTCCCCTAAGATCAGGAATAAGATGGGTGCTGGCTCTCATCACTGTTACTTAACATAGTACTGGAAGTCCTAGCTTCAGCTACTACACACATACACATGTGCGCAGGCACACACACACAGACACATACACACAAAGAAATAAAAGACATCCAAGTTAGTAAAGAACTCAAATTTTCACTATTTAAAATGATATGTAACTATTACAAGAAAACAAAACACCACATCAAAAAAAACTGCTAGAACTTATACAACAAAGTTACAGAATACAAAATTAACATACAGAAATCTATTTCATCGTTATTCGCTAATAATGAGGCAGAAGAAAGAGAAATTAAGGAATCAGTCCCATTTATAATGGCA
>NW_027529693.1:0-9814 GCF_008692635.1 Crocuta crocuta
TAGAATACAACTGTGGACACCAATTTAGAATACACAGTGCTCATTCCGAGAGACTACACTGTGGGGAATGCAGCAGTCAATGACCAGTTGTTTCCCTACGTCGGTACTCTTTGAAAACTAATGCTTGGAAGCTTCAGTTAAGTGGGGCATACTCAACTCCGTCCGTGAACGTTAAAGTTCACGCACAGAGTTCATTTGGAAACACCTGCTTAAGCTTCCACATGATATGGAATCAGGTAGAGCACAGAGCAGTTCCCTCTTTGGTCTCCACATCTGTATTCTAACACTATGAACACAAGGTATCATGACGTTAGGGGAATGAGGCCTGCTGCACAGTGTTCCTTCATAGAGTTGAATATATACTATAGTTTATCTTTCCATGACGGAATCTTCAAACATGTATAGTGGAACAACTGTCTTACTGAATGCTGCATTCTGCACAGTACTGTTTCAAAGAGTTGAGCCTTCCTCTCCTAATTCATAGTTCTCCGTACGTGTATTCTATTAAACAATATTAGCAGAGTGAAGAGACCTTCGTAGAATGAGGATTCCCCCCGTGTTCACGCAATGAGTTCATTAGCAAACACCTACTTAAGCTACCATGCATATGTTTTCATAGCTTAGCAATGAAGTGAATCCAACTGGTCATTGCAGCATTCCTCATAGTGTGCTTTTCAAATAGAGAAAGGCACTATTAGGAACACAGTGAATCATGAATTTAGTTGTATGAGGCCTTCCACAAAGTGTTCCTTCACAGAGTTGAATATATACCATAGCTTTTCTTTCCATGATGGAGTCTTCAAACATCCTAACAGTGGAACCAATGGGCTACTTTATGCCGCACAGTATTGTTGTTCTGAGTTGTCTTTTTCTCTTCCCTCATAGGTCTCTGTAAGTGTAGTCTAACTAACCCTAATAGCATAGTGAAACGAGACCTTCGTGGAATGAGGATTTCTCCCCAGTGTTCACGCATCTAGTTCATTAGGAAAAACCTACTGAGGCTTCCATGCATACCAATAGCGTAGCAATGAAGTGTATTGAACCGATCATTGACTGCAGCATTCCACACAGTGTGGTTTCTCAGGTGGAGCACAGTGCCGTTCGTTGGTTGGTCTCCACAACTGTGTTCTATTACTACAAACACAATGCATCATCACGTTATTTGAATGAGGCCTGCCCCTCAGTGGTTCCTTCAGACAGTTGAGAATTGAACACGGAGTTTATAATTCCAGGCCGCAGCCCTCACACATCACTAATCCAGTGAAACAAAGGGGTGACGGACGCATTCCGCGCCGTGTTGTTCCACAGAGTTGAGTCTTCTGCACCTTCATCACAGGCCTCCGTGTGTGTATTCGGATGCTACTAGCCTAGTAAAAGAAGACCTTACTTGAATGAGGCTTTCCCCACAACGTTCATGAACGGAGTTGAGTGTGTAGCTTCAATCCATGGGTTTTCCAAGAGTACTATGGTAGGGAAATGACTGGTCATTGAATGCTGCAGTCCGCATAGTGTAGTTTCTCGGATTGAGCACAGTGTATTCCCACATTGTTCTCCACAATTGTATTCAAACACTACTAACACAGTTTATCGAGAGGGAACAAGATGGCGGAGAAGGAGCTCCGTAGGTGCACTCGCGCCCATATATCACACGGAAAAGATCTGAAGCCATTGGAAACCTTACATAACCTGAGAGATTGGCAGAAAAATGACACAGAATCCACTAAGAAAGGCTTCTAAGATGAGTGCGTACTGGGGAAGATCAGAGACTCCAGGGTCAGAGACGATCCCCTTCTACCTCCATGGGAAGTGAGAGTGGGAAAAAGAGAGACTCTGAAACAGAAAAAACTCTTCTCGGGGGGAAAAAACCTCTGATCGGGGCATAGAAAGACTACTTGCCAAATACCTGCACGCCAGGTCCCTCGCGCCAACAGGTCCCAGGGGGCTGAGCGCACAAGTTTTCTTTGTGCTTGCTCCTGGCGGACTGGACTTCAGAGTAGCGGCGCGCCTGCCCCCATTGTCCTTCTGGGCGCTGGGTGTCCGTGCTCCTGGTTGGCTGGAACTCTAGAGGGAAGGCAAAGAGGTAAATACTGGGAAAACTGTCTGTGACGTAGTGTTTCAGGTGACAAGCCAGAGTGGAACCTGTTTCCCCTCACTCCAGCGGGCTCCGCGCAGGCAAGTCCCTGCCCATGCTCACCAGCCCGACCCAGAGAAGGAAGCAGCAATTCTGACTCCACCCCCCGAGCCGGCTGGAGGCCTGGAATTGTCCCGAGGGGATTGTCTGGGAAGGTGTGTTGAAGGCAATTTCAGTGGGGCGCACGGACTGGGATTTGGAGGTTAGGACTGGCCTGAGTAGAAGAGTGCAACCAACTTTGGCTGCGCCCCCACTATGGGGAGTTTACACGCCCAAAAAAGCGAGGTGCAGGGCTTGGTTCAAGAAGGGACTGGAGCACGGTCACTCTCCTCCCCACAAAAGCCAAGGCAGAACTACCTCCGGAGGCATTGGATCACTCCACGCCCATCCCTGCTTGAGAGCTGCCCTCCTCACTTTTTTTTTCTTTTTCTTTTTTCGTCTTCTTTCTCTTTTCTCTCTTTTTTCCCCAGAACACTGACCTGATTAGTCCTGCTCGCCAGCTTCCTTAAAGAATCACGAGTCATTCTGTAGATGTAAATTCTTCACCAACGGTTATCTTCATCTCTTTCTCTCAGGAGTGATTAGACTATATATTTTCTCTGCCTAATACCAGCATCTTTCTCTCACCTATCCAACCATATTCTACCCTTTACCTCTGTGAGAAAACCTTCTTTTCCCTTGTGCCTGTTCATTCTATTTCCAATCTTGCCTCATCCCCGTCCTGTCTTCTCTCTCTTTCTCTATGCTCTTCAACCAACACTGCATAGACATGGCTATTTAACTGTAGCTGGGAAATCCGGTTATATGCTTTAAACCGTTCTTTGTCCATCGGTGTTCTTCTTTTTTCCTTTTCTTTTCTCCTTTTTATGGAGACCCTTTTATGTTTTCTCCTTTTTATGACCCTTTTATGTATTTTATACTCTCTATTATTCGCCCTCCCTCCTCCGTCTTTACTCTTAACTTTTTCGTTTTCCCTCTCGGTGTGCATGTTAGTGGAATTAGCCTGTGCGTTTGTGGGCTCCTGCTCCCTGTGTGTTTGTCTGTTTTCTTTTCCAGGGCTACCTCAAGAAACAAGCCAGAGTACACAAGGTGGAGAGTCCCAAATATCACTACGAATAGGAAAACAAAATAACCAAGGTCCCAACAAGAGAGACCAAGAAATACCATTCAAAAAACACTCTCTGAAAAGATAGGCCCTGGACAGTCAGAGTCTTCTGGATACAGCAGCGCTCATAGGTACAGAGAGCATAACAAGTCTTTAAAACCAACAAGAGCTGGAAAGCTAACTAAAAAGATAAAAAGAAAGAGCTCTCCTCCAAAGAAACGCCAAGAAGAAATGACAGCTAATGAACTTTTCAAAACAGATATATTCAGCATAAGTGAACAAGATTTTAGAATCTTTCTCTAGGGAGAAAAGGGCCCTCCCATACAAAGGGAAACCTATCAGAGTGGTGACAGACCTATCTACTGAAATTTGGCAGGCCAGAGAGGAATGGCAGAAGAACTTCAACGTGATGAACACTAAAAATATACAGCCAAGAATCTTCTCTCCAGCAAGCCTGTCATTCAAAATAGAAGGAGAGATAAAAACCTTTCCAAATAAACAGAAATTGAAAGAATTTGTCACCACTAAGCCTACCCTACAAGAAACCCTGATGGTTATGCTCTGAAGGAAAGGTTGCAAGGAACCAAGATACCAGAGACACCACCACAAACATGAACCCTATAAAAGATACAAAGACTCTACACCTACATATTTCAATAATAACACTGAATGTAAATGGGCTGAATGCTCCATTCAAAAGACATAAGGTAGCAGAATGGATAAAAAAAACAAAATCCATCTCTATGCTGTCTACAAGAAACTAATTTTAGACTGGAAGATACCTTCAGATTAAAAGTAAGGTGATGGAGAAACATATATCATGCTACAGGAAATCGAAAGAAAGCCGGAGTAGCTATAACTTATATCAGACAAACTTGACTTTAAATTAAAGACAATAACAAGAGATGAAGATAGTTACAGGGTCCATCCATCAGGAAGAACTACCATAAGAGTGAAGAAATCGAATCTGTTATCAAAAATCTCCCAACAAATAAGAACCTTGGACCTGATGGCTTCTCTGGGGAATTCTACCAGAGCTTTAAAACAGAAGTAATCCCAATTCTTCTCAATCTATTCCAAAAAATAGAAATCGAAGGAAAACTCCCGGACTCATTTTATAAGCCAGCATCACTCTGATCCCCAAGCCAGACAGAGATCCAGCAAAAAAAGAGAACTACAGGCCAATATCCTTGATGACATCAATACGGATGCAAAAATCCTCAATAAGATCCTGGCAAATCAAATCCAGCAGCATATAAAAAGGATCATCCAGCAAGAACAAGTGGGATTCGTTCCTGGATTACAAGGTTGGTTCAACATTCCCAAATCAATCAATGTGATCCATCACATCAATAAAAGAAAAGATAAAAGCCATATGATCCTGTCGGTAGATGCAGAAAAAGCTTTTGACAAAATACAACATCGCTTCTTAATAAAGACTCTAGAGAAAGTCGAGATAGAAGGAACCTACTTAAACATCATCAAAGCCATCTATGAGAAAACTTCAGCTAACATCATCCTCAACAGGGAAAAACTGAGAGCTTTCCCCCTGATATCAGGAACACGACAGGGATGTCCACTCTCACCACTGTTGTTTCACATACTGCTGGAAGTCCTAGCATCAGCCATCAGACACCAAAAGGAAATCAAAGGCATCAGAATTGACAAAGAAGAAGTCAAACTTTCCCTCTTCGCAGATGACACGATACTCTACGTAGAAAACCCGAAAGACTCCACTAGAAGCCTACTGGAACTGATCCAGGAATTCAGCTTAGTTGCAGGGTACAAACTCAACATACAGAAATCGGTTGCATTTTTGTACACCAACAACGAAGAAACAGAAAGAGAAATCAAGAAACTGATCCCATTCACGATTGAACAAAAAACCATAAAGTACCTCAGAATAAACCTAACCAAGGATTCAAGAGATCTTTATGATGAAACCTATCGAAAACTAGGAAGGCAATTGAAGAAGACACAAAGAAATGGAAAAACATCCCATGCTCATGGATAGGAAGGATAAATATAGTTAAGAAGTCATTGCTACCCAAAGCACTCTACACATTCAATGCAAATCCAATCACAATTGCACCAGCATACTTCTCAAAACTAGAACACACTATCCAAAAATTTGTATGGAACCACAAAAGACCCCGAATAGCCAAAGTAATACTGAAAAAGAAAACCAAAACGGGAGTTATCACCATCCCAGAGTTTAGCCTCTACTACTAAGCTGTCATCATCAAGACAGTATGGTATTGGCACAAAAACAGACACATAGACCAATGGAACCATATGAAGAACTCAGAAATGGACCAAAAGTATACAGCCAACTGATCTTTGACAAGCAGGAAAGAATATCCCATGGAAAAAAGAGCCTTTTTAATAGATGGTGTGGGGAGAACTGGACAGCAACATGCAGAAGAATGAAACTAGATCATTTTCTCACACCATGCACAAAAATAAACTCAAAATGGATAAAGGACCTGAACGTGAGACAGGAAACTATCAACACCCTAGAGGAGAAAGCAGGAAACAACCTCCTTGACCTCCACCGCAGCAACTTCTTACTTGACGCATCCCCAAAACCAAGGGAATCAAGAGCAAAAATAAACGATTGGGACCTCATCAAGATTAAAAGCTTCTGCACGGCAAAGGAAACAACCCACAAAACAAATGGGTAACCAACGGAATGGGAAAAGATAGTTGCAAATGACATATCAAACAAAAGGTTAATATCCAATATCTATCAGGATCTCACCAAACTTCACACCCGAAAAACAACCCAGTGAAGAAATGGACAGAAGATATGAACAGACACTTCTCCAAAGAGGACATCCAGATGGCCAACAGACACATGAAATGATGCTCAGCATCCCTCCTCATCAGGGAAATACAAATCTAAACCACACTGAGATACCACCTCACGCCAGTCAGAGTGGCTAAAATGAGCGAATCAGAGAACTCAAGATGCTGGCGAGGATGTGGAGAAACAGGCACCCTCCTACACTTTTGGTGGGAATGTAAACTAGTACAGCCCCTCTGGAAAACAGTGTGGAGGTTCCCCAGGAAACTAACAATAGAACTCCCCTAGGACCCAGCAATAGCACTGCTAGAACTTTACCCAAGGGATACAGAGATGCTGATGCATAGGAGCACATGTACCCCAATGTTCATAGCAGCACTCTCCACAATAGCTCAAACATGGAAAGAGCCTAAGTGTCCATCAACGGACGAATGGATCAAGAAGATGTGGTGTATCTATACCATGGAATACTACATGGCAATGAGAAACAATGAAATCTGGCCATGTGTAGCAACATGAATGGGCCTTGAGGGTGTTATGCTGAGCGAAATAAATCACACAGAGAAGGACAAATATCATATGTTTGCACGTATAGGAGTATTAGAGGTAACTTAACTGAGGAACAAGGGGGAGAAGAAAGGGAAAATGGTGGGGGAAAGGGAGAGGGGTAAACCATGAGAAACTCTTGGATGATGAGAAAAACTGAGGACTGATGGATGTGGGGGGGGAGGGAGGCTGGGCATGGAGGAGGGCACTTGTGGAGATGAACACTGAGCATATGTGGAAACGAATTTGACAATAAACTATTTGTATAAAAAAACCCACAGTGTATCATGATGATTGTTGAATGAGCCTTGTTCCAGTGTTTCTTCACAGAGTTGAATATAGACCACACCTAATCCGTCCATGACCAAGTCTTCAAACATCTGTAACTTGGTGATACAACCGGATTACTGAATGATGCATTCCCCACCGTATTGTTTCACAGAATTGAACATTTTTTACTTCCCTTATGGGTCACCGTATTTGTATTCAAACACTACTAGCCTAGTAAAAGAGGACCTTAGTTGAATGCTTCGTTCCCCACAATGTTCTTGGACGGAGATGAGTATGCACCACTTAACTGAACTTCCAACCATGTGGTCTCAAAGAGTACCAACGACTGGTCCTTGAATGCTGCATTCCACATAGTGTAGTTTCTCGGAACGAGCACAGCGTATTCCCACATTTGTCTCCACTATTGCATTCTAACAGTACGAACACAGTGTATCATGACGTTACTTGAATAAGACCTTCCCTATAGTGTTCCTTTCCAGTGCTGAGTACCTAATACATACGTTAGTTTGCAAGTAGGTGTCTTCACACATCGCTACCGTACTGAAACAACCAGGAAATTGAGTGATGCATCTGCTCTTTGTTGTTGCACAGAGTTGAGCCTTCTTCTCCTCCTTATAGGTCTCTGTATGTTTATTCTTTTTTTTTTTTAATTTATTTCTAGGAGAGAAAGAGAGAGACAGCATAAACAGGGGAGGGTCAGAAAGAGAGGGAGTCACAGACTGAAACAGGCTCCAGGCTCGGAGCTGGCAGTCAGCACAGAGCCCGACGCGGAGCTCGAACCCACGAACCGCGAGATCATGACCTAAGAGAAAGTCGGACGCTTAACAAACTAAACCACCCAGGCACCCCTCTGTATGTGTATTCAAACACACACTTCTAGCACAGTGAAACGAGTTCTTAGTGGAATGAAGATTTCTTCCACTTTTCACACACCGAGTTCATTTTGAAACAATGAAGAGTCCATGCATGTTTTGTCATCACGTAGCAATGTAGTGAATCGAACTAGTCACTGAATGAGCATTCCGCATGGTGTGGTTTTCCTGATAGAGTGGAGTGCACTTCCCTTGTTGGTCTCCACTACTGTATTCTAACACTACGAATACAGTGAATCATGAAGTGAGTTGAATGAGGCCTGCTGCACAGGCTTATCTTTCCTTGACGGAGTCTTCAAACAATGCTAACTTATTGGAAAAATTGTCTTATTGAATGCTGTATTCCGCAAAGTATTGTTTCACAGAGTTGATCCTTCCTCTACTATTTCATAGTTCTCCGTACTTGTATTCTATCAAACAATAGCATAGTGAAGAAACCTTCATAGAACGAGGATTACCCCCAGTGTTCACGCAATGATTTCATTAGGAAACACCTAGTTAAGCTACCATGCATGTTTTCATAACTTAGAAATAAAGTGAATCGAACTGGTCATTAAATGCAACATTCCACATAGTGTGGTTTTCCTGATAGAGCAGTGTGCACTTCCCTCGTTGAGCTCCATAACTGTATTCTAACATAAGGAACACAGTGAGTCATGAGTTTAGTTCAATGAGGCCTGCCCTACAGTCTTCCTTCCCAGTGTTAACTGGGAAACTAACAACTTAGTTTCCAAGTAGGTGTTTGCAAATATCGTCTCCCTACTGAACAAACTAGGTAACTAAATTATGCGTTCAGCTTTTCGTTGTCTCACAGAGATGTGCCTTCTTCTCCCTCCTAGGTCTCCGTATGTGTAGTCTACCTCACCCTACTAGCATAGCAAACGAGATCTTAGTGGAATGAGTATTTTCCCCCCAGTGTTCACGCACCGAGTTCTTTTTGAAACATTTATCTGAAGATTCCAAGCATATGTTTTCATAGCATAGCAATGAAGTGAATCGTACTGGTCAGTGAATGCAGCATTCCGCATAGTGTGGTTTTCCGGATAGTGCAGAGTGCCCTTCCTTCGTTGGTCTCCACAACTGTATTCTAACACTACGAACACAGTGTATCATGACGTTAGTTGAATGACGCCTGCCCCAAAGTGTTCCTTCACAGAGTGGAATATATGCCTTAGATTATCTTTAGGTGACGGAGTCTTCAAACATCGCTAACTTGGTGATACAAACGGGTTACTGAATGATGCATTCTCCACAGTATGTTTCACAGAGTTGAACCTTTCTTAATAGGTCACCGTATGTGTATTCGACACTACTAGTCTAGTCAAAGAGGACCTTAGTTGAATGAAACATTCCCTACAATGTTCATGGAAGGAGTTGAGTATGTACTACTTAACTGAAACTTCCAACCATGTGTTTTCAAAGATACCATTGAAGTGAAACGAACTGGTCATTCAATGCTGCATTCCGCTTAGGTGGTCTCTCAGAACGAGCACCATACACGTCCCTCCTTGGTCTCCTCAGCTGTATTCTAACACTAAGAACACAATGAATCATGACCTTAGTTCAATGAAGCCTTTCCCACATCCTCTTTCACAGAATTAAGTATATAACACTTAGCTTTTCCTTCCACGCAGGTGTCTTCAAACATCCTTGAAACAACCAGGTAAAGGAATACCGCATTTCCCTCTGTGTTGCTTCACAGAGCGTAGTTACCTCACGGGTCTCCGCATGTGTATCCTAACACTGATAACCAAGTGAAACAGGACCTTAGTTGAATGAGACGTTCCCCACCATGTTCATGAACGGATATGAGTGTGTACTACGTAGTTGAGGCTTCCAGGCATGTGCTTTCAAAGAGTACCAACGATGGGATACGACCTGGTAACGGATGCATTGCGCGTGATGTGCAACCTCAGATGGAGCACAGTGCAGTTCCCTCGTTGGTCTCCACAACTGTGTTCTAACACTAGGAACNCTTGGTGATACAACCGGGTTACTGAATGATGCATTCCCCACAGTATTGTTTCACAGAGTTGAATCTTCTATACTTCCATCATGGGTCA
>NW_027529694.1:0-525 GCF_008692635.1 Crocuta crocuta
CCAGAGACTCCCCAGGTCGGGAATGAGCCTTCGATGGCTGCCTGGTCACTCGCGCTTCCCTGAGCTTGACAACGGCCGGTGCTTCATGGTCACGGGGTGTTGCTGGCCGACCAGGAGGGAGTCCACGGGCAGGCCGGGCTGGAGGACAGGACACGGGGACACACTCTGGAGTCTGTCCCGCAGCCTTCCCAGCACGTGCGCTCAGGGGCCCTGGGGTCAGCACACAACAGGGTGTGGGCTGAGCAGGACGCCATGACCTCAGAGAAGCCCATCTGCCGTCTCCTGGCTCCTGCGCCGTCTCACCTCTCCTCACTGAGGGNGCTCCTGGGCCCGGTTCCAGGCCCCTTTTTTCAACATTTATTTATTTTTGAGAGACAAAGAGACGGAGCATGAGTGGGGGACGGGCGGAGAGGGAGGGAGACACAGAATCCGAATCAACTACAGGCTCCAAGCTGTCAACACAGAGCCTGATGTGGGGCTCAAACTCACGAACATGAGATCATGACCTGTGCCGAAGCTTGACGC
>NW_027529695.1:0-502 GCF_008692635.1 Crocuta crocuta
TGGGACATAAAGCAGCCCTCAATAAATATAAAAGAATTGAGATCGCACCAAGCACACCTTCAGATAACAATGCTTTGAAACTTGAAATCAATCACAGGAAGAAGTCTGGAAAACCTCCAAAATCATGGAGGTTAAAGAACACCCTACTAAAGAATAAATGGGCCAATCAGGCAATTAGAGAAAAAGTGAAAAAATATAGGGAAACAAATCAAAACGAAAAAACAACAATCCAAACTCTATGGAAATCAGCAAAGGCAGTCCTAAGAGGAAAGTACATTGCACTCCAGGCCTATTTCAAGAAATTAGAAAAATTGCAAGTACAAAATCTAACAGCCCTCCTAAAGGAACTTGAGGGAGAGCAACAAGAGCACTCCAAACGCAGTAGAAGAGGAGAAATAATAAAAATCAGAGCAGAGGGGCGCCTGGGTGGCTTAGTCGGTTAAGCGTCCGACTTTCGCTTAGGTCATGATCTCGCGTTTCGTGGGTTCGAGCCCCGCATCGG
>NW_027529695.1:601-816 GCF_008692635.1 Crocuta crocuta
TTCCCTCTCTCTCTCGACTAGAAATAAATAAAAAATTAAAAAAAAAAATCAGAGCAGAAATAAACAACATAGAGACCAAAGAAACAATTGAACAGATCAATGAAACCAGGAGTCGGGGTTTTGAAAAAATAAACAACATTGACCAACCTGTAGCCAGGCTTCTCAAAAACAAAAGGGAGAGCACTCAAATAGACAAAATCATGAATGAAAATGGA
>NW_027529696.1:0-253 GCF_008692635.1 Crocuta crocuta
ATCAATTCTGCTCTAAATTCTCCTCTAAATCGAGGATTTCAGTGTCATCGCAATCATAAACCCAGACAGGATTTCGAGGGTATACTTGGGACCAAGGCCTGGGCTATCAAATGACCTTGAAGAGAACATGGGAGGGCTTGTACAAAAGGGGGAGTTCACCCTGCTGTCTATTATAAGTTACACACGGAGGTGTGTCATTACCCTGAGCTCTTGTTCCTCCCCGAGCTCGGAAGACGGGGGTGGGGGGTACTTA
>NW_027529696.1:304-7516 GCF_008692635.1 Crocuta crocuta
CGTGTGGGTGGGATGAGCAAGCCACACTTTGTCCCCCTTCCTGCTAAGGGCTCTAGCCCGGTCCAGGTGTGAGCCTGGAGGGCGGGGAGGCACAGCATTGGGAAATCGATCAGAGCTGTGGTTCTTATCACCTTGGATCGGACTCTGACCCACTGACCGTGGGGAATACTAAGCTCACCAAACACATTCTATTACCTGATAGTGATCAAAAAAATCATGAGGCTGATCCTGCAGTTGATGATGAGAAACAGAGAAGAAGGAGTCCAGCAGAGACGATTTGGCTGGGGCATTGGGGGTGGGGGTGGGGTCAGGAAACCAAATCTTTGTGGCTTGGCCCCTGCTTGCTCTATGTAACAGTCACAGAGACATGGGAATGGCAAATCCCAAATTCAGATTAGTGCTTACCTCAGGGACTGATAGATTCACTGTGATGGAAGTTGTATTTCCCTTGCTGAGAGTTGTTCACACAGTCACTTGTTATACTATTCCCTATATGTTCTATACATTTCTGTGTTCCTGATAAACTTCATTGATGGGAAAAAGAAAAGGGGAGATAATGAGGCAAGCAGACATGACCAAGAGAAAAAGAATGGTGTAGAGTGTGTCTTTCAAATATTGGTTAATAAATAACTTTGAGTGTAGAACTTTACTTCCAACCAAACATATGAGTTTCAGTGTGAAATAAACACATTTCTTTAAAATGTGAGTATAGCTGACATACAATATTAGGTTAGTTTCAGGTATACAGCACAGTATCCAATAATTACATACATTACCCAGTGCCCACCATGATAAGTGTAACTATTATCTCTTACCATGTAGTTACTACAATATTACTATATTCCATATGGTGCACTTTTCATGCCCATGACTTTTTTACTTTATAACTGGCAGTTTATACCTCTTAATTCCCTTCACCTATTTTGCCCATCTCTCCCCTACCTCCTCTGTGGTAACCACCGGTGTGTTCTTTGTATTTATGAATGTGTTTCTGTTTGTTCATTTTTTCTTTAGATTCCACATATAAGTTCACTCATATGGCATCTGTCTTTCTCTGTCTGACTTCTTTCACTTGGCATGATACCATCTAAGTCCATCCATGTGGTTGTAAATTGCGAGATGTCCTTATTTTTTTTATAGATGAGTAATATTCCATTCTGCGTGTGTGTGCGTGCGTGCGCGTGAGTGTGTGTGTCACATCTTTATCCATCCTTCTATTGATGGACACTCGGCTTTCTTCCATATCTTGGCTACTGTTGATAATGATGCAATAACCATTGGGTACATATGTGTTTTTGAATTAGTGTTATTGAATTTCATGCATTTTTAATATACAAGGTGCCCAAGTCTGGATTTCCAGGAAGCAGACCCCGAGACAAACCATCAGTACAAATAGCTTACTTGAAAGGAAGTACCAGGTAGCACTGGCAGTGGTGTCATGAAGTGAGACTTGCAAGGAAGGCAGCCAATTAAGGGGGGGGTGATCTAGCACGTGACGACTTTGGAGAGTGGAGCTGATTTGGTGGAGGGACTATGGGAGACTGGGTAGATAGAATACATTTCATATCCATCCCAAGTATGGGACGAGGAACCTAGAGTATGTAGCTGCCACATACCCAACCATTATTTTTCTAAGTTTATTTTATTTATTTGATGGAGAGAGAGAGAGAGGGAGGGAGGGAGGGAGTGGGAGAGAGAGAGAGAAAGAGAGAATCCCAAGGAGGCTCCATACTGCCTGATGAGGGGCTTGATCTCACCAACTGAGATCATGACCTGAGCCAAAATCAAGAGTCGGACGCTTAACCGACTGAACCATCCAGGTGNAAGGGCTAGCTATTTGCAAAAGCAGTAAATCTCTGACACTCCCAGTGGCCTTGTGACCTGTCCAGCATGCTCCAAGGATAAGAAGAAGCCCTCAGGCAGAGAATCTTGGGCGATTGCAGTAAGTAGCCTCATGGCTGTAGATGTGAGACCTGGTTTTGAAAGGCGAGAATCAAGCTATGTGTCAGTGTCATAATTTTTTGACATTGTCTGCTCCCTAAATATATCAATATTCTATCCACTGTTTGTGTAAAGTTTTCAACAAACTGTGATTACGTCTCTTCTCTAAAGCTGATCCTGCATTAACTGTTTAACCAATGAGCATTTCTAATTGAAATCTGGTTTTAGGAGCCCCCATCCCTGAAAATTTTTGTGGTTACGTTTCCAGCTGTCTAAGGAACATTTGCTTTGTAGACATGAAAATCTTCTCCCAGGGGAAAAGAGAGACAGACTTTTGTACTCTGCTCTGCCTACAGACATGCGCCGCCGGGCACGTGGGCACCCATCTCTCCCTGGGAACTCATAAGGATCTTGCTTGGGCTGTGGACGTCAGCAGCTCTGTTCTTGTCGTCCAGTCTAGAGGGGCCCAGGTTGTAACATCTGCTGTCCTGTGTGAGGGGTTCCTCAGCGTGCAGAGTGCAAGGAACCTCCTGTCCCGATCTCCTGTGGCAGCTGGAACTGCATTTGTGTCCCTGTGATGAACCTGTCCGTGTTAATGGGCCGCCCCTTAGGCTGCTCCTCCTCTGATCATCCACTACCACACCTGGCCTGGCATCCTCACACTGTGTGCTTCTTGCCCCCCCCAACCCCCCAGTGTCTCAGAAATGCTGTGCTCGGTGGTGACTCCATTTGATCACCAGCACAGTCACAGGTGGCCACAGCGGCTCTCTTCAGCTTTGATGGGAGCCCCGAGATGCATCTTTGTCACGGTTCAGCTTAGGTTTCACAGTACAATGTCCAACTGCATTGTTCGTTGCTGTTTTTCCGTCTCCACTACCACCAGTTATTGACTACTGGCAAAGTGCCTAAGAGCTATCGTAACTTCAGGCTGCAGTTTTGGAGCCTCGTGTAAGTGACTGGGGAGTCCGAGTGGCTCAGAGGACCCCAGGTGCTTGCCCTCTGGATGAACTTGAAAAGAGTTGCTCCCTTCCAAAGAGATCCAGTACAATCCCTGCTTACAGTAAGACAGGCTAAGGGAAATTGGAAAGAACCTTGCTTAAATGGGGCACTACCCTCAGAGACAAAACCCAAGAAGGGATTCCGACCATGACCAGCCCAGGAGCACTCAAAGCAAACTTGAGATGGGGAAGGTATCTTTCATGTCTCACTGCCTATCTGCTAGGGACCTCTGTCACCTCCCATCTGTGCCCTAGGCCCAGATATTCTGCTCGCCTCTTTCTAGAGCCAGATTTCCCAAACTCTTTCAGGGAGTACTGGATCTAGGAGATATGAGTAACCATTCTGGAAGCAAAGTACTCCCTTGACCAGTATGTCTGGGAAACGCTACACCATGTTATATCCTGGTATGCGTGATGCACAATGTCCATCAGCACTGAAGTCTTCAAGAAGACGTTTTTACTCCTCTGCCTCTCCTACTCTCCACCTTGCTCTTCCTCTTCGTTTCCCCCTTCTCTTCCCCCCCGTCCTCTCCCTCTTACTCATCCTCTTCTCTCTCCCCAAGATACAGATGCTTACACAAGGTGATTGCGGAAAAAGGACGGAACCGTTCCCTTTGCTCTCGCATCTTCCTTGGTGTTTCAATGTTGGCTGCTGGATTGCTGAGCCTGGCTGGTTGTGAGCACATACCAGCATCTGATTCTGGTGTCTGTGCTTGCTGATGTGGCTCCCAACAAGGAGGCTTGTCCATCTTGGGCCACCCCCTTCCCTGTCCCAGGCCTCTTCTTGTTGACCAAGGCTCTCCTTGGCATCTCTATGGGGTCTTTGTGAGGCCCGCAACGGGAACTCGTTCATGTTACGAACGAGCCATGGGACACCCAAGGAAATGATCTCAGCGCCTCTCCAAAGTGCCAGGCTGGCATTTCAGGCCTCCTCTTGCCTCCTCCTGTTGGGGGTGGGGTACTGACAGGATGTCCCCCTCCCAGAGCTTCAGGTAGAATTTGGGGCCGGGTGCCACTCTGCTCTAGGATTTCCAACCTGTCTTGAATCTCTGTCCTGTTCATGTTTCGTGTCCTGATACTCTCCCCTTCCTTTCCAAGTGTTTCCACATGTAGCCTTTTCTCTCCAGGACCATTGCATACAATTATACAGGTGTGTGTCCCTGGGGATAATTTCCTGGGAGAGCCTGGAGGAGGGATGTGACAGGAGCCCCACAAAGCCACCAGGAGTGGAGTCAGGCAGAACTGGGAAAGCCACGGGCTGGGGTGGAGGAGTGAGGCAACCAGTTAGGGGTGCGGGTTAAGCAGGTCTAAATCCCTGCAGTGCATCTCCTGGAGAGCGCCACAGGGGCAGGGGACCGAAATCCAGAGGGAACGAGTGGGAGAGGGAGAGGGACAGCACCCACAGCACGAAGCTTGCCAAGCAGAGAGCAAATTCTCCCGAGGTTTAAAATGTCTCAAAATGTAAAAGTTGGGGGATGGATAAAAAATAAAAGTTGGCAGACTGGCTAAAGACAAAGCGCTGTACTCAAGGTGGTAAATTCTCATGGGGGTATAGATGAACATTTCAGACACGGCCGTACACGTATAGTCTACGGATGCTGGATGGCGGGAGCTGCTGCTGGTGAGGAAAGGTATAGTTAAGCAAGAGGAAAAGGCTAGAATGACCCATGTGGTAATGGATTCGAGCCAGAGACACTGGTATAAAGTCATATTTATTCTAACAGACACAAATGGATCAATGGAGAAATATTTATAGATATGTGTATATACAAGTTATGTTACTTTCCCATTGCTGCTGTTAACAAAGATCACAAACTTAGTGGCGTAAAACAAAAAAATATATATTTTTTTGCTCTAGGCTTCTGGAGTTCAGAAATCTAAACTCAAGTTGTTAATGGGCTGTATTCCTCCCGGAGGCTTCATGCAAGAATCCGTTTCCTTCTCTTCCTCAGTTTCCAGAGGCCACCTGCATTCGTTGGTTCATGACCCCTTTCTTGCCTCCCTCCAGCTCCTGNTCCTGCCACTTTCTTCTAAGGACACTTGGTGGGCAGAGGGATTGGGGGTGGGGGGTGATCAAGGAAGACACAGGACAATGACAGGGACTAGCACACAAGCTTTATTTGGGCGTCACAAGGACAGGGTTCTATGAGAGGGGAAATCCCTTCCAGCAAGAGACCTTCCAGAGACAGAGGTATGGGGGCCACCACCCACATGGGGACTAGGACAAGGAAATTTCCAGAGAAGAAGGGACAATGAGAGAGGAAATGGTTTCATGTCTCGGTGATGTACTCCGCAGCTTAGTGGGGAATCTCCGGGTCAGACGGTTCCAACGAGTAGCAGCAGTCTGGGGTCGTTTAGAGCTCCAGTGTGTGACTTATCTGTGAGGAGCCGCCCACAGCTGAGGACACGACAAAATGAGAAAGAAGGAACAGCAGCAGTGCCCAGAGGCCGTATTTACCTCCCCTAACTTGCTTATGTTCTGCCAGAACGACAAAGCTGCAGATCCTAATCTTTTTGGTAGTTTTGAGAAGTTGATAAACGCCATGGACTCGCTTCCTAGAAAAAGACACACATACACATCCGATTGAAAATTTTACAAAATGTTCTAGAACATCCACAGGCCCTTTAGAATTGTGCTCCCCGCTATGGTGGTCATAAGTCCCCATGTGGCAGATTCAGTTTAAAAAAATAATCTTAAAAAAAATCAGTTTCTCATTCATCTTAGCCACATTTCCAGTGCTCCGTAGACAAAATAGCAGAAGTACTATTGGACAGCTGGGCTTTGAAATTCCATTGGCACAAGGCTAAGAACCCCGTCTCTTAAATGAACCCCTATATCTCTGGTGGCCTGTAACCCTTCTCCCAGTCTAACACGGGTCCTGTGTTTCTGAATATATACAGGCCACAAAAGAAATGGGGAGCAATATGTTCACACTGGTGAACACCCTGAAAGTCCATACAGCTCTGAGAAACGCTTGGTCGCCTCCAATCACGGGCATCTTAGCTAGAGCCACACCCCCAAAGGCTGCAAATGCGCAACCCTTTATTCTTCTCCACTCAAGGTGTGTGGACTTCAGCCCGCACCGCCATGACCGTCATTCTGCTAGGGCATGCCAGGTGGCTTTCTCGTGAGCAAAATACACTGCGACAGGGCAGGCCGTCAGCCATCAGCGCTGCATTAATGACGAAGGACACCGATCACGTTCACAGTGCCAAGTCCAGGTGCTGTTCTTGGCCTCCTGCATATATTAGGTCATGTGGCCCTCAGCTAGGAGGTGGGACTAGTATTATGCCCTAAATACAGATGAGGGGACTGAGGATGTAGATTTAAGAGGACCGAATACCTTGTCCCATGTCACCCCGTAAATGCCAGAGGGAAATGGTGGCAAGGTTAGAATGAACAGATTTCTGCAACGCTCCTGTCTAAAAACAGCCAAATCTTCTTAGTGCAATGTCTGAGGCCACCCACGTAGTCACAGACGTCTCTCCACAGCAGCACCCACCCTATGCTATGGGTCCTCTCTCTGCATTTGCCAAGATGCCTTACGTACCTGTTCCTTTCCCTGGAGTAGGACAAAGAATACTCATGATCTTCCTACCTAGAATTCCCAAATATACACTGTGACCCTATCACTCTTGATCTTGATGGTAACCTGGGCTTTCGTGACAGACCACCCAGGTGTGATAATCTGCTCCCTTTGTGACCCTGAAACCCAGTGCTTCCGGCTGTAACATGAAAATAATCATAGCACCGATTTCACAAAATTGCCTGTGTGGGACCCAGCTGCATGGGAGCGAACGGCAGCGTGCGGGGCACAGAGGAAACACTCAAGAAAGGTTATTGCCCCCGAGGGCTCCTTCCTAGAAAGCGTCCACATCTCCCGCCTAGGCACCGAATGCTCGCTGGAGGCCATCCAGGATCCAGGTGGCCGCAGCGTGGACCCGCCCTGACCGCGCTCAGCCTCGCAGCTGGAAGCCATCCTCCTATGCGCCGAACTCTCCCCTGCGTCCACCAGGGCCTGACCGTCCCGCTGTCCCTCCATCCGCCCTTCCACACGGAAACGTCACTGCACCCCGGGACTCACGGCTTCTCTCCAAACCCACCTGAGCGAGCCCACGGATAAAGAGATGTTTGCAATGCGGGCACTAGGAGAAAGGCGAGGGGGACACGTCGCGGGAACGTCTAAAAGCCAGTCACAAATCGGCTGCCTGGGGCGCAGGCATGGCCCTGGCACGCTCCCGCCCAGGATGTCCCGCCGCCCCGACGGGCGCT
>NW_027529696.1:7673-8683 GCF_008692635.1 Crocuta crocuta
CTCTGTGCACAGGGCTCTCCCTGGCTCCCAGCCGCAGCTGCGCAGGACGCAGGCGCGCGCCCGCCCTGTGGACTACATTTCCCGGCAGGCCCAGAGACTTCCGCCCCGCCATCTGGCTTCCTTTGCCGGCCAACGTGCGGGAGGACGCCGCTTCCTTGGCTTCCTCAGGTTTCCGGTCTTAAGCGTTTCTGGAGCCCAGGGGCTTGGGTGGGACGTTCCCGGTTCCTGAACACAGCAGCCCTAGAGAAATCGGGGTGGTGGGGACCCCCTTTAACTCTGTTAGGACTGAGAAACGGATTCTCAAACCTTTCTGTGCAGCAAGACTTTCTTGGGAGAGCCTGGTAAAAATGCAGATTTCTGGGCCCCTTCCTAACACCCTGAAGCACCGCATCTCGCATGAGCTCGAGAATTCACATTTTAATACGTTTTCCTGAGCTTATGACTCTGGTCTTGGTCTCGTGGGTCACAGTGGCCTTGAGCTACCTTTCTACTTTGTCGCGAAGACCTTGCTACTCCGTGTGCTCCTCTCTGCCTTCCGCCACCACCAGAGGGTTCGAGGGACTTTGGGTTCCCCCAGTGGCCCCATCTCTTGTCTTCTGATTTGTCCCTCGCGCGTCCCGTGCTAGGGTCACATTTTCCCTCCTGGGTGAGTTGGTGCGAGGCCAGCGGCAGTGCTGTTCCTGGAAGACTTCATCTTCACATTGGTCCCCAGCTGGTGCCGATGGTGTTCGGACGCCAGATTTTAGTGCTGGTATTTCCCTCGTGGGACCAGGACGTAGTCCTGCGTGGGCTCAGAGCCGCCTGAGATGGTGCCTCCCAGACGTGGGCGGAAGTGAGACGAGGGGCCTGGTGCCTCACTGCCCGAACCCACAGAGGCCCGGGCACTGGAGACCGCTCCACCAGGGCAGGGGTGGGCTAGTTGGCGGGGATTGGGAGCCCGGGACGTGTGGATCCTGCACATGCTGTTTGTTGTCGCAAGCGGATCCGGGCGTCTTTGCCGGCGGTGGCTG
>NW_027529696.1:8833-15142 GCF_008692635.1 Crocuta crocuta
GGCACAGACTGGTGGCCTCCCGCCTGTGTTTCTGTGGCTCCTGCCGCTAGGTCCCTGGGAAACTGTCAGGCGGCTCCTGGAGCTTTGCCACCAGTGGGTGGCTTCGGCCTGAGATGCACACCCCGAAGCAGGCCCTAGATCTTTTGGTGTCCGAGTGGTCCCTGGCCCTCCTGTCCCAGGACATCCACAGCCAGGGGCAGAAGCTGCTTCCGCAGAGCTGCGAAGACGTGCCTCTTGCAGCATCTACGCAGAGAGCTTGAGAGATGAGGGAATAGGTGCGAGAGAGAGAGACAGAGCTTTGATCTGGTTTGGTTGGCCCTGAAGACTGGGACACCACGGAGGCTTACTTCCCCAGTCAGATTTTCTTGATCGCCCTGAGCAGACCTTANATTTTCTTGATCGCCCTGAGCAAACCTTACTTGGGCAAGTGAGTTTTCATCGTTTCAGCTGGAACTGTAATCTTCCGGATTGTTCCCGGCTGCAGAGGGCACAGGTAAAAGCGCTGTTCCGCGGGGAGGCCGTGCGGCTGCAGCAATGATCAGCGTCCGCTCCAGTTAGACCCTGGGGGTTCACATCCTGGCTCTGCTCACTGCCCACTAACAGTGTGACTTTGGGCAGGGGACTGTTGCCCCTTGGGCCTCACTTCCCCCGCGACCCAAAGGCTTATGTGGTGCTTTTGAGGCCTAACGGGGGAGCACCGTGTGTATTTGATGGCACTGCTGGCACGTCAGTGCTTAAAACTGATAGCTGTCGTGGCCTGGTGGCCGAGCGTGCAGTCGGCTACCCCGTGGCTGGGCCAGGAGGACCGCTTGGGCGCCGGAGTTCTGGGCTGGAGTGCGCTCTGCTGGTGGGGTGTGTGGGTAAGGTCGCGCGCGGTCTCTTCGGTTAACCTCTCAGATGCCAGAGGCCACCAGGTGGCCCAAGGAGGGGTGCAGCCGCCCAGGCCGGAAACTGAGCAGGTCAAAATTCATACGCGGACCAGCGGAGGCCTGTGCCTGTGAACAGCCTCTGGCCTCCATCCTGGGCAACATAATAAGGAGACCCGTCTCTAAACAAACACAACGGTCAGCTGTCGTTACGTTAGGTCAGCAGTCCCGTCCCGTCGCAGAGCTGGATCTCAGTGAATGGTGAGCTCAGGAAAACAGTGTGGCTTGAGGCGCTGAGGGCATTCCCCCGCCCCCAGGTCCCGCAAGTTAGGTTATGTAGCAGTGAGGTTGGGAGCAGCTGGTGGGGGAGGGGAGAGGGAGTGCAGTACATCGGAAGATGTGGGGGGGAAGGTGTGCCCTGGGAAGGAGGCCGCCCCGCACCTCCACCTACAATCACATGCACACATTTTCGGTCTTGAAGCCATTTTAAACTCCTGTTGGGTCCAAAGGGACGAACTAGTCTTCTATTATGAAAGTTTGTCCTCAGATCCCTGTAATAGTTTCCCTTGCTGTTGGGCCCTTTTATGATTAGGGAGGGCAGGTTGGCTTCTAGGTCACAAACGATGGGCTGGAAACAGAAATGCTTTTGAAGGAAACTTTGCCTCAGGGAACAGCAAACATCACTGAGCTTCAAGCTGTGGCCAGTGGACACTCAAGGAAGCCCGGAAGGCTGGAGTAGTTGCTGCCTCTGGCTCTTTAGGTCTAATCCGCTTATCGTCATCAATGTAATAGTCCTTTGTGAGGTCTCGATGAAGGGAAGGTTGATTAAGATTCACGAAACTAGAGGTGCCTGGGTGGCTTAGTCGGTTGAACATCTGGCTCTTGATTTTGGCTTGGGT
Organism: Crocuta crocuta; assembly: GCF_008692635.1. Lineage (NCBI taxonomy): Eukaryota > Metazoa > Chordata > Mammalia > Carnivora > Hyaenidae > Crocuta > Crocuta crocuta. The sequence continues at coordinate 10,599 of NW_027529696.1, forward strand.
CACAGTCTCGCAGTTCGTGGGTTCAAGCCCCATGTTGGACTCTGCATTGACACTTTGGAGCTTGCTTGAGATTCTCTCTCTCCGTCCCTCCCCCACTCACTCACATGATGCTCTCACTCTCTCTCTTTCATAGAAATAAACTTTTTTAATCTTAAAAATATAATTTTAAAAAAAGTTCCAGGAACTAAATTAGGACACGGGATTAGATTAAAACAAGACCTGTGTACCTTCTGATCACAAGCACATCGAAGCACAGGGCAAGAAAAATAACCCTTCCATTCACTATCATGCATCAAGCACATGTAGTCAGACTGTAAACACATTGACACGAATGCTGTAAGGGGTCACTGTTAGTTTCTGTCTCCTTTCACTGGAACCTACTCCACTGTCCCCATGTCACTCTTCAACTGCTGCAGTGCCCAAGCTGGAGCCCAGCCCCTTCAGGGAGCACCAGATACGGAGGGGAGGCCAGATCCCGGCTTCCCGGCTTTGGGCCTGTCCGGGGTCTCCGTCTGCAGGTGGTGGAGGGAGGGTTCGCCGTTTCTCTTCGTAGCGTAGCACACGCCAGTTGGAGATTTGATTCGTGACTTCATTTTCCTCTGAACCCCACGTCCTTTTCTGATTTCCCAACTTTCTTCTCCTTCTGGAGCTTCTCAGTCACATATGGTTTTGTTTTATATTAACACAGAAGAGTTAAGACCCTTTTATCATATTAAACCCACGCCTCAGGAACGTACCCTCTCTCCCCAGGGTAGCCTCCCCCAGGAAGGCCTCCCCCCCATCACACTGATGTGGCTCTTCCTTGAGGCCTTGTGTCTTGAGCCTGGAACAGTGAGGAGCCCCAGATACTTGAGAGGCACTAGAAAGGGCCCCCAGTGAGAGTCGTCGCCCCGCCCCCGCCTTGCCCCGCGGCTGGCAAACTCCACAGGCGTAGCTACTCTCTGCTGTTCTCACGAGGGGATGTGACGCGGGACATCGCATGTACAACGTGGGCCGGGTGCACGCGTGTGTTTGGGCCCACTGCGGACAGATAAGGCTGGCTGATTTCCTTTCTTGTAAGTCCCTGGCCCTGGGGCCGGTGTAAGATAACACTGGCAGGACGTTCTGGGGAATAAGCAGCTATGGGAAGGCAGGATTGATGACCCCCGTTCTCTCATAGTGGTGTTTCAAACAGCAGGTCCAAGCCCCTTCCTGGAGGATCCCATGAGGTCACTGCAAGGGTGTTTTGTTTGGGGAAGCAAATTGTGCTCAGAGACTGAGCAGTGTATTTAACACAGGCCCGCTTAGGAATTTCCTAAGCCAATAGGATGCAGGGTAATGTCTTTTTAAAATGTTTTCATTTATTTTTGAGAGAGGGCGAGAACACAAGTGAGGGAGGGGCAGAGAGAGAGGAGGAAGAGAATCTGAGGCAGGCTTCAGGCTCTGAGCTGTCAGCACGGAGCCTGACACGGGGCCTGAAAATTGAGTAACAGGGAAAGTTAAGTCAGATGCTTAACCAACTGAGCCACCCAGGTGCGCCCAGGTTAATGTCTTTTAATAAACTAATCCGGACGCATCATACTCCAAATCGATCACACTATTGTTGCAGGTAAGGGAGATGGAAAGAGTCAAGTCCAGATTTAGTTGAGGCCATACCTTGATATGAGTGGGTACTAGGGACAGGTGACTTAGCCAGCTGACAGCTGACCTCCGGCTACCACTGCAGGAGTCAAAGTCCCCGTTGCTAGAGCAGGTTGCTAGGGAACCAATGTCACATCCAGTGTCGCCGGGCAAGAAGATGGCCTTCCCAGGGCCGGTGTTTCGCTTTCCTCACTGTTGGAGACAGAGGCGCTTTTACTGTGGCAGTAGCTAATGGGCCCAAGGTCTTTGGAGAACTGTTGAGATCAGCAAAGTGTGGCCTTGCCCAGAACAAACACTCTTGGATTGCCCTCCCAAACTGTTGATATTTGTAGTCAAAATGTCCCTTTACATGGACATGTTGCTTCTTTATGTATTTTTTTTATAGATAAGCCCCCAGGGAGGGCTTTCAGCAACTGAGCTCCTGCGTTCTTTTCAGTGAGAACAGATGAGATAATGACATCCTGACACAATTTGCTTCATTCTTTTATCAAATAGTTATTAAAAAGTTATCAAAATAACTTTTTTGTCTTTGTCATAAACAAGTAGATTTGAAATAATACCAAACCATCGCACAACAAAGAGACGGCTGAGTTATACCTTTTATATTCCTACGTTTCCGTCACATACTACACACTTTTATGCTCTATTTATGTTAAAGAAACCAGAACAGATTTCAACTGGTTTTATACAAAAATGAGGTCGATCCATGGCCCCTAACACCCAGTGGCACAAAAGAGTGTCTGTGACACGTGGACCGACCCTGAGCAAGAGCCATGCCTCCTCGTGGCAGCGGTAGTGTGAGAGTGGCAGAGGCTGCTGGGTAGAGAATCAGCCTCACATTTCTAGAACAATGAAAACCAAGCCCTAGTGCCCGACCTNCATGGAGGAGGAAGAAGTTTTATAACAACAATAACTAAATTGTTTTTGATGTTTACTAGGAAATCACTTTAAAATTTTTACTGCTGTAATAAAGAACCATATGTTTCTAAATATCAATATGAGAAATTTGAGGCTTCAAAGTCCACATTCTCTGGGGAGGGTCAGGGGAAGAGGGAGGGAGAGAATCCTAAGGAGGCTCCAGGTTCAGTGCAGAGCCCACCGCGGGTCCCAATCTTACGACTGTGCAATCATCATCTGAGCTGAAATTAAGAGTCAGACACTAAACCTACCAAGCCGCTTGGGTGCCCACAGGTTGCATCCTTTTGAGGAAAATTTCAAAACTTACAGCGGAATTGCTATATCAATTTGTATGATGTTAGAATGTGCAAAATCACCACCGCTGCTTAAGAGCTGTAGTTTATCTAGATGTTTCACAAGTGGTCAAAACAGTTAAGTCTCAAATATGTGTTATAAGAAAACCAACTAGCCAATTTGTTAGCCCAAAGATAATTTCTAAGTTTTCTTTCTCCCCAGGAGCTCAAGCATAAGAAGATCAAGATCAGTGAAAGGAAAAACATTTGTTTTGAAGCATTTTTCCTTTATCCTTCAGTCTTACTTACAAGCATGTTTGACTAAAAGTTGGCTTCCATTCTGGAAAAGAAGACTCATTTCCTTGTGATCACGTAAGTCCTTAAAAAGAAGAGGTTATATGCATTTCTTCCAGAAGAGAAGAAAGGTTTAAGATTGCCTCTTGCCTGACACAGTTACACAGAAAAGAGGCAGCAGGTATGACCTAGAGAAGTTCATGTTAGGTAATGGATGTTGATGAAAATTTGCCTGTACCACACCCATAAAATATTTGATGAATCTTGTAGTTGACATTAATATCCTTATATAAATGGCCAGTAAGCACATGCAGATATGCTCAGTATCATTCCCTATCAGGGAAATGCACATCAAAACCACAGTGAGATACCGTGTCACAGTACTATGATGAGTATAATAGATAAGACAGATTATAACAAGTGTTGGTGAGGATGTGGAGAAATTAGAACTCTCATACACTACTGGTGGGAATGTAAAATGGCGTGTCCCCTTTGCTAAATGTTGGGCAATTCCTCAAAGGGTTAAACATAGAGTTACCAGACGATCCAGCAATTATACCTATATGTATATATGCAAAGGCAATGAAAACATATATCCAAACAAATTTGTACATGAATGTTCATAATGGCATTAGGTATAGTAGCTAAAAGGTAGAAAAAACCTCAATATCCTTCAACTGGTCCATTTTGTTTATCCATACCATTATATGGATATACCATATTTTAAAACACTAAGTAAAAAGAGAAAGTAGGTAAATTTTAAAGGCATTTTCTTTTTCCTAACCACTTCAGTGTATATATTCATACCATGTGATATATCCGTACAATGGTATCGTATATCTGTACAAAAATCACCCGACAATAAAATACAACAAAGTTACCGATATTTGCTACAAAATGGATGAATCAGGCTTCATGAATGAAGCTAGACACAAAAGGTCCCATGTTGCATGATTCCATCCATAGGAAACATCCAGAACAGGTAAATGTATACAGACAGAAAATAGATCACTGGATGCTCAGGTTGGTGGAAGGGAATTACAAGAAATGAGTTATAGGTTAAGGGTTTGGTGTTTCTTTTGGGGGGATGTAAACATTCTGTAATCACTTGCCATGTTGGGGGTACAACTCTATGAATATACTAAACACTACTGACTTTTAGCATATTTTTAATGGGCAAATTGTATAATTTGTGAATTATATCACAATAAAGCTGTTAAAAAATCTAATTACTAGAACCAGAATTCTAAGTCACGTTTACTAGCTCATTAATATTGTCAGGCCTCAGTTTCGAAAGTTACCAATTTTACAATGGTATCTACTCTGCAACCATTTTTTAAAAAGATTTATTTTGTTTTTTGAGAGAGAGAGGAGAGAGAGAGAGAGAGAGAGAGAGAGAGAGAGAGAGAGAGAGTGTGTGAGTGTGTGTGTGTGTGTGTG
>NW_027529696.1:15346-19762 GCF_008692635.1 Crocuta crocuta
TGTGTGAAAGCAGGGCAGAGGAGAAAAAGGAGAGACAGACAGACAGAGTATCTCAGGCAGGCTCCACACTCAGCACAGAGCCTGACTCAGGCCTCAATCCCACAACCCTGGGATCATGACCTGAGCCAAAATCAAGAGTTGGACGCTCAACAGACTGAGCCACCCAGATACCCCACAACTGTTTTGTTTCTTTGTTTTTGTTTTGTTTTTTGTTTTACTACTTGTTGCATCTCCTTCAGCACAAAGTGAAACCTTTGGAATTCATTTGTGGTATCAACAAAATCAAGGAGGTAGTCCACTGTTTTTTTGGTAGATATTTTAAATTCTGCAGTCTGTTCTTCAACAGACTCTCTTTTCTGGACAACTGCCTTCATCGTCTTCAATCTCATTTAGCCACATTCCATCTTTTTCCATGTTGGCTTCTACTTCTCCATATTTCTCAAGTATTTATCTATGACTGTCCTCTTCAATACCTTTCAGATCATAGTTTCCTTTCTGTAAAGATTTCCTAGGAAGCTGCTATAGTTATTTGTTTTACTCCATCCCAGCTCTTGGCCCAGTTAAAAATCACATTTTTGTGCTGTGGATTTTAATTCTGGAAACTCCTTTTCCTTGTCCTGCTCATTGTAATCTTACTCAAAATTATGACTTTCTTCAAGTTGTTTCCACCTATAAAGTCGTTTGCAGTTCAGGATCATACCTTGATTCCTTGGGTGAATCAAGGTTGAAGTGTTTAAAGGAAGGAAAATGCCCTGTAGATTTTACATAGTTTCTCTTTTAGTGTTTCAAACATATTGGCCAAAATTTTACTATAAATGGCATCTAGGTGTCATGGGTTTAATTAGAAAACTTTAATTTTGCAGTTTTATAAGAGAACATGGCTCAATGTATGGTTTTCCTATTAATAATATTAACAATATATGGTGAAATTTGTTTTAAGTAAATTACAAATTGTCTTCCTGGAGTCTATAGTCCTTTTATTTATTTTTATTTTTTTAACATGTATTTATTCGGAGAGACAGAGACAGAGCTCGAGGGGGGGAGGGTGGGGAACAGAGAGAGAGGGAGACACAGAATCCGAAGCAGGCTCCAGGCTCTGAGCTGTCAGCACAGAGCCCGCTGCAGGGCTCAAACCCACAAACTGACCCGTTGAGATCATGACCTGAGCTAAAGTCGGACCCTTACCCAACTGAGCCACCCAGGCACCCTTACAGTCCTTTAAAAAAAAGATTTTTTCTTTGAAGTGTACAAACCATAGTAGGTTGAAGAGAGCGTTATACTTATTTTTATATCATTCTAAATGGCTGTTAACCTAAAGATAATTTCTATTGAAGATAATTACGAGGAATAATTTTGTGCAGATTAATATATAAACTCCACAAGGTTTAAAAACTTACAATTTAAAAAAGCAAAGAAAGAAAAAGAAAATGCCTTTTAGCTAACTACCCCCATAGGTTGGTGAGTGATTTAATTGAAGGGTAAGCCCAGGAATTGTTCAGAAGTAATAATGCCTTGACTTCTTCATTGTCAAAAGACGTTAGGTTGAAAATGCCTGACTTCAGGTACATAGCTTTGAGAGAACCATTCTGAAACGGCTTCTGTGGGGAGGCGAACATATTTACTAGGGTTATATATCACAGATAATGCACTGTGTCCTCTAGCACAGTGCTAGAGTGCTGCTTTGGGGCAGCTTTGTTTTTCAAATCAGGATCGACTTTAGCTTGAGTCTCATCTGCTTTTGCATTGTAAAAACTCAAATAGGTGTTATTTTTCTCCTAGGCATGCAGGTCTCTTGTTTGCCTGCGGGAGTAGTTACTGGCACTGACTTTCAAAAGATGTCACTTTCTGCCCCACTGAGCTACAGTTTCTCCTCTACTGGTTCATAGTGACAGTTTTCGTCCAAACGGCGCAACACTAGTAAACACTGATAATTTGGATACTGACCACCCGAGATACGCAGATTCTTAGAAAGATGACTTATCCGGAGGACTATGCTGAACATTACAGGAGATAGACGATGAAACAAGGCTCCTGTCTTATAAGGAAGCATAATGCAGTGGAAAAAGCATAAGATGAAGTAGGGAGACCTGAATTCTTGTCTAAAATCTGCCACTGGCAATCGATGTGACCCTGAGGACGTCATGTCCTACATCTCAGGAGGCCCAGGACACGTCTAGGGACGACTTTCGGGGCGGTGGCCCTCACTGGGGAACTTCTAGTAGAAAGGGCTGCCGGCCACTGGAATGAGGCCACACGTGATCTGCACTTAGCAAGACAGGGCCACCAGATCGCGGCACCGTAGTCAGTGGGCTACGTGGCTCGCAGTCGACGAGCTGCTTCCGGGGCTCCCCTACGCTTCCAGCGGGCCTGGGGAAGGCGTGTTCGCGCCCGGGTCTGAGCAGGAGCAGAAGGTAGGCTCCTCCCCGATGGGAAGGACCAGCGGCAGGGTTCCCTCCCGCCTGCGTCCGCGCGCCCCAGGTAGAGAGAGGGCGAGGGCTGGGCGTGGCTGTCACAAAGCCACCGGAAGCGCATGCTTTCTTTTCCGGTGGGGCCAGGTCCACACACCCCAAAATGGCGAGTCGGGGTACCGTGTCAGGAAGCTAGAGGGATCAAGTGGGGGACCGGCNCGGCCTCTAAGACGTTAACTTCTAGTGACATAGAGATTAGATGGAGGAGGCGCCCCGTATCTTCTGAGCCTGTATAGGCAGCAGGGAACCAAGGTTTTCTTTGAATACCCGTGGCATCCTCAAAAGAACTTTTGTTGTCGCTTCTGCTGGAATACCCTGGGGACAATCAGGCTCCCAAGGCCACCCTTTGCCCTAGTTAGAGATCTCTACGCCCCTGACCCTGAGAAAATGTAAAGTCTAGAGAAGGGCTACCTTAACTAGGGCCCTTCTGTCTGGGAAGAACCATAATCAACACCCTTTTATTCTTCCATTTTTACAAATCGACGTTGTATTTGGTCAGCGGGGCCAACTTGTCTTTCCAGGAAAGAAAGCAAAAGAAAACCGAACACACAGGTACAAATCTGCACAGTGCCTTTAAGTCCGCCCAAAAAGTATCCCCCAAGGTGTTGTCATCTGGGTGCTCAATTGGGGGATATTTGCCAAGAGGAATGAGGTTATTTCCCCCCCGCCCCCAAATGCTTTACTACTTTCTTCAGTTCTCCTGCCAGTGTTAATACAGTGGGAAAGAGAATATTAACTGTCTCATGAAGGAAAGGTTTCAGTCTTCATAAGAGGATGCAGGGGCATAGAAGTTGTTTCCACCTAACTAAAGACAAAAGCTTGGGATGATTTGTTAAGATTTAGAGAAACTCGGAGATGCCCTAGTTGCGAAGATGAGGAAGCACACAGATTAAATATTCGCTACTGTCAAAGCTCCTTTTGGGGAGTGGGTGCCAGGCTTTCAGCCACCAGCCTTTCCTCAACCTTTTTAAGAAAAAAAAAAAAAGGGAAAGTTATTGGGGTTCCTGGGTGGCTCAGTCAGTTGAGCTCAGGTCATGATCTCGCAGTTCGTGGGTTCGAGCCCCACGTCTGGCTCTGCGCTGACAGCTCAGCCTGGAGCCTGCTTCGGATTCTGTGTCTCCTCCCTCTCTCTCTGCCCCTCCTCTGGTTGCGCACTCTCTCTCTCTCTCAAAAATAAATAGACATTAAAATTTTTTTAAAAAAGGAAAGTTATCCATTGACATGTGTCTTTTCTGACCCTTGCTTTGTGTTAAAGCCGAGCAACAAAGAAAAAGAGGGAAGTGCATGTCCTGAAGTAATCTGTAATCACGAGTGTCCTCATACCTGGCGGCTGGTTTTAAAGGGGGAGATCGGACTGGTTCTTTTCTGTTCATTCTTCTCTGAGAACGATACCTAGCAAGTCAGTGTGTGGCACGTGCCTTTCTGCTTGACGTGAGCGTTTTTTTCTCCCCTGCCTCAGTGCCCTTGAGGAGAAGATCCACTTGGCTTGATACCGGACCTGACAAGGCCTCGCTTGTCCAAGGCACCCAGGGGGGATGTCACACATAGGAGTGAAACTGCTCCTAGAGCAGATGCTGATGAGACATCTGGAGGTGGAGGCGCGCTCGTCCCCCCACGTGGAGGCTTTCTGGGAGACCGAGGAGTCCGGGAAAGGGAGCTCCAGCGACAGGAAGCAGTCTGGCCCCCAGATGGACGGTCTTGGCCCCGAGAGCGCCCGGCAGCACTTCCGGAGCTTCTATTATCACGAAGCACCGGGACCGCATGAGGCGGTCAGCCAGCTTCAGGAATTGTGCCACCAGTGGCTGAGGCCGGAGATCCACTCGAAGGAGCAGATCTTGGAACTGCTGGTGCTAGAGCAGTTCCTGACCATTCTGCCCAGGGGCACCCAAAACTGGGTGCAGAAGTATCGTCCACAGAGCATCAAAGAGGCCGTGGCGCTGGTAGATCG
>NW_027529696.1:20253-22705 GCF_008692635.1 Crocuta crocuta
CTAGAGGTGGGGGCCTAGTCTGGTGTGGCCAGGGAGAGAGGACTCGAGTCCTTAGAGACAGAGAAATAGAAGGCAAGACCGAGTTAGCAAAGGAGGAAACATCCGGGGGAAAAAACGAAAAAACGCACAGCCCAGCCCGTAGAGATCAAAGGTGAGAGAGGGTGGCTGATACAAGTATAAATCAAACAGCTCTGGGGAGACTGTGAAGGAAGAGGAGAAATGGAAAGAAAAAAGTGAAACAAGGATACAAAAAGANTTTTTGGTGTCTTACTACAACTAGATCATAGGGAGGGAGGTTAGAGCCCCAATTTCCCCCCAGGTTTTCCTCTCCTGCCTCCCCTTTCTCCCTGAAGTCCTTCCCTGGCCTTGAGCGGACTGGAAAATCTGACTGAGAATCTCTTTTCTTATTCAACTCATTTTTATTTAGAGAAAGCTGAGAAGATAGACGTGCCCCGAGGCAAGGGTCCAAGTCTAGAAAGCCAGCCTGTGAAGGCAGCCTGTCCCCACCCTGCTGGTGGCCTGCGCTGTGGCCACGTACAGGGGTGGAGGCCCCGGCAGCAGTCACAGCTCTTCACTTTATACTCATTTCCCCGGAAGATGGATATGGTTCTTTGTGAGGCAATGGCGGCGCGTTATCGCTTTAGGTTTTTTATTGCTTCCCTGAGTGTCGCACCTTTGCTGCATCCGGGCTCTCCTCTTGCTCATCCCTCCACCACCACCCCCCAAACCAAAAGTAAGTTCCGTGCTAATGAGGATGGGGATTATTTCTAGGTCACAGCCCATGAGCTGGGAAAGGAGGCAGTGCTCTTGGGAGGAACAGCAGTGGCCCCAGGCTTTAAGTGGAAGCCAGCAGAGCCCCAGCCAATGGGTGTGTTCCAGAAAGAATGTTGGAATACATACCAGGTACTGCAGGAACAGCTGGGCTGGAATACTCACACAGAAACCCAGCCTGTATATGAAAGAGGTGAGGAGCTTCATGATAATTCTCTTCTCCTGGGCGCTGCGATAGTAACTGGTCCGGCTGGAATGTCATGGGAATTGTCCAGGTGCCCAGCCATGCCAGCTGTCCGGATGTCTCTCAAGTGGGAGTGCGGTAGGCTAACGGTGGGTGAAGGTGAGGGCCAGCCTGGGGTACAGAAACGTCCAAACCGTAGGACCCTGGTATTCACACATGGACCTTGCTCCTTAGAAATTTGAGAGGAGAGAAGACGAAACAGGGACAGGTGGGATCATCCTATACTTCTTATGTCAGGGAAGAAACTGAGATCAGAAATGGGTGGTCATGACAGAATGGGGAGAGAATTGTGCACCGGGAAAAAATAATAAGAACCACACCACCTGCACTGGAGGATCTAAATCTTTCCTTTTCAGCCGCCTCCGATTCTCGCCCACCCCAGTAAGCAGTTTATTTTATGAGAGGAGAAAAATAATGGATTTCCTTTTATTAATTTCTTTGATGAAATCTGGGGAAACAGTCAACGGGGGAACCGGTTCTTTGGAGCGGGGGTGGAGGGTGGTATTTGGTTCTTATTTAAAATGAGAAGGCCACTGTGGCACCACACACACCCTTTACTGAAGGACTCCTGACGTTCTGTGGTTGAGAAATCAACTGAGGGTATTTGTAAACATAAAAGAGAAATGTTCTCTGGCTCTTTTCCATCCACAGCTCTGCCTGCTCAACAGATTCTAGCCTTTTCTGAGCAGAAGAGCACCCCAACCTGGAAGAAGGCATCTGAGCTCACCTTGCCTGAGTTCCAGGTGAGCTGTACTTTCCAGCTTTCTCAGGCAGCCTGAACGTGGCCTTGTCTGTGCTTTTCTCTGCTGCCCGTGACCCACAGTGCTCAGCGGGTGCTCTGAGGCATGCTAGCCCCGGATGTTCACCTCTAGGCAACTAGGCTCGGCACGGTAGGGACCGGGCCCTTCCCACGCTGTTTACTGATCTCTGGCTTTTTCCTTTCCTGCCGTCTCACCTTTTCCCCCTAAATCTTAATACTCTTCTTCGGTGACTGGCCCGCTGTGTAATTAATTCAGAGTGAAAGGGCGGCCTCTAGAATGGCAAGTTCTGAACCAAAACTCATTCTTTTCTCTAGAGCTTGTTGACGTTTGAAGATGTGGCTGTGTCTTTTTCTGAGGAAGAATGGAAATTGCTGGACCCTTCTCAGAAGATGCTTTACAATGATGTAATGCAGGAAAACTATGAGACTGTCATCTCTCTAGGTAAAGATTCTTTCTTTCCTCTGTGTGGGAGTTGAGTAATCTGGCTGCAGTTTATGGAAAATTCTCTCCTGTGGGAGAGGCCCAGTGTTCTGGTAGCTGCCCGGGTCTCGACGGTGTGGGGGAAAGGAAAGGCATATCCAGGTCATTCAAAATAGAGCCCGACGACAGCCATGTCTCCCCATCTGCTGCTCTCACTGTCCTGGTCTAAGCTGTCATCGTCCCTGACTACGTCGGC
>NW_027529696.1:22875-24911 GCF_008692635.1 Crocuta crocuta
GCCTGCTCCCCCCCCCCGCCCCCCACAGACACTGCTTCATGTGCCCTCCTGATGCTTCCGTCTCTGCTCCCTCCACTCACAACCGTAGTAGCCGAGAAAGAAGGTCCCGAATCTAAGGTTCTGCCCAGCTGAACGTCTGGAGTAAATGAAAGTATGAAAGAGTCATTCACTCTCCCTGAAAATGGTCTGGAATTAAGATAGCAGTCCACGGCCTCGCGGTTTTATTCTCAGAACATTGTTACCCCCTAAACTTGAAGTAGTCTGTTTAGAATGGTGGGGGGAAGACCATAGATCCACGGTCCCCAAGAGTTCAAGGACAGTCTTGGAGAGTCCCTTTCAGGTAAGTACATACACGGGAAGAGGAGAAATGTCCTTTGATAAGAACCTTTACAGGAGATTAATATTCCAAGATTCTACTCCTGTGTATTTTAACTGCACTTCTTATTAAGATAATTGTAGATTCACGTGCAGATTTAAAGTCTAAAAACACAAAGAGAACCTGTGTACGTACACTTTACCCAGTTCCCCTCAATGGTAACTTCTGCAGAAGTGTCATATGATATTGCACCCAGGATATTGGTATTGATACAGTCTTCTGACCTTCATATCTTCAGTCTGTGTTGATCTGTGTGTGTGTATTTAGTTCTGAAAAGTTTTATTACAAGTGCAAGTTCGTGTATTCACCACTGCAGTCTAGGTACTGGATAAGTTACGTTGCCACGAGGACCTTTCTTTAAAAAAAAAAAAAGTTTATTGATTTATTTTGAGAGAGAGAGAGCACGCAAGCGCGTATGCACAGGCGACGGGGAGGGGCAGAGAGAGAGAGGGGGAGAGAGAATCCCAAGCAGGCTCTGCACTGACAGAGTCTGGGATTCTGTCCCAAGAACCGAGAAACCATAACCTGAGCCTAGATCAAGGGGTTGGACGCTTAACTGACTGAGCCAGCCAGGCGCCCCATCACAGGACCTTTGTTGTTGCCCTTTTATAACCACACACACTCGCCTCCTATACCTCACACCATCTCTGACCCATGCCAACTGCTGATCTGTTCCACGTTTCTACAATTTGGCCATTTCGAAATGCTATGTGAACAGAATCATAAAATGTGTAACTCTTTGGCATTAACTTTTTTCATTCAGAGTAATTCCCTGGAAATTGATCTAAATTGTTGTCTGTATCAAGAGTTGTTTTCTTTTTTTGTTTTTTTGTTTTGTTTTGTTTTGTTTTTTTACTACTGACTAGCATGCCATGATATGGATACACCACGGTTTGTTTAACCATTCGCCATCGAAAAGAGACCTTTGCTGTCTTCAGTTTTTTTTGGCTATTGTGAATAAAGCTGTCATGAGCATTTATGTACAGGATTTTTTATACAGATAAGTTTTCATTTCTCTGGAGCAAATGTCTTAACAGTGCAATTGCTGGTTCAGATGGCAGTTACGTATTTAATTTCATAAGAATTTGCCAGACTGCTTTCCACGGTGGCTGTAGCATTTCACAGTCCCCACCAGCAATGAGTGAGGGATCTAGTCCCTTCGTATCCTTGCCAGTGTTTAGTTTGTCTCCATTTTGTTTTTTGCCATTCTGATAGGTGTGCTGTGTTCCCTCTTTGTGCTTTGGGGTGTGCACTTCCCTAGTAGCCAGCGATGTGTTATAGCTTTTCATGTGCTTTTTTGCCATTTCTGTAGTCTCTTCAGTGAAATGTCTTTTACCCATATTTGAGTTGGATTCTTTTTTAATTGTTGAGTTTTGAGTTATACACACACACACACACATATTTATGAACAGAGTATTTTTTAATGTTTATTTTTGAGTGGGAGAATGTGCATGCTAGCAGGGGAGGGTCAGAGAGAGAAGGGGGCAAGAAGACCTGAAGCGGGCTCTGTGCTGATAGCAGAGGGCCTGATGTGGGGCTTGAACTTGTGAACTGTGAGATCATGACCTGAGCCCAAGTTGGACACTTAACCAACTGAGCCACCCAAGCGCCCCTCAAAACAAAGTCTTTTTTTTTTTTTTTTTTACAAATAGTTTATTGT
>NW_027529696.1:24920-28839 GCF_008692635.1 Crocuta crocuta
CCTGGGACCCAGACCTGAGCCTAAATCAAGAATCAGAAGCCCAACTGACTAAGCCACCCAGGTGCCCTGAGAGTTTTTATATATTATAGATTCTAGCACTTTGTTGAATATGCAGATGGTAAATAGTTTCTCCAAGTCTGTATAATGTCTTTTTAATCTTCCTATGGGCTTCTACAGAGTAAAAGTGTTTCATTTTGATGAGGACCAATTTTTTTATTAAAAATTTTTTTAATGTTTGTTTATTTTTGAGAGAGAGGGAGAAAGAGTGTGTGTGGGGGAGGGCCAGAGAGAGAGGGAGACACAATCTGAAACAGGTTCCAGGCTCTGAGCTGTCAGCATGGAGTCCGATGTGGGGCTCGAACCCACGGACCTTGAGAACATGACCTGAACTGAAGTCGGATGCTTAACCGACTGAGCCACCTACGTGCCCTGATGAGGACCAGTTTTTTAAATGATGTTTTTATTTGTTTAAGTACTCTCTCCACCCAGCGTGGAGCTCTAACTCATGGCCTTGCGATCGACAGTCACACGCTCCACCAACCAAGCCAACCAGGCTCTCCCTGAAGACNTGTTTCCTTTTATACATTATATTTTGGTGTCAAAGCTAGAACTCTGACTAACCCTAGATCCTTAAAATGTTCTCCTGTTTTTTTTTCCTAAAAGTTTTATAGTTTTACATTTAAGTCCATGATACATTTTGGGTTAATTATTAGATAAGGTGTGATGGTTAGGAGGAGGTTGGAGGGCCACTTGCTTCAGCCCCATCAGTTGAAAAGTCCATCCTTCCTCCACTGAATTCTGTCTGTGCTTTTCTCAAAGAAAAGTTGGGTATATTTGTATGCATCTGTTCTGTTCCATTGAGCCCTTCATCTGTCCCTCTGCCAATATTGCACTAACTGTAGCTATATAATATAAAAGACTTAATATCTGTCAATTAGACTGATTCTTCCCACTTTATTCTTGTTGGTAAAATAAAATTTTAGCCCTGTGAGGGCCTATGCCTTTCCACGTAAATTTCAGAGTAAGCTTATCTATGTCTATGAGAAACTGTTGGGATTTTGCTACAAATTGCATGAAACCGATGTATTCGTTTGAGGAGGATTGATATCTTTACTATGTTGATTTTTTCTTTGATCCATGAACATAGTATGTCTCTATTTATTTAGGTCTTTGATTTTGTTCATCAACTGTTGGTAATTTTCAGGGCACAGATCCTGTGCGTGTTTTGTGTGGTATGTGCCAAAGCATTTCATTTTCAGTGGAGCATTTGCAAATGGTCTTGTTTTATGTTTAAATTTTTTAAGCGTTTTTTAAATTTATTTCTGAGAGAGAGAGAGACAGTGTGAGCAGGGGAGGGTCAGAGAGAGAGGGAGACACAGAATCTGAAACAGGCTCTGGTCTCTGAGCTAGCTGTCAGCACAGAGCCCGACGCGGGGCTCGAACCCACGAACCGTGAGATCATGACCTGAGCCGAAGTCAGCCGCCCAACCGACTGAGCCACCCAGGCGCCTCTCAAATGGGCTTGTTTTTAATTTGGGTTTCTTTCACTGTCTTTATATAGGGACGCCCCTGATTTTGTATTTTGGTCTTATATTGTGACCCTACTAACTTACTATTTTTAAGAGTTATTTGGTAGATTCCTTGAGATTTTTATGCTGCCAAATCACATTATCTGCAGTGTCTTTTAATTGCTTTTTCTTGCCTTAACTGCAGTAGCTCCAGCCTCCTGCTCTGTTGAATAAGAGTGGGAAGAGCAGACATCCTTGCCTTGTTCCCAGTCTTATCATGGAAACGTTAAGTCTTTCACCATTACTGTTCACGTTAGCATGGTTTCCCATGACTGTTAGTGGCTTTTTGTTGTTTCTACTCTTTTGTCAAGTCAATACAATTCCTGACTGAGTGTTTTTATCATGAATGGATGTGGGATTTGTCATGGACTTTTCTGTGTCCGTTGATAGGAGTGATGTTAAAAGCTTGCTGGTATGGTATGTTATGCTGATTGATTTCAAATGTTGAACGTGCTTTGCATACTTGCAACAAATCCTTCTTGATCTTGGTGTATAATTCTTACATATTTTTATATTCAGTTTGCTAGTATTTTCTTTAGGATTTTTGCATCAAAGTTCACAGGGGATGTTAGCCTGTAGGTTCTTTTTTTAGCACTGCTTTATATGACTCTGCTGTCAGGGTAATACTGGTCTTGTAAAACGAGTTGGGTAGTATTTCCTCTTCTTTTCTGGAAGAGATTGTATAACATTGGTTTTAATTCTAGAAATATTTGGTAGACTCCTCCAGTAACACCATATGGACTTGGATTTTGGGGAGAAGCATTTAAACTATGAATTCAGAAAAAAAATAAACTGAATTTGGGGGGTGCCTGGGTGGCTCAGTCGGTTAAGCGTCCGACTTTGGCTCAGGTCATGATCTCAGGGTTCGTGGGTTCGAGCCCTGTGTTGGGCTCTGTGCTGACAGCTCAGAGCCTGGAGCCTGTTTCAGATTCTGTGTCTCCCTCTCTCTCTGACCCTCCCCTGCTCACGCTGTCTCTCTCATAAATAAATAAAACATTAAAAAACAAAACCCAAAAACTATGAATTCGGTTTGTGTAATGGTGACAGTGCTTTTCAGATGATGCATTTCATGTTGGTTGATTTAGTTTGTGGTTTTGAGGAATTGGTTCATTTTTCCTAACTTTTAAAAGTCATGAACATAAGGCTGTTTATAGTATTCCTTACCATCGTCTTAGTTGCTGCAGAATGTGTAATCATAGATCCGATTTCCTTCCTGATATTGGCAATTTGGGTTTTCTCTCCTTTTATTGTTGTCGGTTGTGATAGAGGTTTCTCAATTTTATTAATTTCTTTGACGAACGAGCTCTTTGGTGGTGACTTTTGCTCTGATCTTTATTATTTCCTTTTATCAGCTTGCTTTGGGTTTATTTTCCTTTTTTCTCTGGTTTATTGAGGTGGAAACCTAGAGTATAGATTTGAGACCTTTCTCCATTAGTGTTGGAAGGGCTTAGGGCTGGGCCTTTCCCTCTGAGCGCCACATATTTTGATATATTATAATTTCATTTTCATTTGACTGTGTCATTTTAAATTTTCTTGGAGACTTTCTCTTTGAACCATGGAGTTTTCAGAAGTGTATTATTTCATTCCCACAGATTTTTAGATTTTCCTCTTGCCTTTCTGTTTCTAATTTCTGGTCTGATTCCATTTTTATCAGGTTGCCCTTTCTCACCCAAGTAGTGATGTTTGTTTTGGTTCTTGCTCCAGTGGGTGATTTTTTATTGTATCCTGATCATTTTGTTTGTTACGTGAGGAGAGTCTGGGTCCTAGTTAAATATTTGTTTTTAAATTTTTTTTAATTATTTTTGAGCAAGAGAGAGAGAGAGAGCATGAGTGGGGGAGGAGCAGAGAGAGAGGGAGACACAGAATCCGAAGCAGGCTCCAGGCTCCAAGCTGTCAGCACGGAGCCCGACATGGGGCTTGAACTCACGAACTGTGAGATCATGACCTGAGCTGAAGTTGGTGCTTAACTAAGCCACCCAGCTGCCCCTAACTATTTGAATTTAATGAGCAGTCCCCCTATTAGAGTTTAGCACATAGGTTCTTTCCTACTTCTGTGGGTTATACCTCGGTGACAGTTTAATTTTCAGAGGCTTCCTGGTGTTACTGTAGTTTCCTTGGCTTATACGTTACCACCAGGGCTCCCGTACGCCCTGCCGGTGCAGTCTGCGGGTAAGGCAGGTAGTTAGCGGCTAGAGTGCATCTCTGCGGGAAAGGGGATCTCAGACCCTCAGGAATGAAGAGGCTCCCTGGGCCAGGCCACCATGGCTGGGCGCCCCTTGCTAGGTCCACCTGCCCACTGTGGAGTCTCCTAGCTGGGGTGCTGATGTTGGCAGCCCCCCCCCGCCATTCAG
>NW_027529696.1:28862-30865 GCF_008692635.1 Crocuta crocuta
TCAGCCTGGTGCGGGGGTGGGGGTAAGCCTATCCAGGCTGCCTTCTGTTGCTAGGTTGAGGGCTGGAAAACTCTAGATCAGTGTTGCCTTCTTCTGGTGGGTGTAGGGATGTAAGTTTGCTGAGTTATTCTGCTAGTCCTGAGATCCCAAGCCCTTTTGCTTTCTCTTTACCATCTCTAGAACTGTCTGTTGGTTGTGGCCTGAGTTCTTTAATCGGTTTGTTATTGTGCTCAGCAAGGAGGATCCGGAGGAAACGCATCTATGCCGTTTGTCCATATTGGATCAGAAATCACTTGTTCCTGTGTTGTTTAAAAAGCAATCAGCATTGATTTTTCTCTCCATTCCTCTAGTTTTCTTGTTCTGGGACGCAGACGGCTGACTCTTCTGTTTATTCCGACAGGGTTAAAGCTCAAAAATGACACCGGAAATGACCAACCTGTATCTATTTCTACATTAGAAATACAAGCACCAGGATGCAAGGTGTCAAGAAAGGCCAGAATGAAAGCTGCCCAGAAAACAACAGGCAAAGAAAATCATGGTGGCACGCGCAGGGTGCGGAAACGGCATCGAGCTTTTCTAGGGAGGAAAAGAAAGAAACTCTCAACGTGTAAACAAGAGCTCTCAAAACATAAGGATCTTCACGGGAAAGGCCACGCAGGAGAGAAACCTTTTAAGTGTCAGGAATGTGAGAAAAGCTTCAGAGTTAGCTCTGACCTTATTAAGCACCAGAGAATTCACACTGAAGAGAAACCCTATAAATGCCAGCAGTGTGATAAGAGGTTTAGATGGAGTTCGGATCTTAATAAGCACTTAATGGCACACCAGGGAATAAAACCATACAGATGCTCCTGGTGTGGAAAAAGCTTCAGTCACAATACAAATCTACACACACACCTAAGAATTCACACAGGAGAGAAGCCCTTCAAATGTTATGAATGCGGAAAAAGATTCATCCAGAACTCTCACCTCATTAAACACCAGAGAACCCACACAGGGGAGCAGCCGTATACTTGCAGTGTATGCAGGAGGAACTTTAGTAGGCGTTCAAGCCTCCTCAGGCACCAGAAACTCCACAGGAGAAGGGAATCCTGTCCAGGGTCTCCAGTCTGAAGAAAACCACCGTGTGGATCTTGACCCTAGAGGTGATGAAAGGGTATAAAACTCTGAGGCACCAGTGATAAGAAGTTGTCATTGATGGGAAATTTCGGAGGGGTACACGCTGTCCTTCACAGAAAGGAATCTAAGCGGTCTCTCTCGTTCAGCATTGTGTCCTCAGTGCCTAGCACAAGACCGATACACAATGAGTACTTGATAAATAAAAGAGTGGAAATAAGAGCCGTCAAATATCTATTGTTATCTATTCCTCTCTCTCTGTCTGGTTAGTCAGCCTCCCCACCCCTCTGTGAACTCAATTCTGCAAGTATCAGGGGCTCAGCGAATACATGAGTGGTCTTGGGTCCTACTCTCATTCTTTCTCAGGAGAGGTGGAAAATACCAAGTGTTTGGGTCCTCTGAAGGGAGCTCAGACCAAGTTGCTAAGCTGGAGAGAGTTTCTATGGCTAGTGTTCTGGCGACAGGGAACAGCCAAGCCCAGGGCTGAGGGAACTGTATTCTGCAACAGGAAGAGAGCATTTGGTGTTTGCCCTGGGGGGCGCGCCCCCATCGCAGCAGCCTCCCCACTGAGCCCTACTGCGGTGTTTTCTGTCCAGGAATTCCAAGCAGCAGGTGAAGGTCCGAAGGCCAGCACAGGCCTAGGGACCTTGCGAGCGCATGGTCTCTCTCCTGCTGGCCCCCTCCACACTGAGGTGTATAGGATGAAATGATGAAGGAGGCGGTCTGGACCCTCACCTATGAATTTGTCTCTTTGTGGAAAGCCCAGGGCAGTGGTAAATGACTTTTTTTTTTTTTTTTGACTTTTCACTCTGTTGACTAGAAGCTTTCAAATTGGTGCCACGCTGCTCCAGGGCCTAAAGGGAAGCCCATTTTTCTGTCTGCTCAGCCAC
>NW_027529696.1:31196-36835 GCF_008692635.1 Crocuta crocuta
GATGGCTTTATAGCCTTAGCGCACATTGGGTACCTGGAAGAAGTGTCCGAGCAAAGTAAGGCCTGCGGCGCAGAGTGATGGCCCCAGTGAGAGCGACGTCGGGTGGAGCCTGGTTTCCGTTTCCCTTCCTTCCCCATCAGCCTCAGGGATTATCTCCTGAGAAGAGCATGTGATGTCAGGGGAGGGCAGGGAAGTTGGAAGACGGGGGTTGTAGCTATGTCAGATCCCAGGCTCAGATGTTGGCTGAGGCTTCTACATACTTATTATTTCATAACATTTTACTTTTTTTATTATAGTTTATTGGCAACATTTTACTTTTTAATGAAATGGCACGTGGTTTCATATTAAACATTAACCAGAATGTCATTGTTCCAAATCACCCGGAGATGGCAAACAGTCACTTGTTTGGAAGAGATTTCTCCAGAGATGTTTTTCCCTCAAAAGACCTCTCTGAGGCTGTTTTCACGTTTGTGAAATGGAGATAATAATTATGTACTCTCAGGGCTGCTGTGAGGGTTAAATGAGATGGGCCACAGTGGGCGTTCCACAAACGTTTGGAGCATTCTTCGTTTGTCTTTCAGCTAGTGATTTTGATAATTTTAAAATGTTTTTAAACGTTTATTAATGTTTATTTTCGAGAGAGAGAGAGCATGAGTGGGGGAGGCAGAGAGTTAGGGAGACACAGAGTCTGAAGCAGGCTCCAGGCCCTACGCTGTCAGCACATCCCAGTGTGGGGCTCGAACCCACGAACCATGAGATCATGACCTAAGCCAAAGTTGGACACTTAACCGACTGAGCCACTCTGGCGCCCTTTTCAGCTAGTTATTTTAAAAAGAAAATCAATTTTGTCTACTTGTCCAGCTTTTAAGCATCCTTAATTAATGGTGTTTCCTTCATTCTCAGCTGCTTTTTAAGCCGGCCAGTGATGGTCAGAAGCATAGCCTGGTAGGACATTCCTTGCTAGAGATACTTCTCTCTAGTCATTGTGAAACAAGAAGCTAATGTCCCCATTCAGCTAAACATACTGCTAACCAGTAACAGAACCAAAATAGATGAGATGCCCCCAACTCGAGATGCCTGCAGGGTGGGGAGGGGAGGGGTCCACTTTGGTGGCAGTCTTTACACTATTAGGTGTATCCTCAAACTAAGGAAAGGAAGGAGGTGTCTGGAATGGCCACTAAAAAGAATGTAAGCGCTCAGGCCAGCAGAGGTGACTTGGATCCCATTATATTCCTGAAGGCTTGGAGACTGACTGCCCCACCATCCCTTCCAGAACTATCTGAGATTGTGCCCTTGGAATTAAGGGGAAATTCAACTTTTTGCAGAGGGCACCCTCTGTGTGAATCTCTTCGCTACCATCCTGCACAACTGCTGTTGGGTCACTGTTCAAACGACCTCTATTTATGTAGCACTTAGAGGAGATTGACTCAAGAACTGAAGGAAGATCAATGGAGCCAGTGGTTACTGCCCATTTAGGAGATTCATCAAAGTTCCTGAAAGTGAGTCCACATAAGGGCACCCCATTTTCATAAAGTTGCCAACCCCTGTTATAAAACCTGTTAGCTTGAAAGCTCATCTTGGGGGTCCCCATCTCTGCTGCTATCCCCAGGAGAGGTCAAAGCCAGGACACATGGGTCCTATTTTAGAGATCAGTTATTGAAGGCAAGTGGCAGGAAGGCCTTTAGGAGCAAATGGGCAGAAATGAAGAGAATTGAGGATTCCTGGTTCTGAATTCTGAATAAAAGCGTTCCAGGAAGAAAGGACGTTCGTGTCCCTGTGGTTGTGGGACAGGATTTAGAAGTTGGGCTTCCTGGCTGACTTTCCCTTTCAGCCTTCTGACCTAGCTTCCTAGGTCCCCGTTCCCCATGCATCCTGACTAGTCATGTCAGCCCTGACTGTCTCAGAAAAAGGAGGAGTAGCATGGGCACTAGGGAGAGAAATGGCCGAATGGAATAAAGGAGGGAGATGTCATCTACTTTATATTTGCCCACCACCTCCCCAACACGTAGACAAGAGATTAAGAGCTCCACTGCCTTTCTGAGGACACGACAAGAAGACGGCACACAGAAGCTTGGAGACTGGAGAAACGGGCTGATAATTCATCCGAGGGAGAGAACGAAGAGGCAGAAGGCTCCAAGTTCAGATCCCCCAGGCAGAGATGGAACTGAGGAGACAAAGGCTGACCTGAGCCTGGTGTGAGGGTTGTGGGTTCATATCCCAATGCCTATGTTCCTGTCCTCAGGAAGTGAGGGACATCAGAGAGAAGATGGGCTGGGCAGAGAGGATGAGCAAGGAGCTGGGAGAGTAGAGGACAGCAAAGACTCAGGTCTGCATCTGTAAGGCCTGAGGTTGGAAGTCAAGGGCTCAGAGAGCACAGTGCTGCCACTTGCTATGACTGAGGCTGGGTTCAGGCCAGTTCATGTAGGACTCAGGTCTTTATCTTCTCCGTCCCAGCAAACAATGACGTGGCTTCTACCCAAGGGTCTGTTTGGGTCCCTCTGCAATTACTGCTGTAATCCCTTAAAGCTGTATCCTCTACTCCCTCCGGTTACCAGGGCTGAAGGGGCCCTTGGAAGCCGAGGAGACCATGCTTCTTATTTTGCAGAAGAGACAATTGGAACTTAGGGGGCTTTCCTTCCCAGGGCCTTGTGGCAGAAGGAGGGATTGAAATAGTCTCCCAAAACCCAGGTCTTGGGACTCTGGTCTCTCTCCAGACATGATATATTCAACTCCTGGCAATGGCTTCTCGGGAAGTGTCATTCTTAAACCTCTTGGCTGGTTCCTGTAGAGTGAAGAATCCCTTCTCTGCCATGATCTATTGTGTTCTTGCATGGCTCCAAACCCTGTTCTCTCAAGATAACCCCTCAGATGGGAGGTTCCACTTCTGAACTCTTTAAGAAAGAGCTGCCCAGTTAACAGAGGGTGCCAGGCCTCCAAAAGTATGTCTTGTATCTGTACACAGACTAGGGCCAGGGAACTATCCCCCTTCTATCCATTTTCAGGCCCAAAGGGATCTGGGACTTGTAGGAGAATCACAGGAGAAGCTGGACGTGGGAAACACGTTCTTGGAGAGGCAGCCTCTCCTCAAAACAACCCACCCTTGTTTCTGTGTTACATATTCATTAATTTTCCTCCATGACCGTGGTCACCAAGTCACTCATCACTCAAGGTTTCAGTAACCCCCAGTTCCCACATCGTTTATGTCCTGTTCCCAACTTGGTTTTCCAGGCTGTCCACTGGGCTCCGTGACAGCCAACTTTCTTTCCTGTCCCCCAGCTCACAGATCCGGTGCTGAGTCAAGCTGCCAATGCGCCTTCAATTATTCCTTGCTTTTAACTCCCAATTTTGCCTCCCAGCCTGTCCAAATCCTTCCCTCAATGGCATATCACATCTTCCTTCTTTGGCTCTCCAAACTCACTCCATACTGACTTTCCTCTTAGAACATCGTTTAAAACCCAGATTTTGTTAGAACACCAATTGCTGGGCTTCACCTGCAGTTTCTACCTCCGTCGGCCTGGGGCAAGGCCAGAAAATGAGCATTTCTAACAAGTTCCCGCATGATGCTGATTTCACAGCATTCCTCCTTTGAGAACAGCTGTCTCAGAAGACCTCTTGTGTACTTTTTCCCGTGGGCTGAGATGGTCTTAGAGCCTCAGTAACTAGCAAAGGCTCGCACAGGACTGAGTATCCATATAACCCCCCCAAACATATGGGGCTGGCCATTTTAGAATTAAATGTGAACTTCATATGCCCTTCCCTCCCATATAATTGGCAAATCACTACCAAAAATTAAGTGTGGCTGAAAAGACTCTCCGCGTCCTCTGAGTTTTGAGGATTCCATCCCATCTCCCTGATCTCGCTGTCTGTTGCAGTCGCTGGGACTGCCAGCATGCCTGGTCTCCTTGCAAGCTCTCTGGGCATGGGGCCACACTGGCTGCGGGCCCTGGCGGATCAGTCGCCATGAAGCTGGAGAAGCTGGCTGCATTGCAAGGACCTCTGGGACCTGGTAGCCTTTGGGCATGGGCTCGATGGAAACGCCTCAGAGGCATCTCTGCAAACTGGTTTTCCTCCTTCCTGGCGCTGTCTCCTCCACTGTCCTGCCAGTCAGCACTTTGCAACTCAGCCCATCTGGGCTGCTGGTCCACGCAGACAGCTGACCTTGGCGGAAGTCACGGAGCAACCTGAAATGATTAACAGGGAAGCACAGAGGCCTGGTTCTCTCCAAGGAGATTTGCCTTTCTCTGTGTTCTCCTAACTCCTTTCTCACCCTGGACATAGGTGGGAATAAAAACCATCCAGTGCTTCAGAGGTGAACTTGACAGTTACTGCAGTGAGTTAGACCCTGCACCCTCACTGGGGCCTGCGGATGAGCAGCAGGCTGAGTGCTCGAGACCCAAGGTTCACTCGTGCCTGGCAGCGGTGTGTAAAGACTGTCCAAGGGAGATTGGACATAGATAGTTTTATAGGAATCTATTTCCGAGTCCTTGGTTACATACATTCTTCTTCCTAAAACTGACCCCGAGGAAAACTCTGAGGGAGGTGCTCCATCCCCACCTCCCCTTCATCACTGCCTGTGCATGACTCCTACCTGCTCTGATCTTGCCATGGTGTGTTGCCCCAGAGTTTAATGCAGCTGAGGAGCCAAAGAGGCTTAAAAATATCCTGCCAGGGAAAGTGAAAGACTAATGACTGGGTAGGGAATCCTGCATATCAAATAGTTTCCTGTTTTTTTTCTTTTAGACAGAATTGAAAGATTTATTTTTTATTTAAAAAATTGTTAATGTTTATTTATTTTTGAGAGAGAGAGAACACAAGTAGGGGAGGGGCAGAGAGAGAGAGAAAGAGAGACGGAGACACACAATCCAAAGCAGGCTCCAGGCTCTGAGCTGTCAGCACAGAGCCCAACGTGGGACTCAAACTCACAAAACCACAAGATCATGACCTGAGCCGAAGTTGGACTCTTAACCAGTTGAGCCACCCAGGTGCCTTAGAAAAAGGATTTATTAATTAATTGATCAGCTGATAGATAATTGAGAAAAAAACCCTGGTGATAGTTCAGTATTTGATTTAAACCAAATAACTCTNCATTTTAGCAATATAACTCTAAAGGAATTTTAAAAAATTTGAGCGACCCCAATAACAAAATTCTCTCTGTGCTCATTGACGTATTATCTCTGAAAATGAGAAATAGCTAATTGGTGATGAGCCAGACCTCACTCGGGAAATAACTAATATTCATTCGTGATATGAACTAATTTCAAGAAATGTATTTGTATCATTAGGAGTGGGATTTTTTTCTTTTTTAAAAAAAATTTTTTTTAATGTTTATTTCTGAGAGAGAGAGAGACAGCATGAGCAGAGGAAGGTCAGAGAGAGAGGGAGACACAGAATCTGAAGCAGGCTCCAGGCTCTGAGCTAGCTGTCAGCGCAGAGCACAATGCGGGGCTCGAACCCACGAACCATGAGATCATGACCTGAGCCGAAGTCGGACGCTTAACCGACTGAGCCACCCAGGCGCCCCTAGGAGTGGGATTTTCAATAAGCCTTTTTTTGTTTATAAGTACCCAAATTTATAATATATTTATGTTGCTTAATCAACAGTGCTTAATAATTATAATAAAAAAAAACACACGAACACT
>NW_027529696.1:36929-52432 GCF_008692635.1 Crocuta crocuta
ATTGAAGCATGGTGCACAAACAGAAAAAGGCTCAAGTGTGAAGTGTACAGCTCAGTGAGTTCTCACTAACTGAATGTCTTTGTAACCACCACCCAGATCAAGAAAGAGGACATTACCAACATTCTAGGAGTAGGATGGTTGGGTCGTAGGGTTTATGTATGTTCACCTTCTTCAGATACTGCCAAAATGTTTTTCAAAATGTACCAATCTGCATTCTCACTAGCAGTGTATGAGGGGTTCAGTTGCCCCTTTTANTCCTGGCTCCGAGCTGTCAGCACAGAGCCCAATCAATGCAGGGCTTGAACCCACAAACCATGAGATCATGACCTGAGCCGAAGTTGGACTCTCAACTGACGGAGCCACCCAGGCGCCCAGCCCTTTATCCTTCTCAACACTTGAAATTGTCTGGCTCTTTCATTTCAGCCATCCTGGTGAGTAGTCAGATTGTGGTTTTAATATGCATTTCCTGGGGCGCCTGGGTGGCTTAGTTGGTTAAGCGTCCAACTTTCGCTTAGGTCATGATCTCGCGGTTCGTGGGTTCGAGCCCCGCGTCGGGCTCTGTGCTGACTGCCAGCTCAGAGCCTGGAGCCTGTTTCAGAGTCTGTGACTCCCTCTCTCTCTGACCCTCCCCTGCTCACGCTCTCTCTCTCTCTCTCTCCTAGAAATAAATAAAACATTAAAAAAATTTTTTAAATATGCATTTCCTTGATGCTCAGTTAAGATGAGCACCTTTTCCTGTGTATAATACATGGTCAGTGAGTATTTGAATATACTTTTTTGCAAAATGCCTATTAAGTCTCGTGCCCATATTTCTATTGGGTTCTTTGTTGTTACGGATTTGTTTGATCCTGAATTTGAATCGTTTGTTGGATACACATCCTGCAGATGTTTTCTCATACTCTGTGGCTTGCTGTTTCACTCACTTAATGATGTCCTTGATGAAGAAAAGTTGCGAGTTGTAACGTCTTCCAATTCATCAGTGTTTTCCTTTATCATTAGTGCTGTTGGAGTCTTGGTGAAGAAAAAGTCACCTAAGCTAAGGCCATGCAGATATTTTCCTATGTTTTCCTTTACAAGTCATATTAGTTTACCTTATGCATTTAGATTTAAATTTCATCCGGAATTGACTTCTGAAACAAAATGTGGTATATCCGTTCAGTGGAAATTATTTAGCTAGAAAAGGGAATCAAACATTGATACATGCTATGACATGGACACACCTCAAAAAACAATGTGTTGGGGCCCCTGGGTGACTCAGTTGGTTGAGCATCCGACTTCGGCTCAGGTAATAATCTTGCACTCTGTGAGTTCGAGCCCCGCATTGGGCTCTGTGCTGATAGCTCAGAGCCTGGAGCCTGCTTTGGATTCTGTGTCTCCCTCTCTCTCTGCCCCTTCCCCACTCACACTCTGTCTCTCTCTCAAAAATAAGTAAACATTTTTTAAAAAGTTTAAAAACAAAACAAAACAATGTGTTGAACAGGCACCAAAGCTCACACACTGTATAGTTCTATTTACATGAAATTTTCAGTCTAGGTAAATCCATAGAGACAGAAAACAGATTACTGGTTGCCAGAGGCTGGGGAGGATGGGAATCTCCTTTGGAGTAATGAGAATGTTTTCTTTATTGTTTTAAATGCTTTTTAAAAATTTTATTTATTTCTGAGAGAGAGAGACAGAGAGAGAGTGTGTGAGCAGGGGAGGATCAGAGAGAGAGAGGGAGATACAGAATCTGAAGCAGGCTCCAGGTTCTGAGCTAGCTGTCAGCACAGAGCCTGATGCGGGGCTCGAACACATGAACCATGAGATCATGACCTGAGCCGACGTCAGACGCTTAACTGACTGAGCCACCCAGGTGCCCCATTTTCAAAAAAAATTTTTAATGTTTTCTTTAATTTTTTTTTTATTTCTGAGAGAGACAGAGACAGTGTGAGCAGGAGAGAGTCAGAGAGAGAGGGAGATACAGGATCTGAAGCAGGCTCCAGGCTCTGAGCTAGCTGTCAGCACAGAGCCCGACATGGGGCTCAAAACCTTGAACCATGAGATCATGACCTGAGCCGAAGTTGGACGCTCAACCGACTGAGCCACCCAGGCGCCCCATGTGCCCTGTTTTCAAAGTAGATGTGATGGATGCACAACATAGTGAGGGTACTAAATGCTACTTGATTGTACACTTGTTTTTGAGTTCCATCCATGTTGTAGCATGTATCAGTTCATTCCTTTTTAGGCTGAATTATGTTCCACTGAGTAGATATACCATATTTTGTTTATTTAATCTACCATTGAAAGACATTTGGGTAATTTTCATCTTTTGACTTTGTGAATAGCACTCTATGAAAATTCATGTACAAGTATTTGTTTGGATGCCTGTTTTCAAAATAATTGAAAATACCAAATCTTTCAGGTATATACCTAGGAGCAGGTTTCCTGGGTCATTTGGTAATTGTATGTTTGATTTTCTGAGGAACCTCCAAATGATTTTCCACAGTTGCACCATTTTACATTCCTACCAGAGGGGCGCCTGGGTGGCTTAGTCGGTTAAGCGTCCGACTTTCGCTTAGGTCATGATCTCACGGTTCGTGGGTTCGAGCCCCGCGTCGGGCTCTGTGCTGACTGCCAGCTCAGAGCCTGGAGCCTGTTTCGGTCTGTGACTCCCTCTCTCTCTGACCCTCCCCTGCTCATGCTGTCTCTCTCTCTCTCTCTCTCCTAGAAATAAAAAAAAAAAAAACATTAAAAAAAAAACCAAAAAAAACCATTTACATTCCTACCAGAAAGTACAAGTGTTCCAATTTCTCCACGTCCTCACCAAGACTTGTTAATTTGCATTCATTTTTAATGATAGCTATCCTAGTGGGTGTGAGCGTTTGTGGCTTTTAGTTGCATTTCCCCAATGACTGATAACGTTGAGTATCTTTTCATGTGCTTGTTGGCCATATGTATATATTCTTTGAAGAGATGTCTGTTTGATCTTTTTGCCCACTTGTTAATTGGGTGATTTGTCTTTTTATAGTTGAATAGTAAGTTCTTTTTATATTCTGGATAATTGGCCCTTATCGTTTATATGGTTTGCAAATATTTTTTCCCATTCTGGAGAAATGCCTCTCTTTCTTGATACACAAAAGGTGTTACTTTTACTAAAGTCCAAGTTATTTATTTCTCCTTTAGTTGCTTATACTTTTTGGTGTCATATCTTAAAAACTACCGCCATACCCAAGGTCATCAAGATTTGACCTGTGTCTTCCTCAGAATTTTAAAGTTTTAGCTCCTTGATCATTTAGCTCTTTGAACACTTTGATCTTTAGCCCCTTTTGAATTAATTTTTGTATATAATGTAAGGAAGGGGTCCAACTTCATCCTTTTTCATGTGAATATCCAGTTGTCTCAGCGTCATTTTTTTTGAAGAGCCAATTTTTCCTCACTGAATGATCTTGCACCTT
The DNA here is from genome assembly GCF_008692635.1 of Crocuta crocuta. Taxonomy (NCBI): domain Eukaryota; kingdom Metazoa; phylum Chordata; class Mammalia; order Carnivora; family Hyaenidae; genus Crocuta; species Crocuta crocuta. Next base: position 40,364 of record NW_027529696.1, read on the forward strand.
TGTAAAAAAAATCAGTTGACTGTAGATGTATGGGCTTATTTCTAGACTCACAATTCTATTCCATTTGTCTGTATATGTCCTTATGCCAATACCACACTGTTTTCATTATAATAAATTTTGAAATCAGAAAGTAGCAATCTACCAACATTTTCCTTCTCTTTCAAGGTTTTTTTTGGCTATTCAGGATGTCTTGCGATTTTATATCAATTTAAGGGTTGGTTTTTCTGTTTCTGCATAAATCGTTGTTGTTACTCTAGGGAAATGTTTGTTAACTTTGTTGGTCTTTTCAAAGAGCTACCTATGTGTTTTGTTGATTCACTGTAGTATTTTTCTATTCTCTTTTTATCTTCACTCCAATATTTATTATTTATTTCATTCTACTAGCTTTGTATTTAGTTAGATCTTCTCTTTTTTTGGTTTCTTAAAAGGTAAAGTTAAGTTATTGATTTGAGATATTTCTTCTTTTTTAACGTATATATTTACAGCTTTAAATTTCTTTGCTACATCTCATAAGTTTTGACATGTGATTTTAATTTCATATATCTCATTTCCTTTCTGCTTTCTTCTTTGAATCAATGTTTGTAAGAGTGTGTTATTTAATTTCCACATATTTGTTAATTTTCCAGTTTTCCTTCTGTTACTGACTTACAGCTTCATTTCGTTGTGGTCAGAGAAAATATTTTGTCATTTCAATCATTTAAAATTTATTGGGACTTCATTTAAAAATTGAGTTAAATTTTATTTTAGTAAAATGCTGACGATGAGATCTACCCTCTTAAAAATTGTGAAGTGTAGCTCCAAAGAGGACATCCAGGTGGCCAACAGACACATGAAATGTTGTTCAGCATCACTCATCATCAGCGAAATACAAATCAAAAGCACACTGAGATACCACCTCACGCTGGTCAGAGTGGCTAAAATAAATAAATCAGGAGACTATCGATGCTGGTGAGGATGTGGAGAAATGGACACCCTCCTACGCTGTTGATGGGAATATAAACTGGTGCAGCCCCTCTGGAAAACAGTGTGGAGGTTCCTCAAAAAATTAACAGTAGAACTCCCCTATGACCCAGCAATAGCACTGCTAGGAATTTACCCAAGGGATACAGGAGTGCTGATGGATAGGGGCACATGGACCCCAATGTTCATAGCAGCACTCTCAACAGTAGCCACAACATGGAAAGAGCCTATGTGTCCATAAACTGATGAATGGATCAAGAAGATGTGGTTTATCTATACAATGGAATACTACATGGCAATGAGAAAGAAGGAAATCTGGCCATGTGTAGCAACATGGATGGAACTTAAGGGTGTTATGCTAAGTGAAATCAGTCAGGCAGAGAAAGACAGATACCATATGTTTTCACTCATATGTGGAACAGGAGAAACTTAGCAGAGGACCATGAGGGAGGGGAAGGGGAAAAGTAGGGAGAGGGAGGAAGGGAAGCCATAAGAGACTCTTAAATATTGAGAACAAACTGGGGGGTGGGGGAGAGAGGAAGGGGGGTGATGGGCATCAAGGAGGCACTTGTTGGAATGAGTGCTGGGTACTATATGGAAACCAACTTGACAATAAACTCTAAAAGAAAAAAATTGTGAAGTGTACATTACATTATTGTTGAATATAAGTACAGTGTTGTACAGTGGATCTCTAGAACTTACGCATCTTGTTTAACTGAAACTTCATGCCCATCGCTTAGCAACTCCCTGGTTCCCCCTACCCCCAGCCCCAGGCAACCACCATTCCACTATGATTCTATGAAATTGACTATTTTAGGTGCCTCGTATAAGTGGGATAATATGGTATTTGTCTTTTTGTATAACTGATAAGGCAGTTATCTGATTTAGCATAATGTCCTCATGGTGCATCTGTGTTGTCACATTTTGCAAAATTTCTTTTTGTGTGTGTGGCATTTCTTGAAAAAATAGGGCACAGTTTGCAATTTGCATGTCATTCTTGTGCAGGGGCCATGCTCATCTTCCCTGTATAGGTCCAGTTTTGTTATATGTACTGCTGAAGTGAGCACCCTTCTTTTCTTAATGCTGAATGATATTCCATTGCATGCATATACCACATTTTCCTTACTCATCTATCAAGGGACATTGAGATTATTTCCACATCTTGGCTATTGTGAATAGTGCTTCAATGAACATGGGAGTGCAAATACCTCTTTGAGACCCTGATTTCAGTAATTGTGGATAAATACTCAGAAGTGGAGTTACTGGATCATATGGTGGTTCTATTTTTATTTTTTTGAGAGACCTCCATACTATTTTCCATAATGACTGTACTATTTTGCATTCCCACCAACAGTATGCAAGGGTTCCAATTTCTCTACATCTTTGCCAACCCTTGTTCTTTTCTTTTAAATAATAGCCATTCTGACAGGTGTGAGGTGATACCTCATTGTGGTTTTGATTTACATTTCTCTGATGATCAATAATTTTGAGCATTTCCCCCCATATATCTATTGTTCTATTTGTATGTCTTCTTTGGAGAAATGTCTGTTCAAGTTCTTAGCCCATTTTCTACAAAACACTGATGAAAGAAATTAAAAACCCAAACAAATGGAAAGACACCCCATGTTCATGGATCAGAAGACTTAACATTGTTTAAATGTCCCTATTTCCCAAAGCAATCCATAGATTCAGTGCAATCCTATCAAAGTCCCTTTAAAAAGTGACTTTTTAAGAATAGAAATAGAAAAAAAAATTCTAAAATTCATATGGAACCATAAAAGACAATGAATAGCCAAGTCAATCTGGAGAAAAAAGGACAGAACTGGAGGCATAATTCCTCCTTATTTCAAAATATATTACAAAGCCACAGTAGTCAACACAGTATTGTACTGGCATAAAAGTAGACATACAGACCAGTGGAACAGGATAGAGAGCCTGGAAATAAGCCCATGTATATATGGTAAATTGATTTTTGACGAGGGTGCCATGAATTCACTATGGGGAAGTAATAATCTCTTCAACAAATGGAATTGGCAAAACTGGATATCCACATGCAAAATAACTAAATTGGACCTTATCTTACATCTTATATAAAAATCAACTCACAATGGACTCAAGACAAATGGAAGACTTAAAATAAAACTCCTAGAAGAAAACATGGGGGGAAGCTTCATGACATTGATCTTGGCAATGATTTAATAGATATTACACTAAAAGCACAGGCCACAAAAGCCAAAATAGAGAAGTGGGACTGTATCAAAGTAAAAAGCTTCTGCACAGCAAAGGAATCAACAGAGTTAAAAGGCAACCTATGGAATGAGAGAAAATGTTTGTGAAGAATATAGCTAATAATGGGGTGACATTTAAAATACAGAAGTAACTCTTACAACTCAACAGTAAGAAGCTAATAACTCAAAAATTGGGCTACAGACTTGTGAGCTGACATAAAATCTATCCTGAGAAAAGTCCATGTGCACATGATAATGTATGTCCTACTGTTTGGGGATGGAATATATGTCTGCTAGATTAAGTTGATTTATATAGTGTTGTTGAAGTCTTCTATTTCCTTATTGATCTGTCTGGGTGTTCTACCCGGTACTGAAAGTGAGAAGTGAGGTTTTTGAGAATTGTAAAACAATTTCTCCCTTTTATTTTATCAAATATGCTTCATATATTTTGAGACTCTCTTGTAAGGTGTGAATATATCCATAATCGCTATATTAATTCTTCATAACTTGACTCTTTTATCAATATGTAAGGTTATTCTTAGCCTCTTGTAACATGTTTTGATTAAAAATCTATGTTGCCTAATTCTAGCTAACATAGCCACCTCAGGTCTCTTGATTACAATTTGCATGGAATATCTTTTCCATCCTTTCACTGTAAACTTGTTTTTGTCTTTAGGTCTAAAATGAGAGTCTTGTGGGGCACCTGGGTGGCTCAGTCGGTTAAGTGTCCGACCTCAGCTCAGGTCGTGATCTCACTGCTCGTGGGTTTGAGCCCCGTGTCGGGCTCTGTGCTGACAGCTCAGAGCCTGGGGCTTGCTTCAGATTCTGTGTCTCCCTCTCTCTGTAGACCTTGCCCCATTCCCACTCTATCTCTTTCTCTCAAAAATGAATAAATGTTAAAAAAATTAAAAATAGATAAAAATAAAAGAGTATCTTGTAAACAGACTCTGTAAGGATCATGGTTTGTTTTTTTAGCCCATTCTATTAATCTCTGCCTTTTAATTGGAGAGTTTAAAACATTTACATTTAAAGTCAATACTGAAGGAAGGACTTCAGTATTTGATTGCTTTCTCTTTTCCTGTTCTGTATTTTTAAAGTTATTTTCTTTTCTTTTTAGAGAGAGAGAGAGAGTGTGTGCACAAGTAGGGGAGAGGGGCAGAGGGTGGAGGGAGAGAGAATCTTAAGCAGGCTCCATGCTCAGGACAAAGCCCGATGTGGGGCTCGAGCCAAGGACCCTGGGATCACAACCTGAGCTGAAATTATGAGTCGTCTACTCAAGTGACTGAGCCATCCAGACATCCCTTAAAGTTATTTTCTAACTGTTTATTCTGGGGACTACAATTAACATTTTAAACTTTAACAGTCTAGTTTGAATGAATACCAACATAGCCTCAAAAGCATACAAAAGCCTTGCTCCTATACATCCCTGTCCCCACTTCAGTAATTACTGTGACAAATGATATTCCTATATACTGTTTCCATTAACATAGCCTTCTAAGTATTGTTTTATGCATTTGTGTTTTAAATAATGTGGGGGAAATAGAGACATTACAAACCAGAAATATGATGGAATTGTTTTTATATTTACTTGTATTGTTACTTTACCACTGTTCTTTCTTGGTATGACTTTCACTTACTGCCTAGTGTCCTTTCATCTCCGCCAGCAGGACTCAAGTACCTTTCCTGTAAGCAGATCTACTAGCAATGGATTCTCTGAACTTTGGTTTATCCAGGGATGTCTTAATATCTCTTTCCATTTGAAAGCATAGTTTTGCCAGATAGCAACCTCTTGGTTGACAGATTGACAGGTTTTTTTTAATATTTTTATTTATTTCTAGGAGAGAGAGAGAGAGCGTGAGCAGGGGAGGGTCAGAGAGAGAAGGAGTCACAGGCTGAAACAGGCTCCAGGCTCTGAGCTGGCAGTCAGCACAGAGCCCGACGCGGGGCTCGAACCCACGAACCGCGAGATCATGACCTAAGTGAAAGTCAGACACTTAACCGACTAAGCCACCCAGGCGCCCCTGTTTTTTTTTTTTTTTCTGCCAGCACTTTAAATATGTGATCCCACCACCTTCTGGCCTCCGTGGTTTCTTATGAGGAATTGTTCACCATTTGGAAGAAACTTTTATTTAATGAGTCACTTCTTTCTTGCTGCTTTCTTTTTTTAATTTAAATTTATTTATTGATTTTGAGAGAGAGAGAGAGAGAGAGAGATGTGTCCATTCATGAATGTGAGTGGGGGAGGGGCAGAGAAAGAAGGAGAGAGAGAATCCCAGCACGAAGCCCAACACAGGCTCCATCCCATGACCCATGAGATCATGACCTGAGCCAAGATCAAGATTGGATGCTTAACCGACAGAGTCACCTGGGCGCCCCCACTTTCTTTCTGCTTTTAAGGTTCTCTTTCTCCTTGTCCNCAGGTTAAAGTAGACAAACACAATTCCTTGGGAATAAGGTCTCGTCTGCTCCCTCCAGAACAGGGTACTTACGCCAGGAATGCCAACTATCGTCTTCAAGACTATTGTCAAGGAGGGAGGGGAGTGGGCTGAGGCTCAGTCAAAATGCCACAAAGTTCTCCTATCCTCAGTCTTCTCTTTGTTTTTTTCAGCATTCACTTGGTCGCTAGAAACCTTTATTTCCTAAAGTCTGACAAAGTTAATTCTGATAGTATTTGCCCATTTTCTGTGAAGGGACAGGCCCTTCAAATTCCGTACTCTATTTTTGTTGATGCCACTCTTCTGTATTCTATCTTTCTGTTCTTGCCCATTGTCTATTTTTTCATATTAAAGCCCTTAACCTATTTTTTTTTGGAGGAGGAAGAGAGAGGGACAGGGAGTGAGCAGGGGAGGGTCAGAAAGGGAGATACAGAATCCAAAGCAGGCTTCAGGCTCTGAGCTGTCAGTACAGAGCCCAAGGCAGGGCTCAAACTCAGAAGCTATGAGATCATGACCTGAGCTGAGGTCCAACACTCAACGGACTGAGCCACCCAGGGGCCCCAGCCCTTAACATATGAATCACAGTTATTTTACATTCCCTGTTTGATGATTCTGAAATCTGTACCATGTCTGAATGTTTTTCTGATGTTTGCTTTGTCTCCTTCGACTGTATATTATGGTCTTGCAGCATACACTGTCATTTTTATTGAAAGCTGGAATGATATACTGGATAATAGGAGCTAAGGAAGTAGGCCTTTGGTGTGAGGTGTTATCAGTGTGCCTTGGGGTTGGGCTTTGTTTTGCGTTAGTTCTAGTTGTCTAGCTGTAAGTGCCAAGGTTTCAATTTCCTCCAGCATCCTTATCTGTATCTCTCCTGTGGTCTTTGGTCACCCCTAAAACATCCTTCTTAAATAAGAATCTGGGCCTTGCAGCCCTTCCCACTGCAGTATAACAATATAATAGCCCACTGCTATTATTCCAGCCTCTGTTACTGTGGTAGTATTATGCAGAGGAAAGCCAATTGNTTTCTCGGTATTTCCCCCCCCTTTTTAGTTAAGACTGAAAGTCTAGAGGGCATAGAATTGAGTAATTTCCCTTGTCTCAGGTATAGCAAAACTCTGGTAAAGGCTTTTTCCCTGCTGAATAGATGAACTTTGTCCTGTAGAAAGTACTGCCTGTATTTCCAAATGTTTAATGCTACCTCCAGCCTAGTCTATCAGAAACATGAGTTTCCCTTATGTCTTCCTGTGAAAACTTGGTGGGGTTTCCGGAGGTAAAACCCCTGAAAGTGTGAGGACTCTCCTAAGGCTGCAGCCCCCATGAATCTCTCACTTTCCTCCTAGTCCTACTTAGGCTCAGTAATGTGTCAAAGTTACCCGGTGAGTGTTTCTACCAGTTTATGGCTCCAGTGGCTTGGGCTCCAGGCAAACTGTCCCTGGCTGTGATTGTCTGTCCTTGCCTGTCCCTAGATTTTAGGGTGGCAGTTTGTCCAGCAACCTTAATTTTTGGTGGAGTGTAAGAAAAGGTTGTGATTTATAGTTCATTCAAATTTTCCTTATTGTTAAGGACGTCATTTATAAGCACTTTAGAAGTGAGAAGTGAAAATAAGTTACTGTTTTTTTAAAGTACAGAATCTATTGAATAGAACTTCATTCTTGAAACTCTTACTCCCCAATTATTGTCAAAGTTCTTGATGTACACGATCTGTTTTTCACACAACCTCTCCAGTGTCTTATCTTCAGTCTCCTTTGTGGTTCCTTTTCCTCTGCTTGCCATCATATAACAGTCATCCACTTGGGCTTTGTCATTGACATTCTCTTTTCACTGAAAAGTGATCTTTTTTGCTCTCTTTATTCTCTCTGGCTTAACATAGTCACAATGACAGCTCTATCTACCACTCCTAAATCTAGAGCCCAAGTCTGGACCCTTTCCCTAAAGTCTCTGACCCTCATCTCCATAAACATATCCAAAAGTGAACTTACTATTTTCCTCTGAAACCTGTTTTCCCACCTATATTCACTTTCTCGTTGGACACCACCACTACCCACACAGTGTTCCAAGCCAAAAGGTATGACTTATCAAAGACTCTTGCCTCTCCTCACCCACTGTGTAATCCACCACCAGATCCTATAGATGGTGCTTCCTTATTTTTTTCTTGTGTCTCTTTTCCCTCTTCCTCCACTTTGGCATTATTTTAATTCTATTTTTGGTCTGGATTACTGTGATGGACCTTGGATTAATCAGAACTCTGGGTTTTCAGTCCAAGAAGTTGGACTCCTGCTAACTTAAGCAAACAAAAAAAAAAAAAAAAGGAGGAAGCGGAGGAAGAATTTATTGGCTTATGTAACTGAGAAGTCAGAAGAGTAGAAATTTTTTCAGGCTTTCCTGGATTCAGAGGTTCATATCATGTTGCCAGGACTCTGTTTCCCACCCTTTGTCTCCAGCAGCAGCTCTCCATAATCAGAAGATGGCCACTGACAGCCCCAAGGCTACACAAACCTTTTGGTTAGCCATTAAAAAAAAAAAAAAAAAAAAAAGCAAGGCATCTTTCTTGACGGCTTCAGCAAAACCTATTTTATCATTTGGGTTGGGCTTGTAGCCAATCAGTGTGGCTAGAGTGAGCAGGGGTAAGATGATAAAGAGGTATTTTGATTGTTCAGGCCTCTGGTCACTTGTCCATTTTTGAGGTTGAAAGAAAGCATATGAGCCGGGCCTGAGCCCTGTGGCTGAGAAGGATATTAGGATGGGAGAGAGTTGGCATTTTGATGACCAGGATGTTGGACAAAGAGCACGTGTCCACTCTAGCCTCCTTGTTTCTTTACGTCTACTCTGGCCCCTCCCATCCTATACCCTGCTTTTCAGAGTAGAACAGAGTACAGTTATGAAAATATTCTTTGTTCAGAATTCTTCAAGAGATCTCCAATGCTGTCAGCATGAAGTTCAATGGTCTTAGTTTAGGGCACAAGCTACTTCCTGGCCTGGCCTCTGCCTTCTTCTCTTCATCTTTTTCCACTTACCCACAGGCATTCATAACTTCTGGACACACAAAGCTCCCTAAGGTGCTATTTTGAACATCTTTGCCTTGTCCAAGAACTATTCTTCCTTTCTAAATGTCTCGCCTCATCTTTCACTCCCTTTTATAAAACCTAAAAAACTCCTTTTCAGCACCATCTGAAACTCACCTGAAGGGTCATCAAGTCTTCCTTCTTCCAAGTTTGCTTTAAGTATGTCCTTTGTGCTACAGGAACATTCTGTGGTCAAATTTTGAACAACACAATTTATAAGATATGTCTGCTAGTTTACATGTCTGCCTCCATTTTATTGTGTGCTCTTTTATTATGAGTACATGTGTTCCATTCAGTGTTTTCATCCTCAATACTTAGCCCAGAACCTGACTCACAGTAGAAAGCTGGAAAATGCATTTTTTAAATTTTAAATTTTTATTTTTTATAAATAGTTGATTGTCAAGTTGGTTTCCAACAACACCCAGTGCTCATCCCCACAAGTGTGATGGGCATGGTGGAAAATGCTTTAAAGAGCTGAACACCCAGCTCTTGTCTGGCCCCTCCTATTAAACCCAAACAAAAAAGTGCACCTTCTTTGCTTCCAGAATTGTTTTAGAGGCTATTACTATTTTGATTTAATTTTATGAAAGTTTCCACTTGTTGCTACCTAATTCAAGATGGATGATGAATACTTTGTAGCACTACTGATGTACTTAAGAGACTGAATTCCATCGATTATTCAGTTGGTGGGACGTCTCAGTCTACTGATGGCAAGGATCCCATTTTATTCATTGCCTGACAGCCAATGCCTGGCTCACAAAAGGTGCTCATTGGATGTTTGCTGGGTAAATAAACACACAACTCCATGTTTTTCCATGTAAGCTCTCAACAATTTGTAATGAAGCTGTGAATGTTTTTCTTTTTTGTCACATAGCTTGATCTCCTCCTTTTCATCACCTTCGAGCCCAGTTTCCACATTTTCCTCTTGATTCCCCACTCTTTTTATGTTCTCCATGTAGCGAGTAGGAGGTTGGTTATATTCTTGCCCCTACTTTGGCCTCATCCAAGTTAGATGCAAGGATAGATATCTGAGAGTCAGACATACAGTCCCTATGGAAGAAAATAATGGTCTCTGCATGCCTGTCTGAAGCAAGAAGGGATGACACAGAATGACAGGCCTAGCTTAGGAGCAATTCATGTGGAGGCAGGTCCTGCTATGTCCCTGGGCACAGAAATGGGATGCCAGTCACGTGGCTGCCCTGATTTATCCTTAGAAAGAGCAATGGAAAGAGAGCCTGTTCCCATTCCATCCTCAGGCTGGGGAAGGAAAAAAAAAAAAAGCAACCGTGGCAGCTTGGGTCCCCTTGTGACTCTGAAACAGGAAAGCAAGTGGAGGTAGATTCCTACATGTCCCTGGACGCTGAAATGGAGAGACAGGGCCAAGGCGGGTCCCTGCAAGAACATGAACAAAGGCATTCAAAGGGTGGCTGTTCCTTGTGCATTCTTGCGCATTTGGGAAGTGAAAGATGACCCCGGGGGCGTGTCGCTCGGCCTCCCTGGCACAGGATTGGAAAGGAAGGCAGGTCTGTGTGAGTCCAAAGGCTGAGGAATAGAAAGAGCATGCGTGGTGGGGCCCTGTGCATCCTAGGACAGAGGTATGGGAGGGGAAGCACAGGGTTCCTGAGAATCCTTGGGGACACATGGAAGAGCCAACGCATGGCGCAGCCCCGTGTGCCCCTCAACACAGGAATACGAGTGGAGGCAGGGTCCTTCGCACCCCCGGGTGCATAATGAAAAGGCCGCTGGGTGGCGAATTCCTGAGTGTCCCTAGACACAGGAATGGGAGGGGAGCCAGGTCCCCAGGGGGGACCTGGGTGCACGAATCGAAAGGCCATTGAGTACCAGGTCTCGTTGCCCTCTGAACACAAGGGAAGCGGACGATGGTCCCAGGGTGTGCATCCCTGCGTGCTGCGCTTGGATACACTTTTGTGTACCCACCCGGTCCCTGTGCACCTCGGACATAGAAAGGGAAGGGGTGGCAGGTCCCTGTGCTTCCCCAAGGGCAGGAATGGAAAGACCGAGGAGTGGCAATCCTGGTGCACCTCTAGACAAAGAAAGGGAAGGGAAGGCAGGGCCCCGAACCTGCCCGTGCTCACGAAGTGGAAAAAGCTGGCTGTCCTGGCTCCCTGTGCGCCATGGAAACTGGGATGGATGGGGCGGCAAGTGCCCCATGTCCCTTGACAAAGCATAGACCAACGCATAGCACGTGCCGCCTGTGCACCACTGGACACAGGACGAGTAGGCGATGCCGGTCCCTCGGAGTCCCTGAGCGCGGATAGAGAAAAGCAATGCTTGGCGGCTCCCGCTGCGCGGAGGGAACCAGAAAGCAAAGTGGCAGCAGGTTCCTGTGCCTTGCTGGTCATGGGAATGGAATTGGAGGCAGGTAGGTCCAGGTGGGTCCCGGGGTGTGTGAACGGAGAGACCGTCGCGGGGCGGGTGCCTGTGCGTCTCTGGAACTCAGGAATCCGCGTGGAGTCAGGTCCTCGTCCCTCCCCGGATACAGGAACCAGATGCCAGTCGCAAGGCCGCTCCTGATTCATCCCTGGACACAGGAATTGAAGGAGAGCCTATTCCCCGTCCATCGCTAGGCTGGGGTAGAAAACCAAACAAAAGAAAACCCTTCAGAGCTTGGGTCCCCTGTGCCTCGGAACCAGGAATGCAAGGGGCGGTAGATTCCTGCGCGTCCCTGCGCGCCGAAATGGAGACACCCGGCCAGGGCGGGTCCTTTCCGGTGCCTGAACCAAGGCTTGGAAACGGAGGCTGTTCTCCTGGCGTTCCTGGGCGTGCCGGAAGGAAAGGCCCGCCCCCGGGGGCGTGTCCCTCCGCCTCCCTGGCACAGGATTGGACGGGGATGCAAGTCAGTGTGAGTCCAAAAGCGGAGGAGTAGAAAGAGCGTCTAGTGGCAAGTTGCTTCCCATCGTGGGGCACACGAATGGGAGGGGCAGCGGAGCATCCCTGTGCGTCCTGGGGCTGAGGGATGGAACAGCCGTTGCGTGGCTCGGCGCAGCGCCATGCGTCCCTCGACCCAGGAATGCGAGTGGAGGCCGGGTCGTTTGGGCCCCTGGGTGCGTATTGAAAAGACAGCCCAGTGGCGAGATCCTGTGTGTCTCTGGACACAGGAGTGGGAGGGGAGGCAGGTCCCCAGGGTGGCACCTGGGCGCGTGAATGGAAAGACCATGCAGTGCAGGGTCCCTGTGCCGCCCTGCACACCAGAAGGAAAGCGGAGAACGATCCCCGGGTGTGCATCCCTGCCTGCCGCGCTTGGGTGGACTTCCCTGTACCCGGTCCCTGTGCACCTCAGAAGTAGAAAGGGAAGGGGTGGCAGGTCCCTTTGCTTCCCTGTGTGCAGGAATGGAAAAGACCATTTCGTGGCAGATCCCT